>NC_054534.1:85832274-86178274 GCF_017654505.1 Polyodon spathula | reverse complement strand
TATTTTTTTTTATCGGCACTGGCGCCTAAAACAGACCTGTCATTCAACGAACACAGCACATGTGTTTTTGATGCCTTCTGGCAGCGCTTATAAACTGTCTATGTTGATCAGGTCTGAAATGTTACAGCTTTCTGTATAGTTTGCATTGATGGAAAAAGAGAAAAACACATTTAGAAGTGCATCTAATAACTATACAAATACAATTATTTTTTATTAATATTTTTGTTTAAACTCAGCCCTATTTCCACCTGTTTTTTGCTGTTTTCATTGATGTATGTGTAACTACTAGTTTGTGCTGCATGCATGTATCATATAAAATGACGTAAGTAACTTATATCAAATTATGTAAGTTGCAACAGGATAAGGCATATTATATGTGGTAGAGATGAGAATATATGTAAAAAAAAAAAAAAAATTAAAATGCTTTTCCAAAAAAAACACGTTTGGTCACTGCTATATATTTTGTAATCATAGATGGCTTAAAAAAAACAAAAAAAAAACAAAACAAAAAAAAACAATGCAGCATTGACCCTTAATATGAAATGAACACAGGAAAAAATTAAGCAAATTGGGTGAAAAACTGTTTTATTAGCACTTTTACCAACAAGCATAATCACCACTTTTTTTTTTTTTTTTTTTTTAACAAAACAATATGGAGCACTGAAGATAAGTTCTCTCTCTCTGTCTCTCTCTCTCTCTCTCGTTCTCACTGTCTCTTGCTCTGGTCTGCAGCTTCCTAGCAAGTTCTCTCTCTCTCTCTGAACTATGTATGTGGTTATTGTTGGTACTGCTGAGATTCTATGCTTTCCATTGGTACTGCCCCCTTGCTAAAATGACAGAGCAACAAACCCTACGCATGAGAACCCTGTCATATGATGTGTGGCTTACCTTCAGACGATCGTAGCACCGGCTAGCAGCACCACTTATAAGCACTGAATACATCATCGGAAAGCGTCGGGTCTGTATTTTTAAACAAACTGTGAACCACATAGGTCGCTTTTACATTGCCTGAGTAAAATACACATAAATTTTGATGCACCAAAATGAATGGGGCTGAGTTTATAGTTAAAATAAACTATTTTAAGTGACTTCTGCCCACCAGACCACGGCAGACACAATTTTTCTTTAGTAAGAATCAAAGTTGCATTCCGAGCTTAAAAGATTAATATGTACAATTTGATTTACAGTCCATCATCATTATGAGGGTCACGTCTTGAAAAGACATCAAGTAGTAATTTAGGGTTGCCACCTTTTCCACAGAACAAACTCGGACATATTTCTCAGTCAACCTAGATCAAAACTGCAGTAAACTGTAATACAGTTTAACACAATACCACCAGATCTTGGTACAAATCAATAATAATGCAGTATACACAGTATTGTGCTCTTGATATTTCTAGCAATCAAACTTGCAAGACAGAAAAATAGTAGCTATATCGTGGTAGATTAGAGGCTTATCTTACCTGAGACAAGTAGCTGCGGTGATGAGTAACACTACAGTAAATCAATGCAATTTCTGAAGTCTGAAAACCTTGTTTATGAAGACCCCCCCCGTTGGTATAAAGACTTCTAAGATATATATATATATAATATATATATATATATATATATATATATATATATTATATATATATATATATATAAACATAAAACTATGGCACTATTGGTTGTGTGTCGGTAAAAAGAAACTAAATGAGTCCAAATGTAATCAAATTTGGTTAATATGCAATCCGCTAAATATGCAATGTTTATACATACACACATGCATATATGTGGTTTAATTACCATTGTATATCGGAACCCATATTTTATTGTAAAGGTTATGTATTTAATCACACCCAGATCAATGTAATGTAAAGCATTATTCAAATGCTGAAGCATAGCAGACTGTATAGATCAGTACTAAACACATTTCTAATAAGACAGTGGAAATCCTTTGAGCAAATAATGACCGTATTATAACTGGAAAATTTTGGCTGGTATTACATTTGCAGATTTACTACCTTAGTAGATTTTGACAGTTTTTGCTTTGGCATTTATCACTTAGCACGTTCACAAAGAAACGTTTTGTATTTCTACTTTTAATTTAAAAAACATGTTTACTTAATGAAATGTGTCTTCTAAAACAGTATCTAATTTACAGTAAGTAGTTATAGCATCAACAGTGTCACTGCAGCAACTTGAAGAACAGCAAAGAAGACCTTCCACAAATGAGTTACATTATTTATCGTTCTTATATGGCCCTTCAATTTTAAAATATCAGTAATTGGAAAGGATTACTAACTGCAGTACATGTTAACGATAGGCATTTTCTAACTCTCAGTTTTAAAACTTAGCTATGGTTCATCAACATAACACAGTGGAATGAACACAGCATCATGTAGTAATTGTAGGACAGTATTGCACGTGTGAAAACTATAACAATAAAGCCGAAACTAAAACGCTTTAAATTTAAAACTGGTTTATAGACTAGCAAGCACTTGTAAAATCAGCTTTTTTATACGGTGCAGAACTAATTTATGTTAACATATTGTTCAGGGACTTTGCAATGCCTGCACGGTGGATAGTACTGTCTACACGTATTGCCAATAACAATCCAAAACAACATTTTCTAACAAGTCTTACATAAACAATTTTGGCTGCTACTTAATTAACCCCTTGTAAAATAATAATAATAATAATAATAATAATAATAATAATAATAATAATAATAATAATACACAAAACTACTTAACCTACAGGTACCACAGTAGCAGGTGCAGTTTATACAGCCTCAGAGTTTCTGATCGCATCACAAATCCCAAATTTCCTAAATCCACTGACGGAAATGTTTGGTTTGTTTTAAAAAAAAATTTTAAGCAAATTGGATTCATTACTCACTGCCATTTTCATATTCACTTTGACATCTGACACATTCTTTCCCTTGCCCAGCGCACGCTTCTGTGCTGCATACCACCAGGGCGGGATCGCACACTGTATGCCACACTCTGATTGCTGGAAGTATTATTGATGAGCCAATCCAAACAGCCACTAAAGACTAAATTGGCAGCTCAATTTACATAAAATTCCCTTAATGTTTTTGAGATTTTTTGGACTTATTTCCATTTATTGAATGTCCATATTTTTTGCTTTAAGAACATTAACCAGCCCATGCTGTATTTGTTGTGTTTTTTTTCCACTTTGTTTTTTTTTCTATTTCATTTAGCTGTTTCTCAGCTACTGTTGTGTGTCTACTCTTGCTGGTGCACTTATTTATTTGTTTTCAGATGGGCTGTTGTCTTTACTCAGCAATTTGGTGTTGTACCAGTTATGTGGTGTTTCATCCCTAAATATATGAAAGGAAATAGGTGAAATGCAACTCATTTTTGGCTGCTGTATTGTAACTAATAAAATGGAAGTTTAGATGTGTTTAACCGCTTTCTTCGGATTCCTCTGATGCAAAGAGTTCACAGTTCCATCAATTGCCAGTTTTCAGCTGTCAAAGATGAACTCTCCTATCTGCCCTTAAAGCTCCATGTCTAGATACCTCACACACTGTAAACCCCTCCTCCCATCGTGGATTCTTCCCGTTGAGTCGTATTGAGACATTGGTTCTCTTCCCCCCTGGCCTTTGATCTCTAGGCAGGCCTCGCCCCCCAGTTCTATACCCAAGACTCCTTCAGGATCGGGGCAGCAACATGATAAGAATCAACCAGCATCTCATTAAGACTCTGGGGCGCCGGTCTTCAGCAGTTGACTTGTATATTTGCTCTTCCATTTCTGACATTTCCACAGCTTAACAAAGTATTACTAGCTTGCCTGGAGTGGGACCAGAGGTTTCCTCACATGTGGGGGTTTTTCCTCTCCACTGAGCGATAGATATAGGTATAGTTATACATACACGTAATCCATACATCTATCTAACCCCCTTTTATTGTTATCGCGTGTGTATTTCCTATGCATTGGCATTTTTGGTCTTTATCTTGTTTGTCGCATGATTTTAGGAAACTTCTTTGAAGCCAGGGGTCCTTCTTTTAGAGGGCAAGTTATCTCAATGCCCCGACCTCGGGTCAGGCTATGTCACCTCTTCCTTCGGATAAGGGGGCGTCTCATCATACGAGTCAGTGAGGACCCCTGGCCACACCTATTCTTTCGCAGCTCATGCACTATTTCTTATCTCAAAATCAGAGGCTCAGTTCTCTTTCTTCTTCAGATTCCCAGAGAGAGGCTTTTCGCTCCCACCTCGAGCTTCTCTCCAATAGCCAGGGAAACTACTTTTCTGTCATTTCACTTTCAGGTTTGCATCCGCTATCTATTCCATCTTTGAAGGGTTCAGGTTTGCATCCACTACCTGTTCTATCTTTGGGGATATTGTGCATGGTCTTGGAGGCCATGTCTCTCCTCATTAAGCAAGACAACCCTTTTATATGTTTTCTCTTGAAATCTCTCCTTTACCAACCCAATCTATGATCTAACAAACTATTCTTATAGTCTGGGTTCCCGCCCAGTGAACTATGATGAGGTTTTAACCAATAACCAAACATATATACACAAATATATATACACACAAACACACACTCTACCTTACTCATTATAATAGATATGTTTTTTACTTTTTCTGACTTTGTTTTGAATCACCTTATTAGTGTCAAAATGTACAAACAAACAGAATTTTTGTTTATTTTATATCTAAAACAATTGAATAAAGCTGTTTGACTACAGTCCAAATACAAAGCCTAATTTACCGGTAGCAGGCCTTTATTCGTAGTGTTTTGGGTCGTCATAGTGACAGTGTACAACAAACACAGATGTGGGAAACTTGTGTTTTCTCTCTTTCAATACCTTCTTTTTCTGGAATGGTTGAAACACAATTCTTACTGTAAATAATGTGCATATGGCTAACACTAAAAAATAACTTTTGGAATTTGTGTAGGATATGTTATACAGGTCTTGCCTTTTGGCTGTGTGAATGTTTTAGTAACACATATTTCTACAATGTGGGTTTGTAACCATTGCTTTTGGAGGAGCGCTAAACCATTAACATTTTTTTTTATAGTTACATTATAAACAATGGCTGAAACATTCAAAAGTCTAGAAAGTTAAAAAATATACCATAATAAAGAGTATATAAATAAATAAACCTTTTTTATTTGAATGAATTGGTGAGTTTTGGCCTTCAAACCTTTCAGTGCTATAGCGTTACTGTAAGACTAGATGTCTTTTGGCAATCACATGGTTTCAGTGTTCATCATGCATTATTGTTGTAGTGTGGATGGTGTATACAGTATGCTGTTTTATGGTATTAGAATTACTGTACAGTCAGAACTCATCTCCGACCTTATACGATTTTGACTTCAGTGATGGTTAAACGTGTGTGACACATATCTGATTATTTAATTTTGTCCTGTTCCAATCTTTGTCTGTTTTTCAAGGAACACAAAAAAGATGCAATATCAAAAATACAGATCTAAAAGAACTGTGTTTTAAACTAAGTAGGCTTCCATTTAGATGTACTGTATTGGTTTGGTTGGTACAATATTATATTTTCAACAGAAGTATTTTAATTCAGAACGTTATGATTCTAAAACTATAACAGACTTATTTGGGATTCAGAGAAAAAAAAACGCGGGCTGTGACAGATATTCAAATAAATTGTAACATTGAAGAGGTGGGCTTTGTATCAGAAAAGTGGTGACAGAGTCGGAAATCACGTGGGTTAACTGCATTCATTTGTTACATATGTATAATGTGGATTGATTTTATTCTTAATAAAAGGGAGGTAAAATGCGACTGACGTGTATCTGTGTTACGGATATCTGAGTGCTGTCTGTATTCCTCTTGAGAAAATTAGCTTCAAAACAGAGCCCCAGAATATGAGACTCAATTGGTGCTTATGCATTAGGAGTATTGGCATAACTGACGACTGGTCAGCATTATCAAGAGACAGATGTTTCAGTTTTTTTTTATTTTGTAAAACAGATCCTTAATTTAGTGTATGCTTTCTTTTCTTTCTGCATTAAGCGTGTATTGCATTCGTGTGTAGTGCAGATGAACAGCTGGTTAATAATGTTCAGGAATGTCAAGAGCTACATTTTCCGAAAGGGTACCCATGACAACTTTAAAAAAAAATAAAAGTGCTTCTGCTTTTCCTGCCATTAGATTTTCACATGTGCAATTTTAGCAAGGGAAACTGCAAGCAGCCCCCGAGAGGTATTGAACTAATCAGACTAATGCAGTACATTGTTCACTTTGACCTAATAATGGAGAATCTATTGTTTCAGATCAGCATTAGAAGCACATAAACCCAGGTAGGATGGATTTCATATTGCCACAGGGAGCAGGGGCGCCTAACTTTGTTTAATAGTGGGGGGGCAAAGGTAAAGGTGAACTGTCAAGCATAGGTAGGCAAACCTTTTTTTTTTTGCTAAGAAGGTCTGGTAAACCTTGTTTAGTAGCACCAAATAGCAAAACTAGTTCCAATGGCATATCTGCACAATGCTGCACAGTACCTATAATTCCAACATGTAGCTTATTAAAGGCAAGTGCTGGGGGCTCCCGAGTGGCGCTTCCAGTAAAGGCACTCCATATGGAGTACATGATGCGCCCTATAGCCTGGAGATCGCAGGTTCAAATCCAGGCATTGTCATTGCCAACCGTGACCAGGGGTTCCTAGGGGCACAACTGACTGAGTATTGCCTGGGTAGGGAGGGCTTAGGTCGGCAGGGCAATCCATGGTTCACTGCGCACCAGCAAGCCCTGTGGCTGATAGGGAGCCTGCAGGTCCACAGTGGAGCCATTCAGATCTGTGTTGTCCTCCAGCACTAAAGGTCTGGTTGCTTCACTGTGGATCTGCAGTGCAAAAACAGGAACACGTTTTGGAGGATGCTTGTTTGTTACCTGAGTCGCTGGGCAGTTGCAACAGTGAACAAGGATAAAAAAATAATAATTGGGCATTCCAAATTGGGGAGAAAACCAGGGTAGAAACAACTACATTTAAAAAAAGGAGAAGCTAAACAAACACAAACAATAACATGTACAACATGGCTTCTAGCGTTAAAATATTCCTTGCTCGGCTTTGCTTTAAATGTAGTGCTGGATGCTACAGAATGTTTTTCACATTTTGTCAACAGACATGGACTTTTGGAAAGTAAGTACTCTATTGCAGGGCAATGCTTGGTGCTGATAGGTTGAAACAATAAGCACCTGCCCCTACATTGCAATGCTTAGAGCTAAGTGGTTGAAACACTAAACCCCAACCCTCACACAGCCAATTTATGACACAATATTACCGGCAGTGCAAATGAACCAAAAACTAGTAGTACAGTTGTATTTGGCCGCACTGACAGCACTAACAGATTTCAGTATATCATGAGCACTGGCTTAGCCAGAACATTTTTGCCACTGGGGCAAAAATACAAATATCTTTAGAAACTTTCAATTTTTGCCAAAAGTTCTTGTTCTGATTCAGTTTTAAGTACAATATGGTCAAAAGTTTTGCAGCACTTAGAATTTTAGGATTGCGATATAATTAAATAAAAATAAAAAAATACTCCACCCACTTGATATATCACGGGTGTCAGGGTCCAATATAAATCCACTATATATAGAGGGCCACAATATAGCGAGAGACCCATAGAAAAACAAATAGGCTAACAAATATTGTACAACCACTCACTTGTTATATCGAGTCCAATGTAAATCCTCTACGTAACCCGCTTTTTCTCATTTTCCATATAAAAAGCAGCACACCATTGTAATTTGTACTGCAGAGGGTAATTTCTTCTCATCAACTTAAGTCTCCAATTCATTTCATGAGTCTTCTTCTCTTTTCTCAAATGCACAAACCCACTGCATTGAAAGAATCTATTTTCAACATAGGAGGCTTGTTGCTAGGGAGCTGAAGTCACTGCAATGTAAAAAATAAAATAAAAACCGCTTCAGCAAGTAGATATTTAATTTGCTTTGTGTTATTGTGCAATGCGTGTGTATATGATAACAGTACGATATTAATGCTTTGTTTTTAATTGTTTTGTGTATTTTTCTTTGTGATGTGCAGTTACAAAATGAAACGAACAACAATTCTAAATGAATTTGCCTATGTACATTGCAGCTAACTTTGCACAGATAAGACTGTAAAAATGGGGAGCCAACTCCAGGACCACGAATCTGCAGTATAGTGAGGGGCGATATAACGAGGGGTGGGTGTATATGAACATAATTTATATATTTTATTTATCATGTAATCAAAAAAACTACAAAATGATATCACAAACGTCTACTGGATGCCATAACAGTAGTACAGTATTTCATGTTAGATTTCGAAATGTCTTTTTTTTTTTGCCCGTATATGGAAAATTGCAAAGCGGTATGTAATTCAATATGTTAGCGTAACATTATTCAGCAGGTTTCATTCGACTTTATGAAGCAACACGTGTTAATAGCGGGATGCAAAACTTTTGGCCATAGCTGTATGCCAATGCCTGTTTAAATGTTCATAAAATGTAACCAAAATGCATGTCCCAATATTAGTTTATTAAATAGCTAATATTAAAATACGTTTTCAAAGCTTACATGAATATAGATTAATATTCATTAACCAAGGTGTATTCTTTATTTTTCTGAAAACATCCAGATTGAAAACTATAAGCATTGGTTTAAATAAAGCTTAACAGTATTATAAATTAAAGCGTGGCAATGTCGTGTCTCTGACTGCCTGCCAAGTTCACATTCATATAACAAAGTTTTTTCTTACTGTTAGCTATCGTTAGCAACGGTGCAGATCTTGGGTCAAACCAATGTGTTTGTGTGTGTAGGAAAAATTTATCATGATTGTTTATAAATGTGGCCCATCCTCGGAATACTTTTCCTTTTTTATATTTTATTTGAAAGCAAACCAACGCCAAACACGACAAGGTATAATACATAAATAGTGAATGAAAAATGGGGGAGGGGGGCACATGCCCCTTCTGCCCCATGGGCTAGGCACCTATGAAAGGGGGCACAATATGTTCCATGTTTATCTCTGTATGAAATCTAACAATTTATTACACTGTTAAATATATTCTTACAAATAACACTGTGCAGATCTTGGAATGTTTTTAGTGGGGCAGTCCATATATTGAGGAGCCAAATTACAGAAAATCATCAACAGCTGTAGAATATTCTTTTGCATCATTTTCTAAAAATAAAAATAAATAAATAAGTAAATATTAAAATTGAGACTTTTTTGTTTTTGCTTTTTATTGTCTTGTGTAAAAAAAAACCTAATAAAACATGTATAGTATTATATGTATTATATAGTATACACTATTTGATAATGTAGAAAATATTGTAAACATTTCTATTTAATTACTGCTTTCCAAAACATCAAATGCCAGTTAAAATTTCTCCTAACCTTTCACTTCCTTCCTTGTTCAGAGGTTCATTTCAATAGGCAATCATAGCAATATTATTTTTTATCCCTTTCTAAAGATTATCTACACTTTAGGTATATCCAGAACCATAAACTCTCCACTCAAATCTGGTGGGCCATCCAGGTAAGTAATCAGTTAGCAGGAAAAGCCCATCATGCATAAGGAACTTGTTAATGAAAAAGTATTAAATAACATTATATTCTATGGTAGGAATTAATGTACCTAGAAATTGGGGATAAACATTAGGCTTTGTTTTTCTTTAGAGATTTGTCATTATTAATATTCTGAACACAGGGATTTGTGAAAGAAATGGTAAATGCATTTTGTAATTATTTACTATTAATATAATAATAATAATAATAATAATAATAATAATAATAATAATAATAATAATAATAATAATGCTAGGAGTAAAGTAATTTACAATAACAAACACTGAAATACAACATTTTGTCACAAAATTAATCTATTAAAATAAATCAATAGCAATCATCTCTGTACACTGGTAATAAATACTTTTTTTTTTTTTTTTTTTTAGAGCTTTTGATTTTTGACTGTCTTGTTTCTAATGAATTCAGGAAATAACTTTTTTTTTTTTCTCCCCTAATAATATAGCCTTTTGTGCTGCAAGCATGTGACTGTTTAAATGTCCCAGCAGGACACCCAGAGACCTACAAAAAAGGGAAAATTGTTTGGAACAATCTGCATCAGTTCAAGGGCAACAAGAAGCATTTTACAGCTGGTTTATTATGATTTTTATGCTGTCTTTCATGTCAAAAGTCTTTTCCTGCTTACAAATCATCAGGAAGCATTCCGACGGCCATGCTGCTTCGCCTAAGCTCCTCCAGGGGTTCCTGCCTTTGATCACTTGTATCATTGCCGATCGAGTTAAAAAATAGAGAGCTGCTGAGATAAGCCTATGTTCTGTCTGAAGCTTGGCCTTTCTTTCTCTATTCAGCTATCCTTTGTTCTTTCCTCACTAGTCTGGGAACAGAATATTTCGGCACAGGGGGTGGGGAAGGATTTGGGTAGTGCACCACTTTGTAATGTCTTGGCCCAGCTTACAAGGAAACCTCACAGATAAACAAATTGATTAGTAATCCAACGAAAGGAGTGACATTTGCTTACTCGCTGGGATGAATAAAGATTACTAATGTCCCTTGAGAATTCGTTGGTACAGATTATAGCGGCAGATTCACAAGACCTTTTTATGTGTGCATGTTTGTTGCAGATTTAAAATAGCTTGGAGGAAAAAAGATGAAATTAAACACTTACATGTTGCTGTAGCATCTCACTAAAACCTGAACAAAATACCTTAATATAAGTTTGACCTTAATGGGTATAGTTTTTTTAGAAACATATTTATTCACATACAGGACATTGCTCTTCTTACATACCAGTATTAGGAATGTTTTCAAATGAGCATAACCTTCCAAATTATGCCAGGGTCAAATGAGCGCATAACATTTTGAGCTCATGAAAAACTTTGCTTCCAAGTATACCAGCATGCTTGGAAATGTGCCCAAGTACACTTCCACCTGTTTTTAATTCTGAAAACATCCTAAAACTTGCTGAGAACACTTACCACATCAAATTTATGTAATTTGTGAAATGCATGCAGGGTTAACAAATTACAGCTCTAAATTTCTGTTTGTGTTGATACGCATCTTAATTGTTTTCAGCATGTTTTATCCTTACCATCAAACCAGATTACTTATGTAATTTAAGGGGTCTTAAATTAGACAATAATGACAATTGTAATGTGTGGTTGCGGACACTAAATATGTCATTAATTGAATGTGCTTCACCATGGATTGACGAATTTATCAGATAATGTTAAAACAAGTTCGTTTAGTTGTGTTTAGAAAAAGTCTCGGAAAAGATCAGCTATCACTGTAAAATCTACCTTTTATCCAGTCTATTCTAAATAAAAAGCACACATAAACATGTTTAAACCACCATTTTAACAACCCATTAATCTACTGACTGACATTTGGTTCTGGACAGCAAGTGATTGAGAATCCTTATCTAATAACTATACTGTAGTTAGCCTAATTGTTATATGAGCTTAAAGGGGAAGCTTTGTGAGCTGCCGCTAACCGTAAGGTAATAGTATATAATTTCAATGTAATGTTTTACATGTAAGCATGGCTTAAAGTTAAGTATACCATAACATTTAAGCATCACTATTGTGAACAGTTACAACACAAGTACCTCTGAAGTTGAAAACTAACTTTACGAAATTATCATTCTTGGCTGCAGGCTAAGTCATATTATATGAAAAACTATTTCTAACAAAAGAATACCTTTTCTTCAAGCAATGTTAATAAACCTCAAAATATCTTAAACAAGCACAATCTCAGTGGTACAGACAGAGTAATTGGCTTTCTCTTGGTTGTAAGAGCAGTTAAGCAAATTTGGGCCTCAGGGAACCCCTGTTTTGGTTGTAGTTTATTATTAGGTGAGGAAATTATTGGACACCTCCAGCTGCCATTAATCAGCCATGGAGTCTGACTGGAGCCAAGCGAGGGGCCTGTGGGTAGATTCGGCCTAGTGTTGGGGAAATGCAACGAGACAGAGACAAATGTTTTCCAGCCTAGCAGTGTGAAACCATGTCTTTTCACAGCCCTAACATGCATGCTAAAATTGATTTAACCCATTTACCCCCTCAGCCTAACTGTCTATTTTCCTCTGAGACTGACAGTTTTATGTGTTCCTACCATGCTATTATGTGTTGCTGTGCTGCCAGTATGCTATTGTGTTTCAAAACATAATAACCCATCAGGTTTTATTTAATTTTATTTATTTTTTTGCTGTTATTTTTTACAGGATGTAAAACATTTAAGATTATAATTGTATGTTTGTCATGCATTTTGTACGTAAATACTGCCAAAAGTTCAGTTTGGTGAGTTATTGGTTTGGTTTTTTTTTTTTTTTTGCTTTTTAAAAGGTGTGTATTTGGTATTCATTATTATAAGAGATATATGAAGGCTGAAGATCACTAGACAAGGTTGGAAGGATTTATCAAGGTGTACAATGATTTGGGCATCGTAATTATAAAGTTCACAGTGAGAATTGAGTACCTCCCATCTGGCAGCCACTAGTTTCAGTTTGAGCTTCAGTCTGGGTTCATGGAGGATCTCGGTACTGCTCCCCCCACTCGGACCCGTAGGCAAGCCACAATGCCAATAATAATGATAATGGGAAAGGCACCATTTTTTTCATCCTCCTTGCCATGAATGCTGAGTTCATCATGTTGGTGCATGCGCTGCATGTGAACTCGAGTGACAATGGATCAAAGGAGAGTGTGCGTGAAACACATGGTAAGCCAGAAGTGGGAAATAAGAACAGGTGCTGCAGTATTTTTCTAATGAGAAAGGTACTGGTACAGTAAAAAAAAAATATATATATATATAATAAAATATATAATAACTATATATTAAATGCTAAATCGTAGTTTTTGAGGAAGATGGAATGGAGGAAACATAGCAGAGGCTGGGAGAGGAGGGTAACATTCAAGCAAAAATAAATAAATAACTATGAAAGTTATGGCTCATGATTAGAGGATGGGCACTAGCCCCAGCAACCAACAGATAAGAGCCCTGAGAAAAGACCTGTTTGTTGGTTTGATCCGAAACTGGGGAAGGTAGCTTTAACTATTAAGACTTCACTGTTATTAACTAGGTATTTTTTCCACAATGTTTCCCTGAAAAAAAAAATGTTAGCATATACTTAGCTGCAAAGTGAGTTGAAACACAGACCCTATGGGGAAATATTCTAAAATGTGGTAAACGTATTTAAAAAGATTGAACAAGTGTCCAGTTGGTTTATCACTTCAGCTGCATATACCCTTCCTCAAAATTGTTGTGTTCAATTAATTGAGTTTTCATTCTGCCAATCTGTCTCCACTTTCCCCCACACATATTTCTGAATATGTTTAATATCCAGGGTTTCTCTGTGTTTCTGTTATCTTTGTCTTATTTAACTTAATAAATAAGCAATTCAAATTATAAAAGACACATTACTGTTTTTTTCATGTCTAGTTAGTATTTTTAGTAAATTGTAAATTGATTAGTTATATGTGTATAACTTTATCAAATTATATGTATAACTTTATCAAATTATGTGAATGTAGTTCTTAGGAAGGCCCTTTCAGGCTTTTAAGTGAAATCTGCTCTTTTGCACAATTAAAATCTCTTTAGCTTTAACCCTTGCCACTCCCACAGGGTCCCCATACCTCTGGACCCCAACCAAGTATTAATTAGCCTTATGCTTCAGCCCCCCAAATGTTCGTCCTTACCTTTAAACACTCAATCATAAAATAAATAGTAACATTTTGGTAAAGACTTCTTGTTGAAATGTTTATGATAAGTTTGCTTTTTTTTAAAAACCGCTAGATGTATCTAAATGTATCAAGTTTATTTTTAGGACTGCTATGTCACTGTAATGCTGCCAAGAGATTTTTACTCTATGATAAGCAGTGTGTCTGCACGTTCATTACCCGCAGAGTTGCCAGGTCCCCGTTTTTCCCTCGGAATTGGGCTACTTCAAAAACACAGCCGCCGGAAATATTAAGGAGTCGAATGTAATTAGATTGGTGGTATAACCTTAAAAGATTGAACTGTTGTAATTCGGTTGCTGGTCTAATATGAATGTTGATTTGTCCCTTCAGTGCTTCCGTACGAATTTGACGTGTGGACGAGCTTTACTGGCTATTGTAGTTTTTATCAAATTTATACCAGGTATCTTTTCTTATGAAAGCTTTTTATTGTTTTTTTTTATGCATAGGCCTATGTGTTAATAATAATTATGCTTTCAGTTAAAACAAATAATTTGGCTATTTTTGAAGTGACTTTGGGCTATAAACTCTGCAGAAATCTGGCAAGCCTGATTACCTGTGGACTTTGCACAATTATAAACAGTTAATCCTGGGTGCGATTTGTCAAATTTCCAGGGGGGAATAAAGTAGACAAACAACAAAACATCATGGCAAGCCTTGATACATCTGTACTGCACAATTTAAACAGTTAAAAGAAACAGTAAGTTACTTATTTATTATACCGAATCAACTGCTAATAAAATCTTTAGGAATCACACATTTGCCAAATCTACCATCATGCAGGATAAATGCAGTTATTTTTTATGGAAACGGTCCTACTTGCCAACATTTGGAAACTGTTCAGCGGATGATCACATAATAGACTTATCCACCAACTCAATACCACATGACCATCATGACAGTAAAAAAACATAACGAAGCGTTCTTACCTTTGGGTAAGTTAGTGATCAGCAGATGTGTCAGCCGCACGAAGAGCATGAGCACAGTTTTCACTAACCACTGTGCAGAATAAATGCATTTTTTTCTATGGGTAAATATCGGGACTTCCTATGCATCGGGACACGGGACATTTGCTAGGAAATCGGGACTGTCCCGACCATATAGGGACTGTTAGCATGTATGTACTGTATCAAAAGGCAATAACAAAAACTACCTACATTACAGCAACTAAAATAACGTTAAAACGCACTCATGACAAATACTTGCATTTTTGCACATAACCTTATTAATAACTACTCAGTGTAACAACAATAAATGGAACACAATGCAACATACGTATTTTAACAGCTTAATCTGCAGGAGTTAATTGTTGTTAATCTTGGCCTTTTTTCCACCCATTTTTTCTTTAATACAGTATGTTCTTCCGATGATAATTAGAGCAATTCATCGGTGCCGAATTAGTCAATGCCGAATTGATCGGCACAAATGAGAGCGATGTCGGTGCCGAGTCAATCGCCGCAGAGGTCGGTGCCGATGTATAGTACGTTCGGTGCCGGCTGTAGACAGCCTCGAAGCTATTCACCAGTGCCGAATCAGTTGGTGCCGGGATCGGCGTCGAAAAGAGCGCGGTCGGTGTCGAGAGGTTGGCGCCGACTTGTAGCACGGTCGGTGCTGGGCTGTAGATGGCCTCGAAGCTATTCACTGGTGCCAAATCAATCGGTACCGGGATCAGCGTTGAAAAGAGTGCAGTAGGTGCTAGCATGTAGCACGGTCGGTGCCGGGCTGTAGACGGCTCCGAAGAGGTTCAGCGGTGCCGAATCAGTCAGTGCCAGGAACAGCGCCAAGGAGAGTGCTGTCAATGCCGAACAGTCGGTGCCAAGTGGACCTGTTGCAAGGTCGGTGCCGATGGTAGGCACAATCGGTGCCGGGCTGTTGGTGGCGCCGAAGATGTTTACACCGGTGCTGAGTCAATCGGGGCAGGGTAGGCAGTGTTTTTCTCAACCTCGCAGTCGGCGGGAAAAAAAGCGGTCGATGCCAGGGTATGCAGCCGATTCAGTCGCTGTGGTCGCCGAGAGCAAGCGCAGCCTACTAGGAAAACCCGAGGCTTGAGAGGGGAGCTAGGTCCAAGCTGTTTTTTTTTTTCTGGTCGCTGTAACCAATTAAATCAGCGTAGAGGATAACGCCACAAGTCCGCGGAGTCTCCTTACAGCACCACAACAGCTCCTCACACGGTATATCAACTACACAAGGCCTTGTGCAGTGAAAAAAGAAGAGTAATGGCCGCTGCCAATCTAAGAAGTCGGGTCAAAACCAGCTCTAGTCAGTAAAATGACGTGAGAATTAGGTGAGAACACTCTTAGTAACGCCCGAAAGCGCGATTTTACTCTGAAATTTACGGGTAATACCCAACAAACCAGCCAATTTCGGTTTAAGAAAGCAAACGCAAACTGACCTGTGTGTCTCAGTGAAGTGAGAGAGAAAATGGCAATGTGCTATTGTGGGGACGTCCCTCTACAACAGGAGGTGGAAGGGCCTTCCCCCTCACAGCAGGGCCCTGATAGAGCCGCTTTTTTATATATGCTCAGAGACTGATGGTCAGAGAGGCTCTTCCCATTCAATAATGGTTGTCATTTGAATTGAAATGGAAATAACAGTCTGAAATACAACAAATGAATGACAGTGATGTAGTTGACTTTCATTGGTCAGTTTGCCTTGCTACGATGTGTACAGCACTACTATTAGACGACAATGAATGATGAGTGGAATCTGAGCCTGATCCACTTCATACAGCCGAACTTTATGATCCGGCTCCAGTGAAACTAAAATCCATTCTTTTTTTAAAAAATCACGTTAATACATTATACTACTGATCTTACGGTCTGAAGTGCTAAAACCAATTTTTTTTTTTTTAAGTCAGTTTGCGTAAAAATTTATACATTTATCAAAAAAGTAAAACATTTCCAGAAGAAATCATTGTTAATTCTAAATCTTTTGACAACTGAAAGTGCAGAGCAAGGGATAAAAAAAATAAAAGCACAGCCAGGGAAATCTCCCCCATCAAATCGCACCCTGAGTTAATCTATGGCTATTATCATCAAGGGGCATACAGGCAAAACTTTAAATATAATGTTGGGGATTAATATAATGTTAGCAAAGAACTGTATGGATTTGTGTGGAAAATGTTCTCATCCAGAAAATGTACTTAATTAAATCATGGCCATGGTGTTTTGGACAAATACCATGCTGGAAGCCTTGTATATATTCAAAAGATAACCACAAGATAGCAGGGAACCTTGAGCCAAAACCATGGAACTTCACACTGGAAAACCTTTGTCTAATATGAATGTAATGGTAAACCATGGGATGTGGTATGTCACCAAGGAACACAAACACATAATCTTACTATATAATGTCACTATGATTAACCCTGGTGTATACTAAAATCTTTTGACTTAACCATGGTGGATTAACACACACACACACACTACACATGCATTTGGGAAGGACAACACTTCCAAATTTTAAAGACCTAACCATTAATGTTATATTAAAACTAATCCCTAGCACTTGTGTCCTCCAAAACGTGTGCTGTCAGCCATCCACTTTTTTCGCACTGCCGTGAAGCCATTACAGAACTACAACGTTGGAAGACCATGCACTTATGAATTGCACGCAGGCAGGCCTACAGGTGCCCGGCCAGCCACAGGGGTCTCTGGTGTGCGGTCAGCCAAGGACTCCCCAGCCGACCTAAACCCTCCCTGCCAGGGCAGCATTTGACCAATTGTGCACCACCCCCTGGGGACTCCTGACCACGGTCGGCAGTGGCATAGCCTGGATTCGAATGGGTGATCTCCAAGATATAAGATATAAGATATAGGATGCATCCTGCACTCCGGGTGGAGTGCCTTTAATGGATGCACCACTGTGGAGCAGATATTTAATTATTCTGAATGAACATACTTGTATAAGCAGAGAATAGAAACTCAGAATACTTTTTTGGCCTTGATTTTCTTTCCCTGGGAAACATGGTCTATCTTCTTTGCTGAGATGTTTTTTCTTTGCTGAGACAAGTTTCAACGGCATGGTGATGGAGGTGGAGGTCACATAAAAACATAAGGACAAATTACAGGTGAATACAGAACAGTATTTATGGTACATATATGGGGAAATGTCAAGTAATTGTAGTCGTTAAATTGAAAGTGGGGCTAGTCTCTGAGCCTCTTAGAACTGCAACCAAGGTTTAATTTTACAAAACAAATGAACACAAAAAATTTATTAAACTTCAGGTCCACTTGTCAGTTGAGCCTGTATAAACTCAGAGGTTATTTACTGGTTCTTAGAGCAGTGCTCGAGTCCTGTTGGAATGCACCGGAATGGCCTTCCTGCATTTTTTTTGGTAGTCGGAACAGAGTTCCACCACATTTTTTTTTTTTTTTTTAATCTTTTTGAAAATAAACAGAAATCTTCTCCAGCAAACAATGTTCGAATTTGACCAGACACATGTGTAAATGTATGAAAGAATATCGCCGTCCCCTCTTTCTGGACATTGAGTCATGGACTCACGTCCACCTCTCTGCGTGCTCATTGGAAAAGACAAAAATGGTGGGTGGGCAGTAATAATCAATCTGTTTGTGTTTATTTGTTTATTTGTTCAATCTATCTGCTCAACTCCACCAAACTTTCATTTACCACTACACCACTGATAGTAATGTCTAATAAAAAGCGTAATGAGATACTGTCCTACTTTTCTGTCGTTAACAATAAGCCTAAAAACAACTTTAACAGGTAAGTAAAATTTCCATATTTCCACATAAGTGTACAACACTGTATTTATTAACAGTACATAAAAACAGCAGGGGTTTACTGTTACGGTATGTACACTTTAGCGCTGTACGGTATGTGCATGTTTGTTATATAAATTCATGAAGACCTTTTATTTATAGTTAATATATGTTTGAAACACTAGTCTTACCATATATATTAAAGTTAAGAAAAGTGGGATTTATCTTGGGTTCGTGACCACTGATTTATATACACAACATTTAGAAATTATAAAAACAAATGTAAAAAAAACACATAACATTAATGTATTTAACTTTTACTCATTATATACAGTGGGAAGAGGGATATGAGTTTTGTTTCTAGTATGTGCTGACTGTGATTTACACTTACAGTTGCTTCCACATAAGTTCACGTTCATAGTTATCTGCTTGTGCCAGGTCCAGGGTTTTGTGCCTAGTAATTATTGATAGCTGAATGCAGATCTTTGCCTAGCAATGTTATATAATCTTTCATTTTGAACAACACCAGTGATTTTTTATTTTAAGTGGTAAAAATGTTTTACATTGTATAGAGAGACAATTAAAATAGTGAATGGGAATTTATTGATTAGAAACGTAAGTACAAATTACAGGTGGAACCCTAGTTAGACAAGCTGTTAAGAAAGACATAATACTATTATCACTTATTTAATTTCAAACGTCATGAACTATTTTTGTTGTTGTTGTTGGGGGAAATAGCCACATAAATGTAAGCGTAAAACTGTAGGACCAACAGCACTATGGAATAAAAGCCTGCTTTTGAGAACAGTATTGAAACTTGTTTTCAGTACTGTATTCAGTTTATAGTGTTTCCTTTTTTTAAAGTTTAAAAAAAAGAGCAATGAACTGATATGTATGTGCATACAAATAAAAAGCACACAATGCTTCACTTGTTTGAATCAGTTTTACACTTCAGTACCGCTGTCAGATGTGCTTTGCAGAGTGATGTTACATGCAGTGTAAAACTCAGGTTTGGGGCTATTAGAAAAATGCTAATTTTTAAATAAACCTTTAGAGTGCAATATACGTACGTGTATTGCTGTTTTTGTAAACATCTGAACGCTCATTAATACAAACCATTGCTATGTTCCCTAGCTGTTTGGATGAACGGGCTTCTGTGTTGTGTTATTCTTAGTTAATTTTTAACTGTTATTGAAATGATATAGTTCATTCTGGCACTTTTTTCGGTGGGGACTCGAGCACTGAGTTATGGAAGTGTTTGTGAAAAAATGCAAGGTCTTGAAACATTCTTAACTCTTGTGTTTGGGAAACAGTACCTAGGTATTTTTTTTAATGCACATGAACCTTAAGCAGTCGCTGTACAATCTAAATTGCAACAGAGTGTGCATGAAGTGCATTTTTGTTTTGCAGGTTTCAGCAAATTATGAAGGAATTCATAACCATGCCAAAGATGTAGCCCTATTGTTGTTTCCCTACATCAGTGGATGTGAGCTGTCTTTAGAGAGAACGCTGGGAACAATTCTTCAGCAGCAGAACACTGGGAACCATTCTTCCATGCTAATTAAAAATGCCTGCATTGCCCTTTAAAATAGCCAAAGTAATCATAATACACTGTTGTAACTGCTGATTTGCTTGTGCTGTTTACAAAACTGCTTATTCATGGAAGATCTCAGTATTGTCTGTGTTTGCTTACATGCGTTATCTAATACAACAAAAGAGTTTGAGAGAGAGAGAGAGAGAGAGAGAGAGAGAGAGAGAGAGAGAGAGAGAGAGAGAGAGAGAGAGAGAGAAAGAGAGAGAGAGACTGGGTGTACAAGTATAGCTAGCTATTAAGAAACTCCGTGTTTATGGACTGAGTAAGTCTCATAGGGATTATTATTATTATTATTATTATTATTATTATTATTATTATTATTATTATTATTTTGTAGAATTCCGATTGTGCTTGGATTATTCTGTTGTGAACAGGTCAAAAGGTCTTTCATTATTAAATTGGATATATTTGTTTTACACCGAATTTCATGTGGCTCATTTCTGAAAAGGATCCAAACACTTTGGAAGGTCTTGGGTCCAGCCTCCAGACCAGCACCGTGGCACCTAACAAGCACTGAACTCAAAGACCCGAAGGAGGATATACAATAGTCTCCAGCTAAGAAAACACCCCTCAGGAAGAACATTATAATAATAAAGCAACAGACAAACTAACGTTAATAAACTCACTGTCAAACTAAATTAACCCAGCACCCCTACACACATTAAAAAATGATGCAGTAATATACAAGATATGCACATTATTTAATACAATGGTGAAGCAACACACCAGAAAGGGAAACACCAAATTTCTCGACGACTTGTGTCAGGTTTTTTTCAAGAGCTAAAACAATTTCTAACCTTTCGTAGCAAAAGAAACAGCCGCTCATTTCGGCATTTGTTTAGATGCCATTTTGTAGTGATGAGGTGCACTCGTAGAAATTAAAATACAAAACAAGTCAATGACATGACGGCGGTTCTGGATATTTAGTAAACCAACCACTGTGCCTCAAGACACTCTTGTGATGACAAGTCGCTTTTGAAAAGACTGAATAAACCATTTTAATTTAAGTTTGATGATGATGAGTTCTTGGGTTAATAAACAGTACTGTATCCATTGTGGGAACATAGACATTAGCCGAACGTGCTTCCACAAGAAAATTCACTTCTAAAGACAAGGAAATCACCTCGTCCACTGTTACCATTTTAGGGTAAAGTGGTCTTGCCACAAGGGAATCCGTTTCACAAGAGTGTCCTCAACAAGAGATACTCATCTATGCGTAGACTACCTTGTGTGTGTGTGTGTGTGTGTGTGTGTGTGTGTGTGTGTGTGTATATGTGTATATATATATATATATATATATATATATATATATATATATATATATATATATATATATATAATATAAGATTATCCATTTTTTAAGAAAGAAATAAAACATTTCCAACACTGACCTAGTGGACCTGGTTCAATTTTCTGACTCAACGGATGTTAGATAATTAGTGCGATTTAAGAAAATAAAATAGAAGGATTAAAAGATTGGCATTTATTTATGTTCTTTTACTCTAAAACCTGTAAATATCTGAGCATATGTATTTTTCATGGAACTTTGATAAGCCCTGGACAATGCTTAAAATATATATTACATTGTGAAAAATAACCTTCTCAGTTTATGAGAGTGATTGCTGGGGATTTATGTTCAGTATTATTCAGAGGAAACACAAGGAGCATATAGTTTATTTAGAAGTCTGCAAAGTTTGTTTTTTTGCATTTTTTTTTTCTATGCTGCAAACCGCTCTGCATGGTAGTGCAGGATTTTTGGCACAGAGCCAAGTTCAATTAGCACATGCAGCAGAGGGGCCCACTTCACTTTGGTCTAGAATTTTGGCAGACAGCTAATAACAGACTGTAACAACGTTTCAATTTGAAGGTCATACTGAACTAATCAGTTTTATTTAAATCAAGGATGCTCTTTTTACATGCTTGATTGTTGATTTGCCAACTAAAATAACTGACACTTCTCCAGATAGCACTGAACGGCCCTTCGCCTGTTCTGAACCAAGTGATGATGCTAAACATGGTCGTGCTGTTTGGTCTAATGTGTTTACACCAACACAGTCAACTCACTCTGTAAACAAGGAAGTAAAATCTTTAAAATCAATTAAAAGTAACATTTCATGATTTTTTGCAAATTCAGCAAGCAGTAGTTCAGAAGCTTCATGAGGTTACAAGAAACCTCTTACAAGTGAACATTAACCCAGCAGTGCCAGATGCATCCCGCTCTCCAAATCAGTCTTCAGTGAACCCTGTTACAAATAATAGTGTCAACACTGCAGATGACATGGCTTCACCTAACCCCATTGTATCAGTTTTCAGTTCTCTATACCGTCAACATACATTGGAACCATACATTTTAATGCCACAGGCGTGTTCTTATAAGACTTCACTGAAGCGAACCAGATTTTGGCTGAGATGACCAGATTTGATGTGCCTGGTACAACGTACATTATTATACATGTTATTACTTCTGCACCAGGTGTCAGGGTCCAAGAGAGGCCGTACCGGATCCTGGAAAGTCGACGGGAAGCAGTTCGCAAGAAGGTGGTGACTATGCTAGAGCTTGGAGTCATTCAGCCTTCCTGGAAAGAGTAGTATTGTACTGGTGCCCAAGAAGGACAGCTCCACTCATTTCTGTGTGGATATTCGTAAGGTGAATGCGATCTCCAAGTTCGATGCATATCCCATACCTCGGGTGGACGAGCTCCTAGATAGACTGGGAAAGGTGCGGTTTATCTCAACTCTAGATCTGACAAAGGGATATTGGCAGATCCCACTGACTGAAAACTGAACTGAAAACAGAAAACTGCTTTCTCTACCCAAGATGGTCTGTTACATTTCCATTTCTGGGGAAATGTGCATTTGGCAATTGTGAGACCCAATACCTTGGCTATATTATGGGTAGGGGTCTACTTAAATCGTAGTAAATTTATGTATTTTTTGCAGGTAGGTTATGGAATAAAATTAAGATTTTTTGTCTGCACTGACTTTCCTGTTTGTTTTCTGAAACCTGTTTATTTTATTTTTACGTTCTGTTCAGCAGCCTGTGTAGTAGCCTTTCGTTTAATGTGTGATTCTGAAGCTAAAGAATGATCGATCATAACTTCTCTAAAGACACATTACAAGATGTGCAAAACAATTACCTCCATCTGCATGTCAGTTGCTTTGGAAAATGCCTTGACACAATCATCAGCCGAAATATACTTTGCTTTTTTTGCTTTATCGTCCATTTCTGGTATTTTACCTCCAATGCTGAAAATTAGATTTTAGCAACCTAAATCAAAACAATGCATCACTGACTTTGTCCCAACCCTTACTGTACAGTACAGGTCACAGAAAAGCCAGTACAGATGCACTGATAGGCTGATTAAAACATTGTTGTCATCTGAACAGTAAACAAGAATGTTAATCACTTTTGAGTATGTTTTTGTAAATGTTACTTGTCTAATGACTTTTTTGTTTGGAGACTATTGTCTCCCCCCCCCCCATTCCATTGTTGGTAGCAGGGGTGACTTTATTATTTTGACCGACGATGTTTTAAAATAATAAAGCATGTTTTTTTTTTTACTGAACTTTGTGTGGACATTCCCTTTCTGCACTTTACCATGCACATCCTGACATCATCTCACAGATATTATGTGGTCAATAATCTCTTGTACTACAAAGGAGACCACAAGAAATACAACAGACTAGATCCTGATGCACAGCTCAAGCTTTTTGTTCCAACTTTCATTACTACTTTCACGACAACCAGCTAGCTGGAAACTTGGGAAACACAAAGACTTATGCCCGCTTTCATCAGCGAGTTTTCTGGCATGCCTGCGCAGAGATGTTAAGCGCTATGTTAAATCCTGCCCCATATGTCAGATCACAAAACCTTGCCAGGCAAAGCCTGCAAGACTCGTGCATTTGTCACTTACTAAACCCAACCGACAGCAGACACAAAAACCAACCTGGCTGTAAAAATACTAAATGGTCTAACAAATCTAAACAAAGAATGATATGAACTGACAAACAGCACAATCTGAGACAAAAAATAAATGAATAAACTAGTGCCTAGTACCAATCCTTTGAGTCAGGCACACACAACTACAAATGCTAGTAAGCAAGGTGGAAGAATGCTCAGAGGAAGATAAAGAAAGAAAGAGTCTGAGGAAACAAGCAAGGATCCAGCTGTGTAGGTTAAATACTGCTCTCTTATTACTCCAGCTCTGCGGGGATGCACATAGCACTATGTGCCAATCAACAGGAAACTCCTGCCATCACACTCTGTAAGCCCATGCCCACACTAGCATTAACTCACAGTTCACTTCCTTTTTTAGATAATGGTGGCCAAGTGAGATGGTGACTGCTATTGTTTTCCCTCACTGATTGTAGTGACCTATCTAATCTCAGTGGAACTATTATTTCTATCATTCCATGTGATTGCACATGTCAGCCCTAACCTCAAAATAGTATAAATACTGTATTACCTAACAGAGAAAGACCCACAGAGCTTTGCAGAAAAGAGACCTAGTATATGAATAATTAGCAAAAGATTGAAGTGAATGCTTTTGATAGATCAAGACTAGACATCCATGTCTGTCCTTACCCTAATTGACAATTGCTGGCAATAATATCATACATGGTTAAAGCTGTTTTTGTTGTTTACAATTTTTACAGGTACCTGCAAAGGTCAACTTTAAAGTACTTTACTTAAGTAATAATAATAGTAATATATTTATTTTTATATAGTGCTTTTCATAGTGGACCATCATCACAAAGTGCTTTACAGAGGTAGGCTGTGAACTGTACATTATATACAATAGGACATTGATTTAACATCTTATCCACAGGATGGAGCACAAGGAGGTTAAGTGACTTGCTCAGGATCACACATTGAGTCAGTCAGTGGGGGATTTGAATCAGTAACCTTCTGGTTACAAGCCCTTGACTTTAACCACTGGACTACACTGGGAGTCTGTTTAAAACAATGGCATAATTCATATGACTGGAACTAGACAAATTTTAAAAGCATTTTCCAATATTATCAAAGGTATGGTAAAAACCTTCCTGCAGATGGGCCTTTGCATTTTGTAAATATAAACCTTGGCATGGCTTGTTTCTAAACTACCGTATTCCTTTGAATTTAAGATGCCATCGAATTTAAGACGCAGCCCATATTTCTTACCTTGAAATTGAGGAAAAAATTAAACATCAAATAAAGATGAATTTACAAAAATACAACCTCAGTTAACCTCATATCTCCTCTCTCTCTCTCTCTCTCTCTCTCTCTCTCTCTCTCTCTCTCTCTCTCTCTCTCTCTCTATATATATATATATATATATATATATATATATATAAAATAATTACACTATGGAAGCAGTTTACGGCCATCTGCATTAGAGTTATGTGCTGCTTCAAATTTTCAATCATAATTACTTGCACCTGTTTTTTTTTCCTCTTTGTGTGAACTGTGGTATTGCTTGGCATGTCAAAAAATATAGGGGTCTGATCAGCATTTCCGATCTGTCCAAGCTGGTACTGCTTGTTAGAACTGAGCCTAATAACGAAACGCTGAAACTGTAAAAGCTTTACTTAGGAATCTAACGTCGCTTCTTTGAAAATGGTTGCCAGTATGTCATGGATGATTCGAGATCGGGCAGTGGCATTTTTGTTTGTCTTTTATCAGCAGTCAATCACGTTGCTGTTTGTGTAGTCAGTCAATCGCGTCTTTTAATACACACATCACTATACTCAAATTTAAGACGCAGGCCATTTTTCAGAAGAAAAAATTGGTTTAAAAAATATATCTTAAATTTGAATGAATGCAATAAATACTGGTGAAGTTCATAAACTTTTCATGTTCCCTATACTACCCCAAACCCTCCCTCCCTTGGATTTTTTTTTTTTGTAATGTTTGTCTCTTTCTTGCTTACTGTTCATTATCTTTCACAGTTTTTGTTTTTGACAAATATATGACTTTGACAAATTGCCAGCAGTCACAGTTTGCCCAAGCGGGGTATTTTATGTCAGGTTCTTGATATTTGAGTTAAAACTAAAATACCAAGGAGCAACCATGTTATTCCTGAAGTTACTAGAATAAACATCTTAATAGGCATGGTGGACACAAACAGATGTTCTAATTGCATGTCTGTGAGAACCTGATATTTACTGGTTCCATTCTGCGTTGACCTCTGTACTTTAGAAAGTCCCAGTTCCTATAGGGATTTTATTTGATTTATTGACTTGTGAAAATTGAAAAATGCAAAAAATACTGGCATTTTGCAAGGTTATAAGATGATAAACAGGGTTAGAAGTTATTTATGTTTAAGGTTGATCAGGCTTTTCCTTTCCATCACTGGAGCTCCTAATGTTAAATCTGGTTGGCACCAACAGAATTTATCAGCTGATGTTTACAGACTGATTGTTATGGTCTGCACTGCAGAGGAATTACATCTCAGACCTTTGCTAGTATCAAAGTGTACTCTGGAACAAATCTATATTTTCTTGGATTTAACAGGATTTTTTTTTTTGGTGCGCATTCCGACTATTTTATGATTTAATCCTTCCTGCAAAAATCACAACATGCAGAAGTGAATATGTTAAAGCATAAATATTGGTTTTAATGTCTTACAGATTCAATATTTGTTGAAATGCCAAGCTTGCTTTTTCAAGTTGTTAGCTCTGAAATGTCACTACAATGTAATTGTCAACACTATTGCGTGCATGTGATATTCTAAAATAATACTTTTTTTTTTTTTTTTTTTTTAATGTTGCTTGCCTATTGTTTGGTTAGACGCTAACAGGTCAAATAAGGAAAGACATAAAAACTATTTGGTGTATTGTGCAAACTTATAGTGTTCTGGTTGTGGTATAACAAAAACAAGCAAGAAAGAATAAAACACTCCAACCATTACAACTGGAAAACTGCACTGTGCTCTCCTCCCGTGCATTCCAGAGGGTTGTTTGATAACTCCAGCAAGGCTGGCCTTGGAATATTTGTGTTGAATACCAGTAATCTCCCGTCTAAAACACAGCAATTTAATTTCATATGAATTTCCTTCCGGCTGCCCAGCTGCGGTTACTCAAAACATATTAATTAAAGCCTGACCGGATTCAGTTCCCTTAAGCAGTGCCATTTAAATATCATAATTATACAGGATGCGGGCACAGATTATGTCAGACATGTACTTTTTCCAAGGCCTCACCAACTCTCAACTACACATGCATGTCTTTCAGAATAACTGACTGTACTGTAATCGTGATGAAATGATGAATGTGCTCAGCTGTTTGGAGCCCTAGATAATGAGATGGAATCCAAAGGGGGATTTTATGGTATAGATGATTTTATTTTTTTTTTTTTTTACATATTGCTAGTATTACATGTAGGATTCCAACTGCCTATATGCAAATGAATCTACTGCTGTACATCATGCATTGTCATTTTTTCAGCTGATCATATATACATAGTTCAATGCTGTCATGCAACATGATGTAATTACATTTTTGTGGAAAATAGGAAAGAAAATAGCCTAAGACAAAGATGGCATCAATTGGCAAAAGTGTCAATTAGGTTATCGTTAAAAGATTTTTACTTTTAAAGCCTAGGGTGGGGCCCTAAATCTCTGTAATAATAACCCTAACCCTAGATCTCTGTAATAATTACTGATTCTCTCAGATTTAAAGGTGTATGAGCTGATGTTGTTGTATTTTATCAGCATACCTTTTGTTATATTCTACTTAGTCATTGGAAACCACCTCCCTTAGAAATTCATAGAAATCCTAAAAAGTTAATGTAACAAAAAAATCTACCTTTCTAAAGTGCACTGCCTTTACTAAACTCTGAACCTGGACTAAAAACATGTTTCTTTGTGCATGTTCTATGACATAACTTTAATTATAACCCAAATTATACTACACAAATGTGAAATGCTTACTTAATAATAATCTTAATACAGCGTAATATTAAGTATTGCTATATTTTAATTGGTAGGCAGCATGCTGTGATTTAACTCCAGTTACCTGGTCAGGCACATCTGTCTTTTTGTAAGCAAAGGCAGACCACCCACCTCAATACACTGAACTTCAAAAGAGATTGTTTCTACACTGATTTATTGCCGGGTGCCAAAAGATAGTGCTCTGAAGCTGTTTTTTTTCCCCTCCAAAACCACCTGGATTTCTCAACACCTTCAGGCTATTCAGTGAAGTTTATGGGTTTCCAGCTACAAACTTTTTTCAACGTGATATGGTCAGCTCAGAAGAGACGATCATATATTATAACAAACCTGATTTATTAACTTAGGCTGCTGAAGACAAAAGATCAGGCGATCATGATCCCAGGGAGTTGAGACTGGGCTAGAAACAAATCATCCCCTTGAAAAGCATCTGATTTGTTTTATGAAATACAGTATGCAGGATAATTAGCTATTATGTGATAATGTTTATCCAAGTTGCAATTTGATAGGGTACATTTTTTTAAATTAAAACAATAGCCCATAACAAGACTACTTAAGTATAATTAATGAAGATGATAATACAATTTTAAATGGTAAAATACCTATGAGCATGTAGACAGAAATTTGGTAAAACCATATAAAATGTACAAATATTTAATTTACATCCCATTTTTGAGGCCTGCATTTGGATAACAAACCACCTGCAACCTGCATGGAGTGTGTGTGTTTGAACAACAATGAACCGTAAGACCAGAAAAATAGCTGCACAGGTGTTGTGCAGTCAGCTTCCAGGTGCACCAATCTTTTTTGTTTGCCCTAAAGATAATTGGAAGAGGCATTGCAATGCATACACAGTTTTATACATGTCTAAAAATCCACTGCAATCCCACTGTCACCTCTGCAGTTCATGTACAGAGAAATACATTCTAAAGCATTTCTACAGAGAAATATGATTTATAGCAAAATCAATTATAACCGCTTACTGCCTGCAAAACCATACCATGCCAAACTTACCTATATAGTGCCCTTTGCGTAAATGTATCACAAGTTCCACTGACATGGGGCACAGGAAATAAAGGCCCTGGAACTGAAAGCCTTTAAAGAGTATATGGTACTTCAAAACAGAATACAAGGTATATGGGCATGAACATAACATATTAGAAGCTCACTTAAATAAAAAATATACCACAAATCTAATAATACGCCACCCCTGCAACGGTGAATAATATTGATGAGACAAATGTCTAGATTGAGAATATAACTGTAATTATTCTTACTATTGTAACCCTATGCATTATTTTAGGAAGGAGATTGAAAAAAAAAACCAAAAAAGAACACCTGACAGGTTTCTAACTGTAACTGGGCCTACCATTCAACAGGCTCATACTGTCTATGTTCCGTCATTACTGAAGTAAACTTTCACTCAAGTATGATACATGTCTGTCTACCCTTTTAATCTTTCTATTAAACTGTAACTTAACCCAAGAAGAGAAATATATCTATAAACCCACATAAGAAGGCCACTGCCTCTTTGAAAGCTGTGATATTTCTCTTTGTTAGTTGTATTGTATAGAATTTCAGTCTTTAAGGAAAAAAAATACCAGATCTCCCGGCAACATGAGAACCTGACAGATCTTAATCAGCCCTTTGTCAACGTCGCGAAACATAATCATATATCTGTGTGATGTCACCTCTTGTATTAGTACTTAAGGTGCACAATGCATCCAGTCTTGCTAGGTACTGTACAACACTACTTTTTTTGCATGTGAAGAACTCGTTAGCAGTGGTAAAAATTTAAAAAAAGATGTTGGTGATAATCATAGAAAGATTTATATAACATGGACTCACTTCCCTAATGTGGTCTACATGGATAGAGGATACAGTACATTGTAAAACAGTTGGATATACACACACACACCACACACACACACACACACACACATATATATATATATATATATATATATATATATATATATATATATATATATATATATATATATATATATATATATTATATATATAATATATATATATTATATTAGATTAATGTGGTCTTAATCTGCATGTACCATAAAATGTCCAGCTACAAATAACAAAATAAGTGTGTCCTCGTGATGCTGGCCCAGCAGCCACCTCCCAGGTGTGGCCAGCTGCAAAGCAGAAGCAGGGGAGGGGAGGGAAAATCAGTGAAAAGACAAATAGGTACGACAATGAGGTGCATCAATAATTGAAATACAACCAGGATTCAAATAAAACTGTTTTGTGTGGGTTATAACCAGGAAAAAAAGATTTTACAAAATTTATATCGATTTACTTTTTTTATAACCCAGCTGTGGGAGGGCATGTGTGTCAACCTGTCTAAACAGAACTAATCTGTTCTCACAGGCTGCCCTTGAATGTTTCTAGCCAATGGTAGTACCATCATTATTGATAAACTTTGTATGTTTTTTTATACATCTGCTCTTTTTTGTTACATTGCTATTTTGTAGATTACATTTTTATATGCCGGATCAGTTTTTATAAGTTATTCGAACTATAGAATATAGAAATATTACTTTGTGTAGCTGATTTACTATATGGGTGTTTTTTGTACCTGTGAAATATTTTGGTCAGTGTAATAACATCTAAAAACTGCAAATAATTCCTTTTATCTAGACATCAGTATTATTTTAAAGAGTTATAGGTAGGGCTCCCAAGTGACGCATCCGGTAAAGGCGCACTGCCAACCGTGGATTGGAGTTCCCAGGCGGGAGGTACACAATTGACCAAGTGCTGCCCAGGCAGGAGTCCTTGGCTCACCGCACACCAGCGATCCCTGTGGCTGGCCGGGCACCTGCAGGCTGGCCTGTATGCAATTCAGAATTGCGTGGTCCTCCGACCCTGTAAGTTCTTAATATGGCTGCATGGAGAGTTTGCAGAGTGAAAAAAAAGCAGACGGCTGACGGCACTCGTTTCGGAGGACGCGAGTGCTGGTCTTCATCTCTCCTGAGTTAGTTTGGAGGTTGCAGCGGTGTCAGGTTGAATACTAATTGGACATTTCAAATTGGGAGAAAAATTGGAAAATTAATGCAAATAATTAAAAAAAAAGAGTTATAGGCACAAATGTAATAACGGTAAAACAAAATTAAAAAAACAGGCGAAAATAGAGTTAACCCCTAAAGAGTTAAATCAAACCTAAAAGTGACATTTTTCAAACTCATCATGTGTACCTCAACATGTACTGTAGGCCTATGTTGTTTTAAATAAAATAAAAGCATCGCTAATAAAAGGATTCAGTATTTTCACAGTAAATTGAACTGTATTGCTGCCCTGCAAATATGGTATTTATGTTACATTGATGCCAGGGAAATTGCATTTCATCTTTTAATTTGACTATTAGTTCCAGAGGAGTACTTAAGGTTCCTTTTTAATGGAAAGTTCATCAGACTGTAACTAACAAGCTGACATTCAGGCCACATTAGCTACCAATGGCTGCTTGCATAACAAGTCTGTCAATGATTTACAAAGTGTGTACACAGACTGCCAAGAGTCGTCTCACACAAACAATTGGTTACTCATTACCAAGTCTGTACAGTAGTTATGCGTGATGTGTTAAAGGTGCAGTATCAACATTTACGAGCAGAATTCAAATTTTTAAATTTCACAAGATAAATGATTTGTCAATCATTTTTTTGTTTGCAAGTTTAAATGTCCATTTGGGATTAATATTTATTGTTTTTTCTTTTTTTTTTTTTAACAATTGACAGCGTAAAGTAGCTTTGTTTTCCTTTAGCAGGCATTTACCCTTTTGGGACAGGCTGTGACGCACGTTTAATGGTGGGATAATATTACATATTGTCTTGAACAGTGTGGTAAAAAGACAATGATAATGACTTTTAGCTTGTTAGACTTCAATCAAAAGCCACTTATAAGGACCAGTGTGTTTACCATTAATTTGTTTACATTTAAAGTATAAGAATACATACATGTGGCCTATCAAATTCCCCTCCCATAACTTTGCCTCACAACACAGATTAGTTGCTAGATCACTGTTTTGATTTGTTCATATTTACAAAGATGGCAACCTTTAAATGCCAAAATTTCAATTTTTAATAACCTTTTTAATAACATGTCTGGATGACCCTTTGCTGCTGAACATCTACTGTGCTACTTTTTAAGACTTGGTTTTCAAGGGTTACTCTAGCCCTGGATTATGATCCAACCATGTCCCAAATGTGCAGGTCACAGTCATGACTGCACCCCCTTCAGTCATAAATTATGATTTAGAAATTTATATTTACATGAATGACAGGTGGCCTATAGAAAAAAGAACTAGGTAATGGGTTTGATTTCAGTCATGTACTTTAAGCAAGCAGATTGTTGTATAGAAAGAAAGTGGAAATTATTTACAGTGGAGTACAGTCAAATAGATTATATGATTAGTCATGTACTGTAAATTTGTATTTCTTTCAAGTCCAAGTGGATAAAGATAGTCACAGATGTTTTTGTGGTATTTATTACATTAAAGTCTCAATAAAACACATTGCACAAATAGAGTTCATCATGTTTTAGGGTCTTGGTGGTTAATATAAAACTATTTCTTAGAGTGGCCGTTAAGAACTCACTTTGTCTGCTTCAGCCCTAGACAATACATGGAGGTGAAATTTTATCATAAAATTATCTTGGACTTTTTCTTGTCCCAACAAATTCAGCTTCCGTTTCTCTTTTCAATATTAAGCAGTGACTGGCAGTGTTGAAAGCTAAATAACTCACTTTGAAGGTTAGTGAAATCAACATGTTATCCCAGAGTAACCACTAATCAGCTTTGGCATGAGACCCAAAGGCTACCCCTTACATAGTATAAGCAATCATAGGACAGATTCGGCTTTAATGGGTTTTATAGATCAGACTACCTACTTCAGAAAATACTTCAGAAGAACAATTTCATATGCTGCTGCACTTCTTGGTTGACACATTTGGTTTATATATATATATTGTAAAGTACCTACTGTATCTCTCCCACCTCCTATGGTTTCGGCTGAGCTATTGTAAACATGTCATTTACATTTGTAACCTTGTTCATTGAATTAGAATTATGCAGCATTCATAGAACAAGAGCAAAGTCTGTGTGTAGAAACAGGGAATTTAAATAGCAATTATGTGCTTTTGACTTTAGAAAGAGGACAGGATTTCCCATGGAGGTGAGTCCGAGCCGATCGGCCTCCAAGGCTGGGAAGCAACCATTGCTTCCCCCAAGGGATAATGAAGAGAAGGATAGTGGCTAAATCAAAGAGAAGTCTAGAAGTCTCCCCGGCTTACAAGGGAGGATGGCGCAGCTAGACTTCTGAAGCTGATCCATGAGGGGGATACAAGAATGCTGAAAAAGAGAAAGAAATAAACATGCATGAGGTGGTCTCCAGAGAGGGGACTGGCACAGATGAAAGCAGATAGTTAGTAAAGAGTATAGAGTTTCCAGTGGCTCATGGAGAGTCGCCCTTGTGGAGGTGATTCTGACTCGATCGGCATCCAAGGCTGGGAAGCAACCCTTACTTCTCCCAAGGGGAGCCTAGAGTGAAAGAGAATGGGAAAACAAAAGTGTTAGGATAGATTTGGCCAGGGGTTCCATCTGGCTTGCAGAGAACCTTCCTGGTGCAGGACGAAGCCAGCGTGGCTGGGCCTCTGAGGCTGGGAAGTGAGCTTCACTTGCCCCCAAAAGAAGACCCCTGGCTCCCTGCAACTGCACCACCAATGCAAAAAAGAAGGACTAATCTCATCGCTTCGACTTACTCTGGGATCACATGCTGATTTCACTAACCTTCAAAGCTGAGAGTGGGATGGCAAAGCCCACCAAAAAAAAAAAAAAAACATGCAAACTAACCCGCATAAAAGTTTTCCACAGAAAAATGTAACAAGGCAAAGCGAAAGCTTTAAATATGGCAGGACATAACAGGGAAGAGCCCTAGCTCCCGCCCTCTGAACCACACAGGGTTACAATTATGCAGTGTAGATTAGGTTCCCAATGCTTCATAAACATGTGTGAAAAAGTATTTTCATCCATATCAGATTTGGGAAGTTATGTATTTAGCTTTATACTTACTTCAAAATAAAGTAACACAGGTCGGTCTGTGAAGAAAATAGAAATGCCACTGCAACTAATACATAGAAATATATATGACATAAGAAATAAGGAACATACTGGAGTTATAGCCCAGGAAGGGAAATAGAAGTTGAAAACGGGCTAGGCTTTGATTAGCACTGGGAGGTAAAAAGTTAAAACCCTCTATTATTTTTTTTTTAGCAATAACTATTACAGCCTATAATTTGTAACATTGCTCTTTAGGACTTCACAGTAACCCTGTGACATCTAAGCTTTAAAAAAATCCACCCAAAACTCTTGGTCTATGTAATTGAGTCCTGATGTCACCGCTAGCTTGGAAGAAGTCTAATTTAATTAAAAAAATTTGTAGAAGACCATGCTCACATCAAAAATGGATGCACAAAAGTAAATATTAAAAACATTTAAATAATTTACTGTACAGTACAATACTTTACTGTACAAGAAGTTCACTTTTAAAAGTTTAGATTCATATCTAAATCCATCATTTTTTAAAACATCTTTCTGTCGCCTGGTTTCTATTCTTAGTATAAATAATTTTTGTTTTAAAATACTGTATAACACTACATTTAAATGTAATGCATCTGCCGAGTTTCTATGGCAAAGACACACACAGGAAGAGGTTTGCACCAGAGATCAAGTCACGCATGTACTGTATGACATCAACCTTTTTAGGTACAAAGCAATTTCAGTATTGTTCATTTATTTTTTACTCTGAAATATGGATTTAAATATTTTGTGGTATACTATAATACAGTATGTTGATGACAGATCGACATTCCTGGTGTTTAGGGCCACTTCATTAGAGTGTGAATGTTGGAAATGGTCACAATTTCCAGGTGTGTCCCCACATTGCTCAGTTCTCAGTCAGTCTTTATTTTTATATAGCACCTTTCATGATAGATTGCAGCAAAGTGCTTTACAAGGATACAAACATTAATAAATATTACAAAAAGTAACAATAAGCAGTAAAAATGAACAGCAGAATAAAAACAAAACAAAAAACAATAAAACAAGCAATAGAGGGTAAGAAAACATTTAAAAATATATATAAGATAGATTATAAAAATGTGTTTTTAATCAAACTTTAAAGGCAGCAACAGTGAGAACATTCCTTACAGTGCTAGGCAGGTCTTTCCATGATTTTGGTGCTATAGCTGAATGCTCTACCACCTGGGGTTTTTTTTTTCTGAATTGGGAATAGTAAGTAACCTGGCATCCTGTGATTGGATGAGTGTCTAGGAATATATGGGTTTAAAAGATAATTTAAGTAAGATGGGGCAAGGCCATTTAAAGCCTTATAAGTTAAATGCAACACCTTAAAATCGATCCTAAACCGGACAGGAAGCCAGTGCAAAGATGCTACCATAGGGGTAATGTGTTCTTGTCTCTGTTAAAACAACAGCAGCATTTTATACAAGTTGAAGATAGGGAAATAACATGACTGAGTACCAGAGAACAGGGCATTACAGTAATCTATCCTTGAAGATTTAAAAAAGCATGTATCAGTTTCTCAGTATCTGGTCAGGAAAGAATACTTCTCAATTTGGCAATATTTCTTAGTCAACTTTTTAATACAAACAAACTGCCAATTGTGATACATGTGATAAATATATAACCATATTAGGTTCTAGAAAAAATAAATAAAATAAAAAAACGACCTACTTTGGCTATGGTAATTGGTTAACTAGAGGCGGTATTTTTGCAATCAACTTCCAATGAGATAAGGTCATTGTGTAGAACTGATTTTTGGAAGTAAAACTGAAGGTCTGCATGATAAGTAAACATGAGGCAGGAAAGAATCAATTTAGAGCTTTTAATGAACAACCTCTTATCACAATCTCTCTGCAGTATTGCCCCACTGGTTAAATATTACATTTAAGCATGTCAGAATATTTTAAGGTGGTGAAGGGCAATTTTACTTTAATGTAGTTGCTTACAGTACCTTACAAAATAAATCAGGTTTTCAGTGTACCAGCCCCAATGTACAACAATCATGGATAATATTATGTTGCATACAGGACTGAATGCATGCACTTCGAGCCTTTGTACTTGTAGAAACAAGTCCTTCATGAACCAGAGTTTGAGGCTTTATATGTAATACCATAATCTGAGGTCCATGGCTATGAACACGAGTGGAAGTTAGTATGAGTTGAAAAAACTATAAAAGAACAAGCTTGGCAAGAGGACTATATATGATAAAAACAATGTTCTAAATGTATATCTGAATATACCAAATGGACTAATATTAATTAATCAACACAACTTTTGGAGCGGCAGAAGTTTTGTTGCAATTATCTTTTTGTTTGCCCATTTGTACAGTCAAACTCACCATGATTGGAATTGAAGAGTTATACCAATGCATACCACTCAAGTTTATTGACATCTTATGCACTATAATTTGGATATAAATAGAACCTTAAAGCAAATCACAACAGAAATAAAGCAAATTACAATTAAGATAATTAGAGTTAATTTCAGACTAGTATGTATATTTATTGTTCCATCATTTCCTTGCATGTTGTTGGGTATTTGCTTTGACTATATAAATATACATCTCATACATAATATTATTATCCTGGAAACAGCTATCCTACAGGGCTTAGTTCATGTTGTATCTCAGAGACGACAAAGACGCCATACATGGTCATTCATAACTGTAAACACTCAATCATAACCTTTAACAAGATGCTGTGTTTTATAAAGGTTATTTTTAGTAATTAGCATACACCTTCACTCTAACCTATAGTAGTTAAGTGTCCCTCAGGGTTCAATATTAAGACATTGTAATAATGCTCTAAAACTGATTTCAGTAGAATCGTGTCTGAACGCTGAGTTTCCGAACAATGAGCAACATTTATAATTAGGCTTAATATAACGTAATTTGGTACTAGGCCCTTGACCTTTTACCCGTAGGACCTAGTTTTAAAGCTGACAGCTAAATAAGCAGTGTCAGATTTGACAGGCCAAAGGTGTAAGTGGGTAGAATGAGAATGTAAGCCTGGATAAGTAGAGTGCTCTATGTTGGTGGAGGTTAAAGGGCATTGCTAAAATAACAGACATGTGAAAAGTGAAAGGTGGTGATGGCAGGGCAGAGTTGGGGGCATTGTTGAAGATCTCACTTCGAAAGAACCAGGCTAATACTATTTCATAAAATAGTTCATAATACCCTTCTTTGACTCTATTTGTTTCTGTTTGAACTAGCTGGTAAGCCAGCTATTCTGATATTTAAATATTTTATTGTTTTAGGTATTATCACAATCCTGAGGACCATCATTTACGTATCCCCATTTCCAAAGGATACATTGTACTCCTCATCTCTTTCTCTTTCACTTTTCAGAGAAGCTTTTCTTGTTTTCTGTTAATTCTATTAAATGTCTGAAATGTTTCCCCATGAGTTAAACTTTTGGAGAAATAAACTGAGAAACAACATATTTCAAACTACTATACTTAGTTCATAAACATGTAAAACTGAAATAAATTTGAGCTCCACATAATGTGAAAGAAAACATGACGAGAAATTCTTAAATTTTCTTTCAATTTTGTAATTGATTATTCAACAAAATACAAATACTGAAACATATCCGAAGATATTTATAACCACACACATTTTTTTTTGTTTAAAAACCAAAAGTGGTTTATAGACGAACCTGTTCAAATTACTAAGATCCACCACTATTTAGATAATGAAAATAGACCATGGGCATAGATCTCAGGGGGGATGGGGGGTATATATATATATATCCTCGTCTTTTTGGTCAGGGGGATAACATATGCAATCATACCCCACAGTTTTCAAGCATAATTTTACTGTAATTATATATGTAAAATTTCTTCTTTTTGCATCTCATCTTGTACCAGTAAAAAAGAGTGATCTACTAATTTTGTAGAGCGGAACAAATTAAGTTACACACAAACTGTACTCGCAAAGCTCTGCACGCCGTCTAGCAAACAAAATTGTGCATTGCATTCATGATCTAATAATCTCACGCTCCTGCGGCAGCAATGTACATGAACTGACTGAGAAACGTGCTTGAACAGCTTGCAGCTTGAACAGTTGACGAAGCAAGCAGGCGTTCATCATGTCTCATCAGAAGAAAAAATGAATGAAACTTAAGACGGTCACATCATTCTATCCACCATCCACATCCACAGTGACTGATGATTCAGGCCGGATTTTATTTACTTGATTTGTTTATTTTATTTATTTGTTTATTTATGTATGTTTTTTTTTTTGTTATTTATTTGTTGTAGCCTGTGACTTCTATTGGATTTTATTGTTTTCATTTTTGCATGCTTTCACTTCATATGTAGTACAAATATCAGTGTTTGTGCAGGTCCAGAAATGTGCTTTAATTTTATTTCATAAAATTCAAGTATTGTTAAATCAATGTTTGTTTTTTTTTAAAAAGCCCTTAAAGTGCTTGATTCCCATAGACAGTGGTTAAGACATTATAATACGTCAGCATGCATACGTGTAAGAAAAAAAAAAAACCTGACAATATGGCATATCAGTAAAAGAAAAATAAAATATCTAGGGTGAAGAAATGATATAAATGTTTGACTTTAGTGTCTCTGCATAGCACTGTTGAAAGTTAAGTGTCTTTCCACTGGACACATAAACATACACACAGAACATTTACTTGATTTTATAATAAATTATAAAACTGTTTTAACACTGCTAATTGGCTGTTGACATCAAAATGAAAATAGCCATCTAGGCCAGCCAAAGCAATCTAAGACTGAGCAATCGCAAAGTGACCATTCCGACAGTTTGGACAAAACTAAAATATCAGCCCTACAAAAAGAAGTCGGCACCAAGCCTGAACTAAATCAGCAGACTTCTCATCAGCCAGGATCTTCAATATCTGGACAAGAGCAAAGAAATTCCCTCGCAAGTATTAATTCTGTTGATTGCTGGAGTAAACAACAATATCTGGAATACAAAGAAATATAAATAGCTGTTTTCGAAAGGTTCTGTTGTGATGCAAATATATGAAATATTGTCTATTCAATGGCTGATTTGCATGATAATTTCTATAGCTTTTTACACCCTCTTCTGCTGTGGTCAGAATCTGTAACAAAAGTATGGTACATTGTATAACAGACATTATCAGAGGGCACAATGCAACAAGGCAGAGGCTGGTCACATTAACTTTACCTGTCTACCTTAATATTCTCCATATCTGCAGCCCATGAGTCTTCTATTTACTAAATTCTTTTTGCTTATGTATGAAAGGCTCCTGCCTCAAGCAATCCTCACCTTCCTGTTAACACCTGCTGTAGGTGGAACAAATGCAAACTATTTGAATGCACTTATGGTTGGTTGTACTTTTTATTATGTCTCCCCAAAGGAAAAGCCTTTACTTCAAACTGGTTGTGACATATTTTAGCCTTTTGTAGAAAAAAGAAAAAAAAAAGCTGCCAAAGGGCATCCTTTTGAAAAAAGGAAATAAAATGATGATGGTTTGACAGTACAACTGGGTGAAACCTTTGCTCTAATTATTTAAATTATCTGTAAAAAAAAGTTTACTTTTAGTGCATCCTCAAGATAAACTAGAGCTGCAGTGGACAATGAGGCTTATTATTGTGTCAAAAAAGTAAACTATGTTTAGGGAGAAGATATTTTCAATGCTCCTTTAGCCCAAGGGTAAACTTTTTTTTATTGACAGTGCAGGAATTGCAAAAGAGAAAATGTAGGGATTCGCTCCAGTATATGAGCTAAACAAAATATTTGTAAATTGAGAAATGTCAGCAGAATTTAATACAAAAGAGAGAACACAAAGGTACTTACATGAATTCCTATACATTTTCCAAACAAGGTATGGGAAATCCTCTCCCTCACTTTGCGCAAATGTCTTAACCCGTTTAGTCCATAATATGCATGCTGTGGTTCTAAAAGCATGAATCTGTCATTTTGAAACAATCTTTATAAAAGGCTGTCAGATAGATAATTTATCACATACCATCTAAAACTATTCATCTAAGCACTACCTGAAAGGTCCCAGCTGCTGTAATATAGCAGAACGTGCAAATCTGCTCTTGCATTCTTCTAAAAACAAATGGTCCATGAAGATAATTAGAAAATAATGCATGGATCACTTGAAGTGCATTAAGATGAAACTGACAATTGACAGACTGGACAAATGCACTCATTAAGTTTATTGTTGCATGCTATTCACTTTTCAAATGAATGTTGATGAGATGATTCATGTACATTTTACGATCTCTGAATGTAATATTACCAGTCATTTATACTATTTGAAAAGTAAATAAATGTCAAGAATTTTTAACATAGGCGCTGATTAAATCTAACTTTGCACCGAAAAATACATTTTCTATTACTATTGCAGTAAAGATGGATGCAGGAATGTTTAGAGCACTGTATAAGCAAACAGGTATATAGGAAACTAGCTGCTCTAGATAAAAAAAAAAAAAAGATATATGCTACGTACATTGCTGTCTTAGTAAAAGTAACAAAGTATATTCAAGTGAAGGAATATGTGCTTTAGGATGAAGAGGCCCAAGTCATTTAACTAGAAAGTTACAGAAGCCAAATGAGTTAACAGGAACTCAGTACTACATTGAAGCAGTATGTGTCACTGGTGCCAGATGCATTGTAAATGACTGCTAACATGAACAGTAAATGGATATAAAATGACTAGAATTTCCTTTTTTATGGCCTGGTTCCTTGCTGAGAGATTTATTTGTGGAATGACTACAAATAAATGAAAAGCAAGCTCAGGAGAACTTGAAGGATAAAGAAAATATGTAGACAGAACCTGTTGCTGCGTGTAACTTTCACAGACAGGAAAGATGGGAACAAACATCGACAACAATAGAAAACATATACTGCCATTGCAGGACGACAAGCCTATGAAGCTCCACATAAAACTGTACTGTACTGACAGTACTAGGGTTGCCACCTGGCCCCATAATTCCGGAACACTGCGAGACAGAACAGGATTTTGAAGTTACCTTTAAACTGAAAGAAATCAACGTGAATTGAGAGCTAAATTGATTTTGCTGTTGATTAATTATCTTGAGGCAGCATGATATAACAATAACAGCTTTTAACAAATTAAATAAATAAGTAACAATATCAAGATTTATTTATTTTATTAATAGTTTTAAAAAATATATATTTTAAAGTTTCTTTATAGTTTCTAATAGTATATCGCCTTCTACTGCTCAGATCATTAATACTATTGTATTTCAAGCAGTGAAAAACTATTTAAAACATAAACATCAAACCTACAGTTTGCAACAGTGAAATGTACATAACATTGCAAATGCAGCAGTTACAAGCAGTATTGTTGGATAATACTTTATCAAATGCAATACTGGCAACAATACAGTACTGTAATGTTGACTTTGTTCAGTTAGTGTAAATATATATATATATATATATATATATATATATATATATATATATATATATATATATATATATATATATATATATATGATAGCTTTTCAACTGGTAAAACCTGTATAATAAAGCAACAAACAAAAATATCAGTAGGGTACCTACAAAGAGAGAAAGGGCACTGGGAAAGTGGACAGTATGCTTCCCCGTAGACTGGTCGACTCAACGGTGGGCGGAAACTGGAGGTCGGCCATCTAGGCGGAAACGCGAAATGGCACGTACACAAAACAAATCCATTGCGATCCGCTATGGGACAGGCATCGATTGGAGAAAGGCTGGCGCCAGGCAGATTGCAGGGAGTAGTTGGGTAGTACAAAGGAGATGCTGCTACGTCAGTACTGCCCCATACGCTGAATGTTTATTATGAGGCCGGAGCCTGCATTTGTTTGGTTTTGTTGTTGCAAAGGAATAGGTGTGGAACGGAGCTGCAGCCACAGCGTGGCACTAACCCCGACTCACTGCTTTCACAGCACAGAACAGCACAGCAAAGCACCACCCACACTCGAAAGGACACTTACACCAAGAGCATAGCTTCGCGCACGGAGGACTGTGGTTACCAGAGTGTATTTGTTTGTTTTGTTTGGGATTGCAACTCACCGTGTTTTCTTCTCCTATACCATTGCTGGTATAGGGGCAACCTGTTTTGTTTAAAGAACCTTTTTGTTTTGTTCAATTAAATAAACACAGACGTTTTTGGGAGTGAACATTGTTGTTACTGATCATTTCACCACACACCACTCACCATCATTGTCACGGGTACATACACAGCTCAGTAGTTACGGAGGTACACATTCCCACCGCTTCCTGTTTTTTTTTTTTTTTACCCTGTTGCATGTCTTGGCATAGTCGGAAAACACATGTTATATGTAGGGTTTTGTGAAATAATCTGTTACAGCGCTGACTGACAGCTTAATTAATGACGGATTAATGAGATGTGGATAAATGGGTGCTGACTGTAGATGAGAAACTGGTTAAATTAAAATTTTCTTTAATATGTGCAATTACTACATTTTGGGCTGTTATCAGGTCAGTATGTAGGAATATTGCAACACAATTCAATGATTAGAATTGATGTTGGTTACCTTGTCTTGTAAGTGGAATAAGGCATAGATGCGAAATTCCATGTGTCAAAGTATCAAATCCCTCCAAGCAGTATTATGATATCTAGTCAGAGCTCAGACCTGTTCACTAAACTTACAGAAACATCAAATGTGTCATTCTCGGTTTAAAAAAAGTGTGACATGCAGTTATACATACCCAAAGATCATGAATCGAAAATAGGACAAAATATCTATTTCTCATTGAGTCAACCTCAGGCTGTAACCATTAGACTTTTTTGTTGAAGTTATCATGTTCCAGTTGTGCCTTACAGTAAATGTGTATTTAGTCTTCTTTATATGGTGTGATGAGGTGACCGATGTTGAACTGCAGATTAACAAACACCGGAGACTTGAGATGGTTTTCCAAACAAACGGTTATTTTATTTGCAGACAGAGGAGAGCTTTTTAATAAAATAAACACAATACACAAAAGACTAAAAAAAAAAAAAACACTGTAATACTAACTAAACAGTGCCTCTTGGTATTCCCTAACTAGTGGTTGGAACGGCTAAGCTGTTTATCCAACAAAACAAACATTCCACACAGGTAATGTTAACGAAGTCCACACAGAACTATCACCCCTCTACTTTTTCTTGGTACATGCTTTTCTCACAGCTTTTTTCATTCAGCAATATGAACACCAGGGCTGGATTTAGGTGTCATGGGCCCCAGGACAAGAAAGCAGAACAGACACCCCCCCCCCACCCCCCCGATATGCCAAAACCGGAAAAACAGACCTAGGTTGAAGCAGACACTTTTTCAGTACTTATACTTGTTGTGCTCAACTTCTTCCCCATTGTGAAACCTGCGTTTAAAAATGCTTTTAGGCAGGTGATGCCTATAAACTTTTTCACTTTTTCACTTGGATGCAACAGACTTGTCACTCTGATTCTGGTGATGACTTGGGCCTCGTTCTGTATAGTATATGCAAAGCGGTTCATCCACCTTTATTTATTATGTAAGTGTTTATTTGACAGGGGTCGCTTACGATTCTGAACATTTATGACATGTCGTAAGATGTATTTCACCCAGATATGAGCTAGTTTTTATTCCCAGGGCAGGTGTAAAGAAAGGAAGAAAATAAATAAGCAAGCACAAAAACGGAGAAATAAAATAACACAAATAAGAAACATTTACGGAAGGGAGCAATTTCGAATTGACAGATTAAATAACAAAATTATCTCCTGAAACAAAATGCAATTATTCCATTCAAACAAATGCAAATTTATAATAATAAAAAAACCCATCAAAATTCATAGTACCAAAATAATAATAATTACCCTCCCACCCAATTTTGATAAATCGCAATACAATAATTGGCAAAATCTAATAATATACCACAGTTAATAACATACTAAAGTGTCCCTCTAATAAAATAGTATATTTACAATTAGTGTTCACAGATTTGTTTTTGTTTTAACCATACTTTAAGTTTATAAGTAAAATATTTAAATTCATGAGTACATTCTAACAAGCCGGATCCTTACTACAAGTTAAAGCGAAGGGCAGATTTGAGTTACATTGATTGTTTGGTGGTGTGGATAGATTGGGTCAGACACCTTGTTCATTCATTACTTTTCAATTGTTTGAGCCCGACCTTCTCGACCGTTTTTGTTCAGGTTAATTTTTAAGGGATTTAAAACCGAAATTTGGTAGTCTGGATTTTTTTCTAGCAGGTGTCTTTCACTAGCTTGCTTTTCCTTTTGGTTTGTTTTTCGTTTTGCTCCACTGCTAAGTTTCTCCATTTGTTTTCTGTTCATATCTCTCTCTCTCTCTCTCTCTCTCTCTCTGTCTCTCTCTCTCTCTCTCTTTCTCTCCATCTTACTGCATGTGCGTGACCAGTTATAGACGATATTGTTTAGCTAACATGGTAAAGGGGCAAGTGAATTGGATTTCAAACTGAAAATAGCGATTTAAAAAAAATATATATATATTTATTTTGTTATTTATTTTAACCTGGGCTGTGGGCCTCCTTGGCAGCCCAGGGCCCTGGACAAAAGTCCTGTTTCCCGCCCCCCTTAAATCCGGCCCTGGTAAACATGCTTCTGCCCCTTGGATTCCTATACAACTTTTTGTACCCGAGGCAAACACAGAGCCTCTTTTATAGTTTTTGTGCACTGTACAAACAATTGCTACTCGTGCTGGATTTGCAGCTCAATACTTGTTTATGCACAGTGTTTGTTTATTTGACCTCACAGTCATGTGTTCATTTCCTGGTCTGACATCATCCACAAGCCACCCAGGTGACAAGTTCCAGCAATGGAATTTTGTTTTGGTTTCACTGCAGAAAAGCCGGCAGATTGCAGAAGAGGCTTTGTGTGTAGTATAGTGCCCTTTTATGGTCATATGATCTCTCGGACATGCCCCTCCCAGCCAGTCAGGGACTCCTGAAGCGGTACGCATGCTCTCTGGTCAGTGACAGGTCTCCCCTGTCGCACATGCAAATGTAAAATATTGGAAATGTATAATTGGTCTTGGAAGCTGCCATGAGTCTGTCCACTAAGTTGTACAAGTCTATTTACTAGGTATTTTTTATGGGGTCCTAAAAAAGGGAGGGGGGACAGACGGACGGACGGACGACTTATACACCAGTGTGACATATACACTGATTTTTATGGTACATTTATAAAAGTACATTGACACTTTATTTTTTTCCAAAAATATTTGGAGATTAACATCTTTATATCTTGATAAAAAAAAATCAATTTGAAAATTGATATGGAATATACCACTAGAATTTAAATGCAATCAGGATCATGTGATGCTTACTAGCCTCCTTTGTTGCATGTTTACTTTCTTAATCCCTGTAGTCAGCATCAATATTAGCCTTACCTTAATGAAGGAATATACAAAAGAATGTACACATTTTTTCAGATTCTCATTGCATTCGACTAGCTGCTTTGGTTGTCTAATCGTATGATGTTCACAATTCACACACACAGTACTTTTGAATCCACACTACTATTTTGCTAGAATTTGCCCCACATGTCAAGCAAGTTGGAAAAAGGCAAATAGCAACTGAATAGAAACATGAATAGAAGAAAAATAACAAAAACCTCATTGGTTGGATGTAACTTAATCAGAGTGACTTTCATTTTATTTTCCCTACCTCTTGATCAAGGAACAACAAGAATATAAATATAATTTTTTTTTTTTAAATGACTGTAGCACTGTAGTACACTTTTTACAATCCACACACTGGGCCTCTCCAGATCAACTGTTGTAGAATGAGAAATCTTCTTCATCTTGAGATCTTTCATTTTGATGTGTAAACCTTTTATTTGCTTTAGATTTGGTAAAGTAAAAGGTGATATTCTATGATACGAAGCAAGCTCAATATTGATAATATATATAATAACTGAAAGTTATAAACCAAAATAATGAGTATTCTGCAGAGCAAGATGTTAATTTCTGGTACACATCATTCAACACTGTATTTACAGCATCCATCATCAAGCTGATTATGGAAACAATCAGAATCCACTCAGCCTACACCACTCCCCGTACAGCTCAGGAATGTGGTGGTGTCTACATTCGAAACACCTTCCAGAAAGGAAAACCTTCTGAGCTTCCTAGTATTCTGCACTTAAATACAATTTGTTACACTGTAAAAACTATAGAGACTTATATAAATGAAGAGAATTGCTGGCAAAGTTTTCAAGCAAATGTAGCTGGAAAGACTAAAGTTGTCTTAAAATGGGCCTGTTGTCTAGTGCTGTTTAAGTTTTGTGAGGTTAATACAGGTATATAACCCTCTTTATACACCTTTTTTAGCAGGTTGAAAAGTGGTCATTGGGTAGATAGCAGGAACAAAAGTTGCGTGTTGATTTTCATTCGGTACATAGTTGCAGTGTCAACACACTGTGACATTTTTAAGTTACTATTACCCATTTTAATATATAATTATATATATATAATATATATATATATATATATATATATATATATATATATATATATATATATATATATATATATATATATATATATATATATATATATATATATATATATATATATATATATATATATATATATATACACATATGATGAGTCAAAGGGGTTTCGGTCTGCAATTCAGCCTCCCAACAGTAGAAGGCATCAAACCAACTTGGGACTTCCCTTACCAAGGTCTTGTGACCATGACAAAAGTCATCTTTTTGAGGGGCGGCACCTTGGTGAGGGGCGGAAGTACGAGTATGTAAATTCCAGCCACTGGAGTCAAGTGAAATTAAGGATACCTGTCAGTTTGGGATTGGTGATCCACTGACTACCGGGGCGGGGTTTGCATACTAAAGGGAACGTGCTACTGTGTTCGGGGTTGGTCCTAAGGAATAGAGGCGGGGGAAAAAAGGCTGGAGGGAAGTACGTGGGAGTTTGGACTGTGTCACGAACGGAGGCCTTACTAACTTGGCTCTTTTCTGTTTTTATTCCTTTTTTGTTTTATTTTTGGATTTAAGCAGAGCGCGAAGAGGACTAAGAGGCTTCCGTTCCTTTATTTTTGATTACTCCAGCACTCCCTCCCTCACATCCTTCTTTATTATTTTTCTTTTTTTTCCGTGTAATATTAAATAAAATTTTAATTTTTACACGTAAATCACTGTCTGGAAAACCCATTTTTACTCACACGCCTCACAACACAGTACTGTGAAAAAGTTTTAGGCAGGTGTGAAAAAAACAGCCAAACTCAGCTAACAAGGTGAGGTTGCTGATAACAGTTTACTGTCAAAAGTCATACACCATGGCAAGACTGAGCACAGCAACAAGACACAAGGTAGTTATACTGCATCAGCAAGGTCTCTCCCAGGCAGAAATTTCAAGGCAGACAGGGGTTTCCAGATGTGCTGTCCAAGCTCTTTTGAAGAAGCACAAAGAAACGTGTAACGTTGAGGACCGTAGACACATTGGTCGGCCAAGGAAACTTACTGCAGCAGATGAAAGACACATCATGCTTACTTCCCTTTGCAATCGGAAGATGTCCAGCAATGCCATCAGCTCAGAATTGGCAGAAAACAGTGGGACCCTGGTACACCCATCTACTGTCCAGAGAAGTCTGGTCAGAAGTGGCCTTCATGGAAGACTTGCGACCAAAAAGCCATACCTCCGACATGGAAACAAGGCCAAGCGACTCAACTATGCACGAAAACACAGGAACTGGGGTGCAGAAAAATAGCAGCAGGTGCTCTGGACTGATGAGTCAAAATTTGAAATATTTGGCTGTAGCAGAAGGCAGTTTGTTCGCCGAAGGGCTGGAGAGTGGTACACGAATAAGTGTCTGCAGGCAACAGTGAAGCATGATGGAGGTTTCTTGCAAGTTTGGGGCTGCATTTCTACAAATGGAGTTGGGGATTTGGTCAGAATTAATGGTCTCCTCAATGCTGAGAAGTACAGGCAGATACTTATCCATCGTGCAATACCATCAGGGAGGCATCTGATTGTCCCCCAATTTATTCTGCAGGATGACAACGACCCCAAACATACAGTGAAAGTCATTAAGAACTATCTTCAGTGTAAAGAAGAACAAGGAGTCCTGGAAGTGATGGTATGGCCCCCACAGAGCCCTGATCTCAACATCATCGAGTCTGTCTGGGATTACATGAAGAGAGAGAAGAAACTGAGGCTGCCTAAATCCACAGAAGAACTGTGGTTAGTTCTCCAAGATGTTTGGGCCAACCTACCTGCCGAGTTCCTTCAAAAACAAGTGCAAGTGCAAGTGTACCTAGAAGAACTGATGCTGTTTTGAAGACAATGGGTGGTCACACCAAATATTGATTTGATGTAGATTTTTCTTCTGTTCACTCACTTTGCATTTTGTTAATTGATAAATATAATCTATTAACAAGTCTATTTTTGAAAGCATTCTTACTTTAAAGCATTTTTTCACACCTGCCTAAAACTTTTGCACAGTACTCTCTCTGTGTGTGTGTGTGTGTGTGTGTGTGTGTGTGTGTGTGTATATATGTGGTATCATTTTGTGCATATATATTCTTAACAAACCTATTAAAATCCTTAATTCCTGACTTTCTATAAAGTAATACACCCATAATGTTTTATAATTTTGAAAAAAAAAAAAAAAAAAATTCTAATGATTCTTTTATTTCTAAAACAATAAGCCACAGACTTCAGAGTTTACAACCGTGCAACAATATAACTAACCTTTATCATAATTTTGGTTGGTCCTTAAAACGTTAATAGCAGGACGGAAGTAGAAAACAATGCCTATTGCAGCATGCGGTTTTGTTGGCACTTATTTATTTCTAATTTGTTATGACAAAGTTCAGTATACAAGAAACGTGAGTGAACTAAAACCCCATGGGATAGTTACCACTGGGATGCTTTCATCAGGGTTCAGACATGCAGTTTTTATTTAGAAGTAAACTTTGAGTAGGAATGTAAATGCTGATTTATGATGTTCAGCTAATGGGGTCACTCTTTGGTCCCTGCTGCCTATTCTGCTTTCTGCTAGCAATCATTGATAGGCATGGCTAGGCTACATTGACGCCTCCTGTCCCGAATAGCTTTTGTGTTGTCCAGTAGTTCTTGATTTGTTCTGACACAGGGGTCTGCTCAATGGGCAAAAAATATTACAATGATAAAATTGTTTTTAAAATTGAAATGCATGACACTGTTTACCCTATGTTATATTATTATGGGAAAAAAAAAATATTGGCATTTCTGAAAGGAATACCTAGTACCCAGTCAATTGGTGACGAACACTATTCCTTCTGATTATCTTCTTTTTTGTCTTGTTTCTTTCTTACCCCATCACCTCCTCTTTCCCCACATCTTAGCTGTCTGTTGTCTCTTGGGGAGTTATTTTACCTACCAGCTCCATGACTGTTTTATTTGACTATAAGCAACTGTGTTATAGGCTCTGAGAGTCAATACCACTGGACCACTAAAAAAACTTTTTTTGTGTGTGTTTTCACATTTGGAATTACCTGTCTTTATAGATTACATATTTTAAAAATGTCTATTTCAGTCTACTTCAGAGTGATGAGTCATTGTATTATTTGGATTCTTTGTTTATAGTTTTCTAAAAGTGAAGAGTAAATGCATTGAGAATATGTCCCTCTCAGCGACACAGTAGTGTCATATTTTCCTTTGCCACCTTTAGAAGCTTCTAGAAAGCACACATAGGCCAACTGAATGTCCTTTCAGTTTGTTTTGGTGAGCTATTGCTTTCCAGACCTTCACAGACTCCTCTTTCTGCAACTTGTCTGACACTGGAGCCCAGGATTCCTTATGCCTGGCAAAGATATCCATTCTTAGTTCCATGTTCTTAAGCAATGCTGCAGCATAAGCTGCCACATCATTGACAGAAATACAGACACTTGGATTAACTCACCTGGTCAAGGTAAGATCTGAGTGACACAAGCATAGATTTATCAAACAAGTTCAGAAAGCTGGAAAAGCTTGTGATCTTTGTGGAAGAAACTTTTCTAAATAAATAAATAATTAAATAATTAAATAATAAACAACATTTGTGAACCACAGTCTTGGTCATTACAAACAAAGAACAGTACTGTTTGTAACATTTCCCAGGTAAGTTAAGCAGACTTTAAATTTACCGATGTTATGTATCAGTGACATATTCTGACTCCAAAAGACACAATAATGTTACGCACCAGTAAGGATTCAGTAATACATTCACAAGACCATTCTGCTTGTTGACTAGTCTATTCCCATTCAGTATACTGAAACTAATCAAGGTGAGATGTCATCACTTTGCAAAATGCTGACTTGACCTGGTAAGAAGAGGATGCCAAGGAATGTGAAAAGCCCCAGACAGTGTTCTTAATTGAACAGCAAAGAATGTAAAATAGGCTTTGAGTTAACCCATAACTCATTTTCTTATTAGTAGGAGGAGATCATCTCATTGGAATGGAAAGGTCACCATTCAGATTGTAAAATAACCTTTTGCCACCTCTCAGTGGGATAGTCTGTTGTCTGTCAAATTCACAGACACTTTAAAAAGCCAAAGGCCACTTCAAACCGGATGTTGACATATTTACTGGCTTTATAGATAAGAGTTGTGTAGGTTTCAGATAGTGAGGTTATTCTGCAGATAACCTTTACAAAGGCACTAACAAGCAATGTTAAAGTAAAATCATTGATGAAGTGTGTTTTTTGATTTCCCACATAGTCTTTTGTAGGAATGTATAGGGATGTGCACATCCTCAAATACCAGGGTACAGTTCCAGATAACGTGAGTCAAATTTTGCTGAGGGACCCAAGAACATCTAAAAGCATTTCAGAAATGTATGAAACAGCACTGTAAATCGACAGTGGAGTTTATGTGTAAAAAGCAATCAATGAAGGGGGAACAGAAAAATGAATAAAGTACTTCAATGAAACTTACATCTATGCTTCGGGATAAATGAGCTTCACCTGGAAAACATCTTTGAGGGAGAAATTTTTATACAGAATCCAACCAGGACTACTGTTAAAAATCATGTGGTTCCTGAATTTGTAATAAATCCTAATAATAATTGAGATTCAGAATTAACTTGGATTCCTGAAGAAACCTAAAGCCTTAAACCCATAAAACACAAGACGCTTTTTTTCTGGCAACCTTTTAAGGAAAATAGGGGACATTTTCAGCAATTGTACCATTTTGCAGAACTCAACAGCATGGCACCATTTTTAACATCCAACTACTGTTTTATGATCTTAAAGTGTTCATACTAGGTAGGCTATTCACCATGTTTATGTTATTTTCTGAATGTATTATTTTTTAATTTGCATAGATGCCCCAGATTCTACTTGGTTACTAAATTAGATTGACAGCTTGATAGAAGTATCAGCTTTTGCAGCTGACACATGAGATGGTAATACACCATTACACTAAGGTTGCCACCTTTGTTGTTTCTAAATGTGACTGACCTTTTCCCGTCCCTGCAAGTGGCTAAAGGTGGGGTGGAGATACGGGGGTTAAGAGCTATGACTGACAGCTGTGGGACTCTTGTTGTCCATATTAAATAAAGGGTCTTGAACAAAAATATTAAATTACTTCCAGGTCAGTAAGCCACATTAGCAGCTGAACAGGCAAAAGAAAATACAAAATTTAAAATGAAGGTAGTGTCTAGTTTAAAATGATGTTGAAATTTGATCAAAAGAACCGATGAGAAAAGTATTGGTTTAAAAAAAAAATCCTGAGATAATTAAATGTATCTTGTGATCTCGACAAAATTACCTGTACTGTCGAAATACTACTAGAATGGTAACATTGAGAGCCTGCCGATGGCCTCAATGAGGCACCGTATAAAAACAGATGATTTATCTCAGGGTTTTGACAGAACAAGTCGTTTTGTCGAAATCAAGAGATGAATCAAATTATCTCAATTATGTCTTTCATTTTTTTCGAGATCCTAGGATAAATTATCTTGTGATCACCAGATAATGGAATAGTAATATCGAGAGCCTGAGATCAATGAGCTCTAGATCTAAACATAACTGGTATGTTATTTTTCAATGGCCTCAACAAGCCGCTGTGGTTATCTGATAAAAAAATAAATAAAAATAATTAATAAAGAAAGAAAAAGACAACTTTAATATTCAATGCTGTAACATGAGTAACTTTTTACTGGGACTAATTTTGCACATGCTTAAAAATCCCCTCTTATTTACACTTGCAAACAAATCACACTAAACAATACTATAGGCTACTTTCATGTAACAAGCTTTAAATACTTTGTTTGCTCCATGTTTCACGTTTATTAACTCTGTCAGAAATTGTTTTAATTAAATATTATAATACTTGCCTTACAGGAACTGTATTTTCCCTTGGCTGCACCTCACAAAATAAAAAAATCCTGAAAATGTTCTCCATACTATATGAAAACACAGGAGTTCTCCAGGAGTATATTGACAGACTGATTCAAAACATTCCAATATCAAAGACTTGTCACTTGGGCAGATCACGATGATAGAAATTAAAAGTATATGCAGCACTTAAAAATAACCTATAAAATTGCCCAAATGATGCACATTTGTTTAAAATATGTATGTACAGTACTTCAAAAAAGAAAGTACAGTACTGTACCACCATAAGGTATTCACATTTACAGATATTCACATCAACCCGCTATATGTTTCATTATAACATTAAAAGCTGCATTTCATTATACAATGTACCTTATTAAAACAGCTAAATCAAACCAAGGCTTAACATGAATAACTATCTCTTCCTTTCTTATGATTTACTTTAAATAAATGCAGTTATTTTAAATCATAGGAATGGTGCTTCATCATAAACCCTCCCGGTCGTAGGAGTTAAGTTAGTATTTTTTTATCTTAATTTAAAGAATTGCGATTCAGAAACATGCTGATACACTTACTGACACACCAGTAAATTACAGGGTGTAAACCCAGGCATATTATTGTTCTGCATGATGCACACACGCCTAAAAAACAAGAAACTATTTCATCACAGAACTGACTAAAGGGTTAATTGTTTCAACTCTGAACTATGACCTAACTCCGAAACTAGAACCACACATCTTAAACTGGAAAAGAAGTTATTTGTTTATTATACAGTAATCCATTTTTATTGCCATTCTGTCACAAGGAGACCAGTCAACTTCTGCGGTCTACATTTAGGATACTTTATTTATTCAACTGTGTAATGTATTTATCTCTATAATGACCCATCTTGATAGCCTACAAGAATAAGGGTTTTGTGACTAGGATCACAAACTTTATCTGAAAATGTTTGTGATTGCCCTTTTGTTAGTTGAACTGTTGCAGGTGACATGCAATAAATTATGTTTTTTTTTTTTTTTACCTCCCCTGAAAATGTAATGGATGAATATACACATTATACTGAAAGTTGCATTGTGTGTGAACTCCCTTACAAAAATATCCCAGTTTATTTTTTAAGGGCTATATCAGTTGATATAGACTAGTGGATAGTGTTATTTGCAGCACTTGGTTTGGTATCATGTAAAAATATACTATGAGATGCCAAAACAATGTATTTGGCCACTGTGAAGTCTAGGCAGTTGAATTAGCATGGTTTCAAATTGTACAGAAGGAAACATGGGCCTTCCCATAGTAAGCTGAGCATTGCAATCATTTTTGTTAAATGTAAGGTGGTGGGCACAAACACATGTTTGTTTTTTTTAACTGTATATTATATCTGGTGTACTTGGAATGCAATAATATTATTTTTGTTAATCTTTGGCCATTAAACGTTTATGGTTTCCCACACCCTTTTTGAAGATAATATGTGAATTGTTATCTGTATATTGAGGTTCCCAGTATACATTGCACCAGTGAGGAGGGTCACTTTTTAATGATAAAGCAAAACGTTACCATCTGTAAGAAAACAGAGACCAGTATTTTCTTTACCCTACTGCTTTTTCAAATCTAATTATAGCTCATAAATTGCAGCCCAGCTGAGCAAGCATAACAAAAATAGAGCTAATTAGGGGCAATTGTAATTTTGGGATTAGATAATACCTGGAAAGGGGACCCAGACCCCACCCCTTTACCACTACCACTAATTTGGTAAACCCAGTGAGGAAACAGTGATGGTCTGTACACCACTGGCTTTTTCCAATGCTTTCTGTTCCTTGATTTGTAGATTTACTTTTGGTATTCATGGATCCTAATGTAAAAAGACACTTGGGTTAAAACTGGGTTAAAAAGCAATTCAGATGGATTGTAGAGCCTACAGTATCTTCTCACTCTTATACAACTTGGATGGGTGCTTGGTTACACCTGAGGATTAGCTTTGATTAATCACAGAATACAAAGAGATTCCGCTCAACAGCTTATGTATCTGTAGAACTGGCAGTCGCATTAGACACATACTTAACAACTTGAATGCAAAGCTAGATGACAATGAAATACAAGCTGAGTATATCTCTTACTCAGGGCTGCCGACTGCTGAGACACAGACTATATATATATATATATATATTACAATTACATATCGTCTTGCAGTGTGTTTATAATCCTGTAATTTAATAGCCTATTGTTTTGACTGAAATTATGACTGGATTATGTATACATATTTTAATATTCTGTAGCAGTAGTCACAGTACCGACACTAGTTTTGTTTCTGATTTCTTTGCTGATCTGTAATTTTGTATAAAAGTAAACATTTTCAGAAGCACATAAAGCCACAATGGTGAAAGACCTATAAGTAAAGTGGGCGGAACAGAGCGTGTGCGAATCGTGAATGTAGCAGTTTTGAAATGTAAGATTATCGTAGTAATCATCAATTGAAAAATAGATGTATTTTTTAATACAACTTTTTGCCCACCACACGTCTGTCTTACAATATTTCTGAGTAGTTTTATGTTTACAGATCTCTAAAGTCACTAAATATCGCACAAGATAATGAAACCTGCCGTATTCATCGTAATAATAATAATTTATCAAAATATAATATAAATATTTGTTAATAAGACACGCAGCCACCGAGTTTCGGTTGCAGTTGACCTATTTTCGACAATACCACACCGACTTCATCATACTACACATACAAATAGCTTTAAAATAAACGTAATACCTTTTAATCTTTCTGAATCCATATTTTCACGTTATTATAACAGTCAAAACATTTTTTAAAAATAGTTTTAAATATTTTGGCCGGTATTTATAAAAACAACAAATGCCTTTCTCTCAAAATGTACATAATTGGTTTGGAACATATGGACGTGCATTCAGGTTTGTCAAAGTTTAACTCATTCTCTGCTCTCTAAGACAATGAAACGTTAACAGATCACCGTTTTTGCGTTTCTGCTTTCAGGGGCGGGGACAGACGGACGGAAGGACGTTAGGTCGGTGAAATTTTCACATTCAAACACAGTGCTTTGCGGCAGCTTTTGTCGAAATTCTCTTTTATTTAATTTTGTTTGCTTTTAAACCAATTAAATTGTTACAAAACAATTACTATTAATAGAATAGAATAGTCGTTTTTTGTAACAAGTGCGAGGTTTCGAGTAAATATATAAAGAAAAAAGGCAGTTTATATTTTAGCACTACAAGACCATGTACGGAATTAAAACGAATGGACTAAGTAATAGTGATTGTTTTGGAACAATGTCATTGGTTTAAAAGCAAACAAGATTCTCCAGAAACTAATGCTCACAGAAAATAAATATAAAAAAAGAATTTCAACAAAAGCTGCCACAAAGCACTGTGTTTGAATGTGAAAACTTTACCGACCTAACGTTGTTTTCCCCAGAGCGTCAATCTGTTAACGTTTCTGTCGTGAGACTGGGTTGGACAGATCAGCGGTGTCTGTGCCACGCCCTTACCACCTTGAGCCCATAGTGAGATGTGCAGTTTTCAAGAGGCTGGCATGTACACATAAATCATCGATCCTCCAATTTAAAGTGGTCGTTTAGCTTAGAGTAACATTATTTCTTAAAATGTGTTATTCAGTTTGGAACAAAATGTATTACCAATTTAAATTAAGAAAGCTCAAAGTCGTCAGAGGTGTAACATTTTTAAAGTCTATTTGGTGGCCTATTTATAAAGAAGCTACATTTGGTGTTTTTTTTTTTTGTTTTTTTTTACCCGTTTAAAAAGTATTTTTGTATGTTTTCATTTCAGATATGTTTAAGTTATATGAAAACTGATTACAAAAATCGGTTTGCTCTTTTCTAAAATCTAAAATTACGTTTGCCCACCCTCCTATAAGCATTGGTTGCATTTAACCCTCTGCATTAATGTTTGATGCACAAACAACTATCTCTTGTCTAGACATTCAGTGTTGTAAACAAGTGAAACTTTTATATAGGTATACAAACTATGTGTTAAATGCTACGTTAATCTGTATGTTTTTTTTACCAGTTATGTTGCCCAGGTGAGGTCAACAACTCATAGATAAAATAAATACACATGTAGCTTTTTGCAAATTAAACAGTCCAGTAAAAAAACTTGTGTGTGAAAGATAGCTAACTGTTACTTTAAATAAACTTCATATCATAGACACACACTGTTAAACCACTTATAGAGACAAAAGCACAATAAAAAATATCTGATAAAACTATTTTCGAGCACTGCATAACCCTTAACCTGTGAAAGCACGTTGATGGATAAGTCATTACAATAACAAACGTGCTTGGTTTGCTTTAACAAGCAGTTTTAAGCAGTACTGCTGTAGCTGGGATACCTATTCAGTTAAAATATGCCATTCAGTGACCAAATGAGTCGGTTCAATTCAAGACAAATAATGTCCAAATAATACACACCGCTTACTCTCCTTTCCAAGGTCCAAGCATATAGTAATAGTGCAAGTCATACACACACTGCGTTTCTCACTGCAGATTTCAAATATTGAATTTCAAACAAATTATTAGTATTTTGACAGCGCCTGTCTGTACATTAGTCTACCATAGAAGCACATCAGTTCAGTGTACAGTACTATAGTTTGTAGTGTAATGTAGCCCAATCTTACCCTGAAAATAAAAGTTGTCTTCTTTTTTATGTGGTGGTGGGTGCAAACACAAATGGTCCTGTGCAGGCCTTAATTTTGAAATGTTCGGTATTGATTGACCAGAATGTATTTTTCTGGCTTAATAGTTTGGTGTCGAACCTTTGTGTTTTATTGAGAATTCCTCCAGCTGTAGCAATCAGTTGTCCAAATCATTTTGTTGAAAGTGTTTCATGCATTAATAGATAGATATGATGTTTGTATTGTGGCACATTATTTGACAGGTGGGGCTGAAGATTAGGATTTTTCTTTGGCTAGGGTTTTATGGATGAACATCGTAGATAAAGATATTTAGATTAGAGAAGATGTTCATACGAATTCACAAGATTAATTTATTTAAAAGGTGATACCTGTATTCCAGAAGCATGCCAAGGAAACAGTCGCTAGGTTTCTGACATGATGTGATTAATTTATGTGTAGAAGTGCTGTGGATGCTCTTGGTTAGGGTTAGGGTTAGGCTTCAGTTTGTGTGTAGATATTACTGGAGCCAGAGATCTTCACTGGGCATGTTTTACTGGATAAATCAAAAGCCTGCTTGATGCACGTTGTCCATTTAATCCAGTGCAAATTCTGCATGAACATGCACACTTCCAGGAACATATTATACACATTAACCTTTTCCTTACATTCAATCACAGTTTTACCCCAAACATTTAATCCTAGCCAATATCAGATTGCAACATTTTCATTCAGTCCCCCAGTGAGGCAAGTATTATTTACTATATAACAATGTTCACATTCCTGAAGCATTTAGTACTGTTTAAAATTACATTTGGCGATCTTGACAACCTGTGTCCAGCCTGAAAAAAATATTCAAGTCATAGTGATAGTAGGTCAGGGAAAAGTCTTATGTGCAGTTTAAGGTTATTTTAATTTAAGTTGCAGTAAAATGTCTGGCAGGAAATACAATTGTACTATAACAGTGGCACACCTGCACATTAGAACTGTAACATATTTGTTTTGTGCCAGCTTTGGTTCTGAATTGAAACATTTTTAAATCCGTTAATTTTGCAGTGGATTTCTTTCTGATTTGCTGTAAGTAGGTCAGATAAGGTGGGTCTTTGATATACATCCAACTTGAGTTCAATGCAGCTGATCAAAAGTAAATTGAATGTTGTTGCATTAAGTACCAAATGCATTGCGACATGTTACACCTGAGTTGGCTCTAAAAGTGATTTATTTTATTACAGCATTTGTAACACAGGAAAAAAAAAAGGAAAAAAAGAAAGAAAAGAAAACCAGAGCCCCAAACTATGAATAATACTTATACCGGAAATAAGGTAATATAATATATATATAATATATATATATTATCTATATATATATGATATATATATATATATATATACTCCATATATAACTATTTTTCAGGTATACCATGATTAAAAGATAGCATTGTGAAGCTCAGAAAAATAACGGTAAAGCACAGTCAAGCCTTGTAAATCATAAAAACTGCATGGTTTATGCAGACAAAGGGTAGTAAAGCACATTCAATTGTAGTAAATCGATAGCATAAGCATAAAAGAATATGGTAAATTGCACAATCACCAGGCAATTTTTCATTAATGTCATGTTGTTCTGTTATTTTACCTCATTTGTGAAGAAAAAAAAAAGTAACATGTTGATGCATTTCTAGATTCTTTAAAAATGTACTGTATACTTTTGTAAAACATAGGACCACCCTAGTTTTTATAATGAATGTCAATCCTATATTTGTCAATCAGATATATTTATATCTTTAAAAAAAAAACATTTTTTTTTTTTTTTTTTACAAAATTGCTTCTTACAGTTATTTGTTTATTGGTATTAAGCCAATCATTCCAGGTCACTTCCTTAAGATCTTAAACAAAAGGAAGTTAAGGTGCAAAATAATGTCAAGTATGTTCATGTCATAACAAGACATACTAATACCACGACTTTGTAAACGTGATGAGCTAAATGCATATCAAAGCAATGGGTTGTTTCAAAAGATTTTAATGCAAAAATAAATAACAGCTGGCCGCGTTGACCACCACCTGCAGTAAACACTTTATTCTATGTGGTTGAATACTTAAAAAAAACACACAAAAAAACAAACAAAAAAAACTTCTATGCTATTTGGATCATATAAGCATTATAAACTATTTCAATAGGGTGATTGGGGGAAGCTATTGGGGTTAACCAGGGATATTACTAATGGTGGTTCTTACACATCAGACTCTTTTATTCTCTTTCTCTTTAAATACTAAAACATGCTTGTTTTACTTATTTTCTTTAATAGTTATTTAACAGTTATACATTAGTCATACAAGAAATTGGTATTTTACACGAGAAATCAGGGCAAATACAACTTCGAACAGGACTAAAAATCAAATGTCCTCTGAACTGGTCAAAAGCAGAGAACTCTAGTGACCCCACAGACGTGGATTTATTTTCATCAAGTAAAATCGGTAAATTCAAAATGAAATGCAATGTTGTGGCTAGAGAAGGCTCTTTTGTGCATGATTTATAAACAGTGAACCGGGTGTAAATAACTAACTTATTTTCCAAAGGCTAGAATAACTAGTCGCTTCAGTGATATGTATTTCCATACATACCTTTAAATACACCGCTCAAAGCATACATTTTTCAAAAGTCGCACAATCTGTTTTCTATTTTCGCCCGATCGCAAGTTTGGTCATGCCCAATTGTTGTGTTTTGAGGAACTGTAATGTGTGATAACATTGATCTAGATTTAATTAACACTTAATCCATGACTTTATAATAAACTGTGCTCATTTGAACTTTTTATTACAGAGAAGAACTAGATGAAACAGACTATAGGAAACATGGTGGGCAACAAAAATTGCTTGAAAATATTTAACAATCATTGATTTATTTAATTAATGTACAATGCAGTGGAATTTATTAAAATATGATAACGTTGTTGGTGTTGTTTTTTCTTTTGTGAAAAATTTCCAGTAGAAAATACAATATCCTTACAACAATTACATACACATTAAATACTCTATTGTGTGTTACTAAAAATACACGATGAAGGAAAAAGAAAGAGATTTGTTTCTTAATTATTTCTTCTATACACTATTTCTTCAAAGTTTTGTTCAACATTTCAGCCTTCACATAATCCCTCTCCTCTCCCACTCCTTTTCAGCAGTATTGAAGCATGATTAAAATGAAGCTAAACAGTTGTTCAAGGAAAAAAATGAAATGAAGAAAACCCCATTCCTGTCATGTACTTGAATATCCCTTTCACTGGCGATTTCTTTGTGTAATTTTTAAAGTAAATAAAACTCAGAGGGATGCCACACAGCAGGCTTTGCTCCAGTCTGCATGCATCCTCACTCTTTGCTTGCCTTTGAAGTAAAAAGGCTCCCAGAAGACCTGCAGCCGCAGTGTCAAGTCACCTGCTGGGACTGACACAGACTGTGGAGTTTTCAGTTCCCTTCTCTAGGGGTAGCTCATTATCATAGGTTAACATCTGTAACTAACGCTGACCCTCTATCCACAGGAGTTTCAAAAAAGAGAAAGCATTTTGTCTTGCCACCCATGCTTCTACTTGATAGCTCCTTCAATCAGATGTAAATAGCCATCCATAAACAGTATTGTTTTGGCAATAAAGTGTTAAAGAAATTAAAACGATATTTGAATCTGCGAATGTCCCTAATTAAAGTAGAAAAGTCTGATTTCTACTAATTAAATAACACTCTTTTATGCTCTTTTAGTCCAGGAGCTGTGATAAAACTTCTTTGACTGCCAACCTGGGAGCTCCTCATTTTGGAGTGTCTTTACCAGTGAAATGCTGTTGCCATACTGACAGTGAAAATTGGGCTCTGCCTTGTAGATTTATATATATATATATATATATATATATATATATATATATATATATATATATATATATATATAGTTTGTTTTTTGTTTATAAATATCTTTAGACAGGTGCAGCCATTTCCAGAGATAATAATACAAATGGACAATAGCAGAGACATTTGTTTTTTGTGTTTCTCAATCATTTAAGATTATGAGTTATTATTAGTCTTATTTCTACAAATAGTCACATAAAATGTAACAGACAAACCATTACAATAATTTCTAAAGACCGCTATCTAATGAAAACCCAGCACTGTGGTGACCTTCTTTATTGATTAGTTGTGATATTGAAAAAGTCACAGTCAGACAGTCTTGGTCTGATTGTCCCCCAAAACATCAGGTGACAGTACAAAGAAAAATAAGAACATGTAATTATAAACTACTTACTAGCTACATTTTTACCTTAAGAGGTGCAATTACTACATTCATATACAGCTCTGGAAAAAATTAAGAGACCACTGCAAATTTTTCTTAAATCAGCATCTCTGCATGTATGGCAGCCATTCCATTCCAGTGTCTGTTGAATTCCAACACAGGCACACCTCATTCTATTGAATGAGGTACTGATTAGGGGATCACCTGAACCAAATCTTATTTAACGAGGAAAAGTATAAAAACCACTCCTGTGGTCATCACTATCCTCTTGCAATAGGACCAGCTGGATGGCAAAACAGTGCTAGTAGTACCTCAAAAGTAATTGGAATCAAAAAATAACTATTGACCATGCCCAAAGAGTTGAAAAGGAAAGTTTTGAGTGAGGAAAAGAAGGGTTCAATTCTGGCTTTACTGGCAGAGGGATACAGTGAGCGTCAGGGTTGCTTCTATCCTTAAAATTTCAAAGACGACGGTTCATAAGAACAAGGTCAAGCAGCACACGTTGGGGACAACAAAGCTACAGACCGGCAGAGGGCGAAAACGACTCTCCACTGACCGTGATGACCACCAACTCATTCGAATGTCACTCAGCAACCGTAGGATGACATCAAGTGACCTACAAAAAGAATGGCAAACGGCAGCTGGGGTGAAGTGCACGGTGAGGATGGATCGAAACAGGCTCCTAGGGGCAGGGCTGAAGTCGTGCAAAGCTAGAAAAAAGCCCTTCATGAATGAGAAGCAAAGAAGAGCCAGGCTGAGGTTTGCAAAAGACCATAAGGATTGGACTGTAGAGGACTGGAGTAAGGTCATCTTCTCTGATGAGTCCAATTTTCAGCTTTTCCCAACACCTGGTCATTTAATGGTTAGACAGAGACCTGGAGAGGCCTACAGTGAGTGTCTCGCACCCACTGTGAAATGTGGTGGAGGATCAGTAATGATCTGGGGGTGCTTCAGCAAGGCTGGAATCGGGCAGATTTATCTTTGTGAAGGATGCATGAATCAAGCCAAGTACAAGGTTGTCGTGGAAGAAAACTTGCTTCCTTCTGCTCTGACAATGTTCCCCAACTCTGAGGATTGGTTTTTCCAGCAGGACAATGCTCCATGCCACACAGCCAGGTCAATCAAGGTGTGGATGGAGGACCACCAGATCAAGACCCTGTCATGGCCAGCCCAATTTTCAGACCTGAACCCTATTGAAAACCTCTGAAATGTGATCAAGAGGAAGATGGATGGTCACAAGCCATCAAACAAAGCCGAGCTGCTTGAATTTTTGCGCCAGGAGTGGCATAAAGTCACCCAACATCAATGTGAAAGACTGGTGGTGAGCATGCTAAGACGCATGAAAGCTGTAATTGAACATCAGGGTTATTCCACCAAATATTGATTTCTGAACTCTTCCTAAGTTAAAACATTAGTATTGTGTTGTTTAAAAATGAATATGAACTTATTTTCTTTGCACTATTCGAGGTCTGACAACACTGCATCTTTTTTGTTATTTTGACCAGTTGTCATTTTCTGCAAATAAATGTTCTAAATGACAATATTTTTATTTGGAATTTGGGAGAAATGTTGTCAGTAGTTTATAGAATAAAACAAAAATGTTAATTTTACCCAAACACATACTATAAATAGTAAAACCAGAGAAACTGATAATTTTGTAGTGGTCTCTTAATTTTTTCCAGAGCTGATATATATATATATATATATATATATATATATATATATATATATATATATATATATATATATATATATACCATATATATAAAACAATATTCACTGCAAAGAAAGAGCCACAGATGTTGATACATGTGGTACTGGAGAGCAAAGGAAGCTACTTTTTTATACAAGCATCTGTACTTCTGAGGTATCTTTGATGTAATTTAAAATATAAATTGAATGTCAAAACATCTGAACATCTGTTTGCTGAGATCAATTGAAAGTTTAACGGAGTTAAATGTCTGTTTTTCTGTTGTGGTCAACAGGAGATTCAACACAAACACATCCAAATGAGGGTTTGGAGGCTGATGTGATTGGCATCCACACCTGCTAACTACAAAAGGAAGTACACACTTTCACTTTAAGTAACACCCACAACATATATGGTGCAGATGACAGAACTAATATAACTTTTTTTATGACCAGCTCATGCTTTCACGCATGGGTTGCCTCACAATAAATGGTTGTAGGGGTTTATAGCCCAAATATACCTAATGCAATTTCTTTTATAGCACAAATATATTCTTTTAACACTTTCACGTCAGATTAACCTACATTAATTACATATGTGCACCCTTGTCCGACTTGTGTAGTCATACAGTAAATAAAATGATAATCATACCCATATTTGGAATGAATGAAGCATGAAGTTTGTTTTTCTTTAACAGGCAATGGGAATTGGATACATGTTTCCAAAATGTGGAAATGCAGCTGCCAAGATTCATATCAGTCATCCCAATGTCAATCCCACTCTATTCTTTATTGACTTTGTTTTTAGCTGTTTAGTTTTCAAATAAATACATTCTTATGAAAGTAAACAGAAGTATATCCAACTAACCATGTAAATTAGGATATCTTTAGAAAAATGTACCCATTCAGCATAAACATACTAATGTAGTGATTTTACAAATTCAGTATAACATGGCTTGAAGCTCCAGGAAACACCCTGTCACAGTATCCTAGATTTTTTATTATTTATTTATGATCATAAAATTCTTTAAAAATGTTAAGACATTAAAAAAAAAATGTAAAGGAACAGGAAAAGTATAACATTTTGCACATTATAAATGGTCAGTTATATACTTCTCACTGGTCTCTTGTCATAATATCACATATAGATTGTAGTTTCCATTTCATTACATTTGTATTCATATTTTAGACATTTGTTTTAGATAACAAAATGGACACGTTTTAAAAATATATTGACAACACAAGCATACTATGCAACAGTTTTACTGTTTCACTGCCCCAGGGAAATGTCAAGTTTTGAAAGGAGGAATAGCTCATGCTTCAGGTTAAAGCAACACAGAAATATTTAAAGGAAACAAAAATATTAGCCACTGTCACCTTTTTTTGGAAAATGACTACATGACTTAAAGGTATGTGACATGTCGTTCTATCAAAACAAATTATAAACCGGTTGCCTGTAAGACAAGTTTTGTGCCGAGAAAACTTAAGGTAGTTAGCATTGTGATGCACTATCACTTTGAAAACTCATGGGATGTACTAAGTCCTCCCACTCACCTTTGAACGTCAAAGCCTACTGCTCCCTCCTCTGGAATTTTCACTCTGCTCTGGAACTAGCCAAACACGAATACATCCTAACCTTCATCATTCTCTGGCCACCCATTATTGCCAAGGCTCACCCTACGTCTTCCCCCCTGGTCCCTGTCCCTGCCTCCATCATACCCCCACTCCTCCCTCTTATCCTCCCTTACCTAGTCTACCTCTTTAACTCCTCTCATTCCACTGGTATCTGTCCTGCCATCTTCAAATCAGCTACCATCATCCCTCGGTTAAAAAACCCTCTCTTGACCCTGACTGTCCTGCTAATTATCACTCAATCTCTCCCCTCCCATAGTTCTCTAAGCTCCTTGAGCGTTTAGTCCACTCACGCTTATCACACTACATATAGGCTAATTCACTTTACCCCCGATTTCAATCTGGCTTCCGTCCCTCCCATTCCACCTAGACCGCCCTTCTCGCTGTCCAGAATCATCTGGCCAACTCCTCCCATGCTGGCCTCTCCTCAATTCTCATTCTCCTTGACCTTTCCTCTGCCTTTGACACAGTTGATCACCCCATCCTTTTCTCCACTCTTTCTAACCTTGGCATCTCTGGCACACCGCTTGATTGGTTGCAGTCCTACCTGTCTGCATGCACCTATGCTGTTGCTTTCAACAACCTCACTTCACCCCTCTGCTCTGATTGTCGGTGTCCCCCATGGCTCTGTCCTGGGACCCTTGCTGTTCTCCCTGTGCACCTCACCCCTTGAAGCTCTTATTTCCTCTTTTAACTTTCCACATCATTTCTTTGCGGACGACACCCAGATTTTCTTTTGTTCCCCTCCTTTACCCCTGACCTTGCCGCTCGTATATCAGCTTGCTTGGTTGCTATCCAATTTTGGTTGGCATGCCGATACCACCTCATCAATCCATTAAAAACTGAAATCCTTTTCTTCCCTTCCCACTCCTCACCTCCACCCTGTCCTACTATCTCATTCCCTCTCTTGTCCCTCATTCCATCCTTCACCGGCTCCCTTTCTATTAATGCTGCCTGTTCAAATTCTTTACCCTTGTGTATAAATCTCTCTATGGTCTTGCCCCACCTTATCTGGCTACATTGATTACCTACTATTCCCTCATGTCCCTTACGCTCCCAATCACTATTTTTCCTCTCTGTCCCACCCTCGCCCTGTGCCTAATCCCGTTTCCATTCCTTTTCCCTTCTTGCTCCCCTTCATTGGTATAGACTCCACTTATCACCCACACTGCATAGTTTCCGCTCCTCCCTCAAAACGCACCTCTTCTCCCGAGCCCATCCTACTGATACTTCTGGCCCCTGACCTCCTGTTATGATCCTGCTTTCCTGACCCTGATCTAGCCTCTGGCCCTCTGCTTTCATTTAAGCAACTAATATGTATCTCCCCACCCTAGCCCAACAAACTTACATTCTTTTTCATCCATTTTCCTTGATTGTACCATTTTGTTTAAACTTGTAAAGAGCCTTGGATATAGGCTCTATAAAAATGTAACTAAATAAGTAATGGAACATACTTATCAAATACAGCATTTGATATTTAGCAACGGAAATAAAGGAGGTTTGGGTTTCTTCATCTTAATGTCACACCAAAGTGACATGGCCTTCTTCTGACCCTACTTCCACAATTAACTACCAAACCCACAACAGAGCTAGGTAGTTTGACTTCCACTTATTTTGCCAGTCTTACCATGGACTGCATTAAAACATTGTTATTGTTCTGATAGTATTTTTATTTATTTTATTACTTATACTATGAATTTACCATAGTTTACCCTGATTTGTCATTATCAGTACTTGGCTATGCTTTATTACACTTTGTTATGTTTTTTATAAGGGACAAAGGCTAGTGATATGTGTTTTTATGGCAAACTTAACGTGTTTGATACGAAGAGTTCATTAAAAAAAAAAAATCAAACAAAATAAAGGATATTATATTTCATAGTCATAACTCATTATACATCAATGTAGTTTAAAATGCAGTGTCAGGGAAGATTTCATGATAATGAACTCCATTTGACCATTAAAGCTTAGACAACAATTATTGCATTATAAATATTTGAATTACATATTTGGCCTCGCCCTTCGAGGTACCCCTGCCCATAATTTGTTTTTGATAGTGGAAAGGCTGACTGTAGGGAAGCCATGGGCAGGGGGGGCAGGATAGCTGCCCTCCCCCTTAAATGAAGACGAAAACCAGGTGGAGGCTGGGGAGGCTGGAGGCAAACTCTGACACACAACAGAGACGGATTTACTGAGGTAATATATAAAGCCCTTTCTAGCTGATCACTGCACGAGTTGTTTATCAAATGACGAATGAGATACTTGCCATTTGAAGGACGAACATTCTTGTAATCAAGGTGCCTAATATGCTTGATGATTTTTGCAATTTTAATCTATCATAAAAGTGAATTCCCTGCCTGAACCACCACTTTGCAAATTTTTCTGTGTAATCCTTTATTGTGTAACAAGGATTTGCATCTCAGCTTTAAGGGTGTAGTGGAAGATCAAATGAAGCAAGGTTTGTACATACTGGGGAGGGCATGGCCAGGAGACCCAGGTTATTAAAGGGCTGGAGAAGCACACTTTCAAAAGTAAAGGGGGAGGTTTCAATCTTGGGAAATTAACAAGGGAAATGTGTTTTTTAACATTGCTATAGGAATAAACGACTTTTGGATATGTTTGTAAAATGATAAATACAAAGTAAGTAAAAAAATGATTCTAAAAGATTATATGTATTAGTTTTGATTGTTCTAGGTGGGGAGGAGCCTAGATGGGTAGACTGCTATAAATACCTCTTAGGAGTTAATTTGAGAGCGAGAGACTTAATAGCTCTGAGCTAAGAGAGGGATGTTCAGCAACTGCACCACTAGTCAGTAGAACATTACTGGTATCCTGTTCGTGTTTGTCATTTCTTTTGCTCTGTATAGTTTTGTTTTGGCCCTTTTGGCGCCTCACTAATAAATTGTTGTTCTTCACTGCAGCGTACAGCAGAGTCTGTTCTCCTTTTCACCTCTGGTCATATTGCTCACCTTTACAATCAATAAACAACTTAAAAAAAAAAAAAAAATAATATATATATATATATATATATATATATATATATATATATATATATATATATATATATATATATAATATAAATTGTAAATATTTCTTTTTAAAGGCCAACTGAAAATTGCTGTTCATCTAGAACAGTGTGAAATAGCAATATTTAATTTATTAAAATGTATTAAATGGGTTAAACAGGTCCAGATATATTACAGTGTATGAGTATGTCTTATTTCATGTGATGGAATAATGTCTTGTTTATGGATTGATTGTGAATTGTACATTGAAAGTTTTTCTAGCCTCTTTTCTAGTAAGTCCTTATAAATGAGGTTTATCTCACTTGAACCTTGAGCCTGAAGAAAATTATATGTTTTTTATTAACTGTAATAAGCCCTTATATGCACATAGTATTTGAAAAACTATGTTTTCCAAATTATACAAATGACAGTAATCCAATAAAGGGGTTGGTGCTAACTCACTTTTGTCAAAAATGTATTATATGCAGTCACATACAGTTTTGATCTACACGACTACCAGTTGAAGCCAGTATTCCAGATGCATCACTATGGTGTGCAGACAACATTAGTACAGCCTTGAACTCTCCATTAACTCTGCTCTGTCCAACTTCAAATTTGGGGTCTCTGACTGATCCCTTGCTAAGCGGTGGGTCTAAATTGCCGCCACTGTTTAAATCATTGACGGTAAGTAACATGTATGTGAGGCTCGTTAGTGCAAAAGAAACAGACATTGACTGGCTTCTGCAAACAATATCTGAGGGGTTCAGATACGGTATACCACCTTAAAACCATTTGCATTTGAAAGAATGAGGGAATGAAAGGTATGCCTGGATGTTAGTAGAGGAGTAGGGTGTTAGTGAGGAATGCCACTAACTCAGTGTGCAGGAGGAACTGTGCTGTCAACAACAGGAAGTCTGTGAAGAATGAGAAACACCCCTGTGGGAGGTGGATGCTAGGCAGATGGCACTAATTGTAAAGCACTCTGTGACACCTTGACTGGAAAGAACTCCATCCCTGACACCTCACGCATACCAAAAATACTAAAGAAGACATCCCACAGCTCTCCAAGGGCTACCATAGTAAATGCAGCCCTCTTAACACAGCCCACAAAGGCTGATAAATATCATGACAGCCAAACATGTCAGTAATTAGCAAGGTCACTGATAAGCACCCAATAGACAAAAAAAAAAAAAAAAAAAAAAAAAAACAGTTACAATCTTCTGCTTTCTAAAGCAGGGGTATGTATACTCAACACTTCCAGTCCAGGTCTTTGTTCCTTTATTTTGAATATATTTTAGTTGTTTGAATTTGGTAATTACATTTTGAATAGGCAAGGATTCAAATACCACACTACAGTGTAAATGGAAAGTTGCTGTTACTTCTTGATACCTACAATAATAATTTTGTGTGTAGTAGTTCAAGCTCATAGCAATGACCAACTTGGGATCAGAATATGTGACTTACAATAAAGGAACTAGAACATGGCATGACAAAACAATACTGCACTCAACACTGTTTTGGAGTTTCAATTTTATATGGTGGTGTGAAAAGGATGACGTCACTGGCAATGGTGTTTAGACCAGGAAGGGAGCCTGAGACACAGAAGGTGTAGTAAAGTGCTAATGTGCATGTTTAATTATACACAGATAAAAATAAAGCACATTTAACAAAATAACAGGCACAAGGACCAAAATAAAAGGACTATGCAAAACACTCATGGACGTTAATAACACAGGACAAACAGCACAGCACAGAACATGAAAAACACTTAACACATACCTCAAACAGCATTACCTCAAACACCAACATTACATCTCACACACCCACCTGTGAACACCTATTTTGTACCCCTGTGGCTGGAGCCTTAAGTAATCATAAACATTTATTCAATTGATGGCTCCAGCCACATTCCCACAAGTTTTTGCAGCTTTCACCCTGCCATGCTGCCACATGCCTACACTAATAATACACACAGGCTTTTCGCTATAATATTTACAAAGACAAATCATAATAATAATACAGCAAATACAAAGTCTGCACAGGGGCGGGGAGTACCCTGTCACAGGTGGTCAGAGATTTTCATATACAGTATATGAATCTTAATTAACTCTGCAACACTATTTTAGTGATAACCCTCGAGGTCCAGCTGGGAGAGTTTATGGCCTGAAGGTGAATCCTTTTGTTCTTTTAACCCTTGACAGTAATGAATTCCCCTGCAAATGCCCTAAGAGACCAGTGTTCAAAGGAATAGATTTACTTTATCCAATATAATGTAGAAAAAAAAAAAAAACATTTTAAATGAAAAGTGTTCAATTATTGGCACCCTCCAATTCAATTGCTAAGCCAATGGTCTCTTTACATCTAGAAGCTCAACAGCAGATTCTGACGAGTTACTGTCCCCTGGAGGATGAAGGCCTGTCCTGGGCCTGTCACCAGGGTGTGGCTTATAGGGGCCTATGTAGCACAGTGAGGTGAAGTATACCTCTCCAAAGCAGGGGAGATCCCCAGTCAAAAATCACAAACAGACCTGCACTCCCCTCATTGCATGACCCCCTGCATACCATGCAGCCATGCCTTTATAAATTAAAAAGTGAGCCATTCTTGGTATACATTTTTTGCTGTAACATAAATAACTAATAAAACAAAGTTCCCTCTCAGCTCCATGGGTATATTATATGTACACAAAAAGCTTTTAGCCGGTGAGTGTCTTAGACTTTTTTATCAAAAAGTTTCTTATCTTAAGCCTTCCCAAATGCTTCCTCTTAACTTCCTCATTGCAAAACAACAACTCCTTTTTTTAAATATAAGCCATCTGGCAAACAGAAGAAGAGAACTTGAGAAAACTGCAATGAATCAAAAACCTTCGGCATTCCTAGAGGTTCTATCTTGGCCTGTTAAGGAAGCACATACTTCATGCAAGGCTAATTTCTCTAATTGCATTTGTGTTAAATGGCTGCCAGATGCTTCTGTCAGGACCGCCACAATGGCAAAACAATGCCTTTCTGATTTAATCAGAAATTACTGCCTTTGCACAAGTGTTTGAATCCCAAAAGGCTGACTTGTTTATTTAGTTGCTCCACTTGGAGGGGAGCCTTTGGAGGCTCGCCGGTAGCATACTGTGGCTGTTCATAAACCTGAAAATGTAACTTTCACAGTGATGGAAGTTCAATATCTGTTCAAATCAAAATGATCTCCTTGACGACTCAAGCTCCAGATGGCTTCATCCATTCTTTAATCCATAAAATAGTAAAAACATTTTGCTTATTGAAATTTGTGTTGGTGTCACTTTTTATTACACTGTAATTATGCCTGTAGTGTAGTTTACTTTGCACAAATTCTCTGCACCAGGAATGCTTTTTTGTCATGACACTGTACTGTTAATTCAATTTTATATTTGTTCCTATCTACTTGATACTGTATGAAGTGCTTATCTCTGCTTTCTGCCCATGCAGAAAGCAAAGATATCTCTGGTACTGCTTTCAGAAAATCAATTACAGTATGTCATCATTACCACATGTTATGTTTTTCATCAAGACATTCTGGGCAAGAGTAAAACAAACTCCACAAGTTTCTTATATATTTTTAAACATCGATAAAAGCAGCTCAATCTGACACCACTTAAGTGACTCTCAACAGAAAAACTTTTCCCTAGCTCTCTATATCCCACAACCCATTGCACACAGTGTGACGGAAGTCCACATAAAGAATCAATGGAGTTGAGTATTTTGGATACCGATGTAAACCAGTTTAAATGAGGACAGGTAATTCGCAACAGTATTGGTCTTGTACTGATGTTGAAAAGTGAGTTAGGACAGAAAGTGGCATCGTATAGGTATATTCTAAACCGAAACAAATTTTACCAGTATTGTACCGATACAAGTGTGAACATGGTTTATAACTGAAGTTTGGACTTGTTTTATCTATGATTCCTGAGTTAAAAAAAAAATAAAAAAACATGTGTGTCATGTGACCTTTCAATTCTAGTGGCCGAGTCCTACTACTATACTATACTATTTCATTAGGTTCACAACATTTTTAATTGGCAATGGTGTAATCTGCCTTGCCATGCCAGTTAAAATAATGAAGGCTGTGAGAAGGTGATGCTGGATTTCACATAACAAAGCTAAAATGAGCTTGTTCAGTTCAGGGTTTCCTCACATCAAATAGATCTGTCCCCACAATTCTTTGTCAGACATCCAAAGTTGCAAATGTTTTCGTTCAAGCCTAAACAGCAAAGTGGCACCCAACTCTGAAGATTTATAATCAGAGACATTTAGAGCAGGTGGTCACATTTTGTTGCCTTTTGCTTCCTCTGTTGCAAACAGGCTAGAATAGGCCAACTAATTGGAACAGTCTGTTGGGAAATTAATGCTTCAGGCAGCTGTGGAATGGCATTTCATTATGATCTGTCAGCAGTGCCCTGATTGGCCTGACAACCCTAATCCTCCCAGATGTTCTATATTATCAGATGAGCCCATGACTACATCATACTGGCTGTGCTCAGAGGATGGCTGTTCTGTAGTTTGGATAAACAAACTCTCAAAACCACTGTTAGTGGGATTTAAATGTTTCCTGCACAGATCCTTCAGTATCTGGAAATTAGACCACGTTCTGCATGCATTATATTGACAAAAAAGAAAAACTTCTAGTAGGTTCAAGGTACAGTATAATTTTACTGCAATGCAATGATGATGGCTCTGGAAATCTGGGTATTGAATAATTTTAGAAAGTCACATCATTTATAAAGTCATATTTATTATGAGGTTTTATAAAACATTTGTTGTGCAGGACAACATATACAGTTCGTATGCAATAGAACATGAGAACTGACCTAACATCCCACTGCTTACTGGAGTCATTTTTAAAAATGTGTCTTTGTCTAATTTTCCTAGAGCCAAACATCATCCTTCAGAATGTTCTCTCCGCAGCCAGCTGTTCAAAATGGGTAAAAGCAAAAATGCATGAGTCTGAAAGGAGCAAGGGGCACATACTACTGATCTGTTTAAGTGCAGTCAGAAGAAACCACTGATTGACAGGAGAAGACGAAGGCAGCAGAAGACCCCTAATCCAAACACAGAATGCAGGTTGAGCAACATGTACCAACCAGAACAGTGCACAGGGATGACAGTTTAACGCTGTAGAAAGGGGAGCTTAGGTAAAACAGGAAAAAAAAATGAGACCTGACAGCACTAATCCTACCATATCACAACATTTGTATTGAATCCTGCACCTAAATGAGTAATAATGAACAGTGTCGAAGTACCAAATGTGCATTGATAGCATGAACAGGAACAGGTGCATCTGTTTGATGCACTAAGATTTGCCACATGTATAATATTTCAAATGCATTTAAAAAGAACAAATAGCATTGAATGTAAAAGACACTTATGTCATTTGGTTTTTGATTTGATGGTTTTGTACAACTTGTGAAAATGAATTGCTGGGGATACACATGCAAATAACCTGGGTAAAATATCTTGAAATAACATGCAACAGCACCATGCATTAAAAGCTATTAAAAGTGGAATATTTGCATTTCTAAAAGATCTCTCTGTGGTGTGTGGTGCACGATGGAATTCTTTCACAATAGCTCTATTAGCATGCTCTGTTGTGCTTCTGTTGTTCTTTATTCAAACAACCTATCACTACTGACAGGACACATGAGGGTGTCAAAAGGAGCTGTCAAACCCCCATTGTGTCACATTTTACACACAGACCCTTGCCATTTTGCCCCTTGCAATGAGGTGAGGAGAGAAGTAGTAGAAAGCTTGAAGAAACTACGAGGAGAGCACCATTTGTTTCATCTTTTTTGATTGACATCGGATATGTAAAACTATTCTGTTTCTAAAACAAAACTAAAGACAGGACCCTGAAACAACTCTTAATCAGCACAGACAGCAACTTGTCTCAAAACTGCTGCACTATTAAAACAGGAAGATGCTGCATTAGGTGTTTGAAAATCTATAAGAAATATCTTTATTAAAACCAAAAGGACCTTTTAAGCACATCTTCATAAATACAACGGTGAATTTCAATAAAAAATGTTACTAGTGGTATTCTTATTATTGTAATCATATTCTAAATGCAAGCTGTGATAGCCTAACCATTTTGCATTTACATAAGTGCATGTTATTCATATTGCTATTTATATGACTCGAAGTACATAGAAGGTGAACATTGCAAGATACATGTGTGTTTGTGTTATAAACTGTGTTATATATGCAGATGTTAAATCTGTATGTGGTACTGTCTAATTATATGGTTGCTAAGTAAACAGTAAGAAATACACCAACAGATACAGATGTTTAATCAAACGGGATCAATGGACTATGTGAAGTTGTATATTTTTCCAAAAAGAAACACTTTGTATTTTCAAAATCAACATGAGAACATGGACAAGACTTTTGAAGTTGATAGTTATAGTGTGAGTCCATCATTTTATATAAGGCATATATACACAGTGCATTGCAAAAGTATTCAGACCCCTGACTAATTTTCTCATATTACTGAATTACAAATGGTACATTGAAATTTCTTTCTGTTCGATATTTTATTTTAAAACACTTAAACTCAAAATCAATTATTGTAAGGTGACATTGGTTTTATGTTGGGAAATATTTTTAAGAAAAATAAAAAACTGAAATGTCTTGCCTGCATAAGTATTCAACCCCCACACATTAATATTTGGTAAAGCCACCTTTCGCTGCAATAACAGCTTTATCTTTTGGGGGTAAGTATGTACCAGCTTTGCACATAGTGTCGGTGTGATTTTGGCCCATTCTTCTTGGCAGATTTGCTCTAGGTTGTTCAGGTTGGTTGGACGACGCTTGTGGACCACAATTTTCAAATAGTGCCACAGATCCTCAATGGGATTGAGATCAGGACTTTGACTGGGCCACTATAGGACATTCACCTTTTTGTTCTGGAGCCACTCCAGTGTTGCTTTGCCCTTGTGCTTGGGATCATTGTCCTGTTGAAAGGTGAATCTCCTACCAATCTTCAGTTTTTTAGCAGACTGAAGCAAATTCTCTTGTAGTATTTTCATGCATTTTGCTCCATCCATTCTTCCTTCAATTGTAACAAGATGCCCAGTCCCTGCTGATGAGATGCATCCCCACAGCACGATGCTGCCACCCCCATACCTCACTGTCGGGATGGTGTGTCTTGGCAGTGTTAGGTTTGCGCCAAACATAGCGCTTTGAGTTTTGGCCAAAAAACTCTATCTTGGTCTCATCTGACCACAAAACCTTTTCCCACATCGCAGCTGGGTCACTCTCATGCTTTCTGGCAAACTCCAGATGTGCTTCTTTCTTGCTACCCTCCCATACAGGCCAGTGTTATGCAGAGCTCTTGATATGGTTGACTGGTGTACCATTACTCCACTCCCAGCCACTGAACTCTGTAGCCCGTTCAAAGTGATTGTTGGCCTCTCTGTGGCTTCTCTCACATGTCTCCTTGTTTGAGCGCTGAGTTTTGAGGGACGGCCTTTTCTTGGCAGTCCCTGGGTGGTGTGATGCAGCTTCAACTTCCTGATTATTGATCCAACTGTGCTCACTGGGATATCCAAACACTTGGATATTATTTTGTACCCTTTCCCTAATCTATGCATTTGTATTACTTTATCTCTAACTTCTGTAGAATGCTCTTTGGTCTTCATTTTCCTTCAGATTCACAGCCTTAGCAATGATTCTTCAACAGTGGGGTTTTTATCCAGAAAATGTGACAGCAACTTTAATGGTTCACAGGTGGAGGCTAATGGTAAGGTAGTTGTGTCCTCGTTAGGGCAATTTCTTTCATCGGTGCAAACTGGGAGCTTCCACAGCACAGGGGTTGAATAGTTATGCAAGCAAGATATTTCAGTTTTTTATTTTTCTTAAAAATTTTTCCCAACATAAAACCAGTGTCACCTTACATTAATTGATTCTGAGTTTCAGTGTTTAAAAATAAAATATCAAACAGAAGGAAATGTACCATTTGTAATTCAGTAATATGAGAGAATTGGTCAGGGGTCGGAATACTTTTGCAAGCCACTGTGTGTGTGTGTGTGTGTGTGTGTGTGTGTGTGTGTGTGTGTGTGTGTGTGTGTGTGTGTATATATATATATATATATATATATATATATATATATATATATATGTACACATATAAATACACACACAGTTGTAGCCAAAAGTTTACATACCCCAGTGGAAATGTATAATTTCTAGAAATTTTTCTAAAACAAAGAATTTGAATAAAAATATTTTGTAACAAAAGTTTTGCTTTTGTGGATGAGGACAAAGTTACAAGAAATAAATGTCTACAATTATTTATTTCAGCAAAATATGCCAAATATGCCAATGCTAAAACTGCTAATTCAAAAGTATTCATACCCTTTGATGCTATGATATTATTTTCTACAAGATGCTGGAAATTTCAATATGATAATGCAGAACCTAATTCTAGAAAAGTCCAGAAAATGCTGGATTGTAGGCGAACATTCTTAGAATGTATAAATGGTTAGGCACAGAATGATTGCTGTCATTACCAATAAGTTAATATGGGAAAAAGTAAAAAGCTATCTTACATAAAAATCTATGGTTCAGAAAATGATTTATTGTCATAAAGCTGGAGAGACATAGATGATGATTTCCAAGCTTTTAAGTATCCCAATTTCAACTATTGTTTCTATTATCAAGAAGTATAAGACAGGGGTCCCTGAATGGCTCACTTGGTAAAAGCACTGCCGTGTGGCTTGCAAGGCGAGTTATACAACCAGAGATCACAAGTGTCAATCCTGTTGTGTGAGGCAGCCGGTCTTCACTGGGGATTCCGTGGGCATCACATTGGCTTTGGTGCTCCCGCAGTTGAGGAGGTGGGATCCAGCTTAGAATGTTTCTCTTCAATGCTCTGCAGCGACCCCTATAGGCCAGGCTTTGAGTAAGCTTGGTGGCGGAGATTTGCTGTGCTGGTCTTTGTCCTACAGGCTGGTAGCCTGCAGACATCTGCTCTCAAGTTCCTGGGTGTAAATAGACGTGGGATGGGTGTGGGATCGGAGGACACCCACTGTTCCTGAGCTGTGTGGGCAATCGCCATGGTGAAGGAGAAAAATAATAATAATAATAATAATAATTGGGCATTCCAAATTGATAGAAAATCAAATAAAGTTAAAATAATAATAATTGGAGAGTCTAAAAAAAAAAAAAAAAAAAAAAGAAGTACAAGATTCATGGTACTGTCACAACGCACGGTTGGTGGCAACAGTACAATTTTCCAGGGAAATCTAGGCGTCTTTTGTTCCGAGTTTCTTGACTTCTTGTACAGTATTGCTGTGCAGAGTATTAAAGATTGTACCATATTTCTTTTTAATAGGTTTTCAGACATTAGTTGAATTGACGCAGAAAACAAAACTATATTTGGTGCATAACACTAACAACAGAAAGGTTCACCAATCTTATTTGTCTGGTACTGCTTGGATAGACTTCAAACATTTACCACTGCTGGTACTGAGCTGTAAACTATGAGGCTTCTAATACCAACAATGAACACCTGTTGTGTATGTTATAAGAAATTTGATTGACACTGCTGGCTTAATGATCAGGGTACCTTTTGTCAAACAACCAGGAAGCTGGGGTGAACTATGAAAATAATAGATTAAGCTTCTCATCAAGCTTATGTTTTTACTGTTTTGTGAAACTTTACTAACTCATTGCTCCAATGTGATTATCTTACCAGATCCCTTTGTAGTTTGTGTTTATAGTCTCTTATTTGATTTTGCTCTTATTCACTACTGACTTTACTATATTTTATAACTACTCTCATCTGTAATGTGATATTTTATAATTTGATAAGGGCATCCGCTAATAAATAAATAAATAAATTAATAAATTAATTAATAATAATAATAATAATAATAGTAATAATAATAATAATAATAATAATAATAACTGGTTCACACCTAGCCTGTGAAACAAGTCATAAACATAAATTGTAAATTATCAAGTATCAATAATATATACAAATTAATTATCTGCAGATTATCTGTTGTTTTATCCTGCAATGCTGGGGAACAAAGCTGATTTATATTACATATCCTTTGTATTATTTTATGATTACAATACAGGCATTTATTTCTATTACAGATTTCGTTGAAATATCAACTTATAGATATGGATTAAGAATGAAATGGATTCAAACCATTATTATTCATAAGGTATATAAACCTGTGGAGCGGACAAATATTAATAAAGGAAACAAGGTGCCCACATACACCTAAAGATTAATGCCGAAAACAGACCCCAAACGATGTCTTAGGTCTCTTTTCTGTTTGACCCATAGTTGTTTTGATAGAAACCTGATCTCTGAAATGTGATGTTTATGCTGATCGATTATCCAAATACTAATGACCATTTTTTTAATGTCCTACGTTCCACATGGAACATCATTTGAAAGCAGGTTATATTTTTTACTGCCAATTTACTTGATTCCATCTCCTGAAAGCCTTTTATCTGGTGCCTTTTGGCATGCATTTTGTAAGTTCTGCAACTAATACTGGAAAACATCTTTCTGAAGGTGAATGTAGAGTTCTGAACAATGTTTTTCTTTAGGAAAAAAAAGATAAATCAGGGAGTCTCAACTGTCCGCTCAATAAATTAAATAAAAGTCTGTGGTCTGTAATTTGAAGAATGTTGTCTTAGTGACCCCTGATCTTGCCTCAACAATAAAAGAACAACCCCGTTTACCAGCTGTTGTATTTAAACCTTGAAGCAAGACATAAAATACTAAGCCACTAAAAGATTGCACTTTAAAACTAGTATTTCTTAGAACAGCGCCGGACATAACATGAATAACTTGAAGGATATGGAGACTGTGAGGCTATGTTTGGTACAACTTGCTCCCTAGGCACAGTAAATCTCATGTTTACAAGTAAATACTCATGTTTACACCAACTTTTTCTCTTCAAAAATCAATCCTGATATTCTTCTTTTAGAAATGTTTAGCACTGTTGTTCCTATTGCATTTTTTTCTATACAGTTACAGGATATCACTGCTAACTGAAACTGGGGTTTATATATAGTATAGATAGAGATTTTGGTAGGAAATAGTAAGGGTGCTTTGAGACACGAGAATTGGACCCTCAAACATCTTTGAAAACAATAATAAAATGACATAAGAACATAAGAACATAAGAAAGTTTACAAACGAGAGGAGGCCATTCGGCCCATCTTGCTCGTTTGGTTGTTAGTAGCTTATTGATCCCAAAATCTCATCAAGCAGCTTCTTGAAGGATCCCAGGGTGTCAGCTTCAACAACATTACTGGGGAGTTGATTCCAGACCCTCACAATTCTCTGTGTAAAAAAGTGTCTCCTATTTTCTGTTCTGAATGCCCCTTTGTCTAAACTCCATTTGTGACCCCTGGTCCTTGTTTCTTTTTTCAGGTCAAAAAAGTCCCTTGGGTCGACACGGTCAATATCTTTTAGAATTTTGAATGCTTGAATTAGGTCGCCACGTAGTCTTCTTTGTTCAAGACTGAACAGATTCAATTCTTTTAGCCTGTCTGCATATGACATGCCTTTTAAGCCCGGAATAATTCTGGTCGCTCTTCTTTGCACTCTTTCTAGAGCAGCAATATCTTTTTTATAGCGAGGTGACCAGAACTGAACACAATATTCAAGGTGAGGTCTTACTAGTGCATTGTACAGTTTTAACATTACTTCCCTTGATTTAAATTCAACACTTTTCACAATGTATCCGAGCATCTTGTTAGCCTTTTTTATAGCTTCCCCACATTGTCTAGATGAAGACATTTCTGAGTCAACAAAAACTCCTAGGTCTTTTTCATAGATTCCTTCTCCAATTTCAGTATCTTCCATATGATATTCATAATGTACATTTTTATTTCCTGCGTGCAGTACCTTACACTTTTCTCTATTAAATGTCATTTGCCATGTGTCTGCCCAGTTCTGAATCTTGTCTAGATCATTTTGAATGACCTTTGCTGCTGCAACAGTGTTTGCCACTCCTCCTACTTTTGTGTCGTCTGCAAATTTAACAAGTTTGCTTACTATACCAGAATCTAAATCATTAATGTAGATTAGGAATAGCAGAGGACCTAATACTGATCCCTGTGGTACACCGTTGGTTACCACACTCCATTCTGAGGTTTTTCCTCTAATCAGTACTTTCTGTTTTCTACATGTTAACCACTCCCTAATCCATGTACATGTGTTTCCTTGAATCCCAACTGCGTTCAGTTTGAGAATTAATCTTTTGTGCGGGACTTTGTCAAAAGCTTTCTGGAAATCTAAATAAACCATGTCATATGCTTTGCAATTATCCATTATCGATGTTGCATCCTCAAAAAAATCAAGCAAGTTAGTTAGACACGATCTCCCTTTCCTAAAACCATGTTGACTGTCTCCCAGGACCCTGTTACCATATAGGTAATTTTCCATTTTGGATCTTATTATAGTTTCCATAAGTTTGCATATAATAGAAGTCAGGCTTACTGGTCTGTAGTTACCTGGTTCAGTTTTGTTTCCCTTTTTGTGGATCGGTATTACGTTTGCAATTTTCCAGTCTGTCGGTACCACCCCTGTGTCAAGAGACTGCTGCATGATCTTGGTTAGCGGTTTGTAAATTACTTCTTTCATTTCTTTGAGTACTACTGGGAGGATCTCATCCGGCCCAGGGGATTTGTTTATTTTAAGAGCTCCTAGTCCCTTTAACACTTCTGCCTCAGTTATGCTAAAGTTATTTAAAACTGGATAGGAACTGGATGACATGTGGGGCATGTTGTCAGTATCTTCCTTTGTAAAAACTTGTGAAAAGTAATCATTTAATATATTTGCTATTTTTTTTTCTTCATCTACGATTTTGCCATTTGTATCTCTTAAACATTTAATCTCCTCTTTGAATGTTCGCTTGCTGTTGTAATATTGGAAAAACATTTTGGAATTGGTTTTAGCTCCCTTAGCAATGTTCATTTCTATTTCTCTCTTGGCCTTTCTAACTTCCTTTTTGACTTGCGTTTGCAGTTCTGTGTACTCTTTCTGCGTACTTTCTTTTTGGTCCTTTTTTAATGCTCTGTAAAGTGCCTTTTTTTGCTGAATATTTTTTTTAATTGATCTATTAAACCATTTTGGCAATTTAGTTTTACATTTAGATTTGTCTACTTTAGGGATGTAATTGTTTTGCATCTCTAGTACTACATTTTTGAAGAACAACCATCCTTCTTCTGTGGGTGTTTTCTCTATTTTACTCCAATCTACTTCTGTTAGTCTTTGTTTCATACCTTCATAGTTTGCTTTTCTAAAATTGTAAACCTTAGCTTTAGTCATTACTTTTGGGGTTTTAAAAAACACTTCAAATGAGACCATGTTGTGGTCTGAGTTTGCCAGTGGTTCTCTGACCTCTGTTTTAGTTATTCTATCTTCGTTATTTGAAAAGACTAAATCAAGGCATGCCTCCCCTCTAGTGGGTGCCTTGACAAATTGTGTTAGGAAGCAGTCATTTGTCATTTCCACCATTTCTATTTCATCCTTCGCGCTACCCACCGGGTTTTCCCATTTTATTTGGGGGAAGTTGAAATCCCCCATTAGTATGGCTTCTCCTTTGCTACATGCATTGATAAGGTCATTGTATAACAGATTATTGTGCTCACCATCTGAATCTGGCGGTCTATAGCATGCTCCTATTATTATGCCTTTTGAATTTTTGTCCGTTATTCTGACCCATATTGATTCGGTTTTATTTTCTTTGTCCAGGTTTAACACCTGGGCTTCAAGACTGTTTCTTATGTATAGCGCTACCCCTCCTCCTCTTCTGTCCTGCCTGTCTTTCCTATACAGTGTATACCCACAAATATTATATTCGTCCCCATCACTCTCAGACAACCAAGTTTCTGTAACACCTATCACATCATAGTTACCTGTTAGTGCAGTAGCTTCAAGTTCTAGAATTTTGTTTCTGATACTTCTAGCATTTAGATAAATACATTTAATGGTTGTCTTACCTGAGTTGTTGTTCTTGCTTTGATGCGGTCTCCCTTCTGTTTTTCTGTTGATTTCTCCCCCCTTCCTTTCTAGTTTAAATGCTTCTGAACCTGCTCGAGGATCTTTTCTCCGAGTAGACTGGTTCCCTTGTTATTTAAATGCAGTCCATCCCGTCTATACAGATAGTCCTCGTTGTAGAATGTGGTCCAATGATCAAGATAGGTGAAGCCTTCCCGTGTGCACCACGTCTTCAGCCATGCGTTTTGATTAATTATTTCCAGCTGTCCATATGGTCCTTTGCAAGGTGCCGGTAGTATACCAGAAAATACCACAGTTTTGGTTTTCTCTTTTAATTTCCTTCCTAGCTCTCTGAATTTGTTTTGCAGGGATTTTGGTCTGTCTCTTCCAAAGTTGTTTGTACCGATGTGGACGACTACTACCGGGTCGTCTCCTGTTCGTTCTAGGAGCCTGTCCACGTTCTCAGTGATGTGCTTGACCGAGGCTCCCGGAAGGCAGCACACTGTTATAGTAAGGGGGTCCAAACTGCAAACTGAACTTGCTGTGTTTCTCAATATGGAGTCCCCAACAATCATGACCTCCCTTCTTTTTGCTGTCTGGTCACCACTGTCAGTGGGATCCTGGATGTTGTTCCTTTCATTCTCTTGTTGTTGGTTCTGCTCATCAAAATTCTGAAGTGACTCAAATCTGTTGGTTGTTTTGATTTCTGGTGGTTGTGTTTGACGAAGTTTCTTTTTTTCCCTGCTTCTGCCTACCTGAACCCATCTGTTCTGACCTTCTATCTCCCTGGTGGCTTTCAGTCTGTTAAGGGTGATGCAGACTTCCATGAATTTTGGGTGTGCCAGTTCCTCAAGATCCTGTTGCTGTCTCACTTCTTCCAGCTCCATTTCTAGCATACTTACTAGTTTATGCAAATCCTGGATCGCGCAGCACTTTACGCACACTTGGTTTAGCTCCGCTGGGTTTTCTCGGATTTCCCACATCAAGCAGGTGTCACAGATTACTGGCTTGAAGACCATGTTGAGGGTTTTTTTTTTTTTTTGAAGTTTAGTTTCTTCTGCAGCCGTCAACCTGCTTTCCAACTGCTTCGAAACTGCTCTGTACTTTTCCACGCCTGTACTTCTCTCACTCGCTGTCGCTTCTACTCGCTGTCGCTGGGAAGACTGCCTTGTTTAACTGCGTTGTTGTGCTGTGCTGTTGGCTCCTCTCCTCGCCCATGTCTCAGAACTGCACTGAATTTGAATCAGCTGCTCCGAGTTTCAGCTTGTTTGTTATCAGAAAAACACATGCGGCTGTTTGACTTTGAGCTGCTACTGTGTTTCCCCAATGTCCTCTGTTTTCTGATTAAGCAATTCAAGATGCTTTAATCAGAAAAAATCAGATATATTCATTTACTATAACTGTGTAAAAGTTATTAAGAAAAAACAAGTTTAGCTACACAATATTTTTCATTTCAGAAATAAACCATTTGTAGATGTAAGAAAAGGAAGAGAAAAAAACAATATTCAAACTGCATTTGAAGCTATGGTGTATATATCCTTGTGGCAAAGTGCCCCATGATAAGTCCTTGCTAATATTGTGTAAGTTCATGTATTCCCATTTTATCCCTAAGGTGACAAGTACTCAAACCTGGATTGCTTGCTTAGAGCAGACAGGTAACACCCTTGTTAAGTTCCATATGCATAATTTACCCTTGATGTTAGAATGACAATTTGGATAACATGCAGTTAGTCCGGTTGTTCTAAAGCCATAATCTGGCACGTGGTGTACTATCAACACCTTCCTAAGTACAACCTCAAGCTAAAAAATAAACAGCATCTTTGTCTTTTCCTTTTGCAAGGCCAAACATGCTGGTTTTGGACAGGTTTCAATTTAGCTTTAATTCATTAAAAAAAGTGAAGCAAAATCACCATTTACATCCCAGGCAGCTGGCAAGTTTTGTGTGTTTTTTCTCCCCATGCCAATAAAGTTTCTCTTTCAGCCCTGTCACGGATCCTCAAGGTATCAAACGTGTCAAACTTGCTTGTAGCGATGACATATGTTACCTGAAGCAATGTGACTAGTTCACTAAAACAGTGCTGGAAAGGAAGTTGCAACGTTGACTCTGAAAACAGAAGAGACTGGATGGTGCAGCTGTCTGGAGGCCCATCCTTCTCCTCTAGAGATGAGCCTGGACTGGGTACAAGCCAAGCCAGTTTGGTGTTATCTGATGACTTTCTGAAAGGTTACTCTACATTGAGCACGTTCAAAAAGTCATCCATTCTTTTTGTTTTCCAGACTTTATTCACTTTTCCTGTGTAAAAGGTGTTACGTTCTGCACCTTTCAGTAATTACAAGATAATAACATTAGTTCATAATTCTCAAAAAACAATAAGCTACAAGAGCTAAGGCTTCTGAAACTTTGTTTTATAGTATATTAGTCTTGCAGCAAGCTATTTTAAGACCGGCATTTGTCTTTTTTATCAAATTCGTGGAACCAAGTATTTTCAAGTCTAGTGTTGTCGGTAGATGGCAGCAATAATACAGCCATGCTAGTTTAATATATATTTTGGTACAAACTTGACTTTTTATGTACCCATGAAAGATGTTACTTAAGCTAGTGTAGAATGAATTGTATCTCATTGCTAAGGGGGACAGAACAATCTAGGCTAAAGTAATAACAAAAGTAATACAAAGAAGCCCTTATTTATGTATTTATTGCAGTGTTTGTTTGTTTTTTATTATTGGTAATAGCTTCCATATTTTTTATAACCTTTCTTATAAAACAACTCAACTATAAAGAACTTTTTATGGGTCAAATAGCAATAATCGTAAACATTGAATAAATGGTGTCACATAAAAGATTACAATTAAAAAAACGGTGAACAAAGAGGTCTTTAAATGCCTCATACTATATACTTTGCCCCCCTATTTGGTCAAAGAAGCTTGCCAATAAAGGATTGCTTAGGATGGCCTTCAGTTATAGTAGAAAGTTGCGAGAGGTGATGTCACAAATGGGATTTGCACTGCTTAAGTCTGGTAAACATAATGTATGACTTCCGGACATGTTTCCATACAAACATACCTGAGTTTTTGGTCAGCTGTACGATTTACCCAGCCTTTAAAGTCGTGCAGTGTTTCAGATGGCACTTCCTATAGCGCGTCCAATAATAACTGTGGAGAAAGAGTGACAACGTTCTAAACTTCTTGGAAACCCAGCCATTGAGGTACTATAAAATAATACTTTTAAACACACACACACAAAATTGGGGGTATTTGGGGCCTATTCAATTGATCTAAATATCCCTGCTGATTGATGATTAAAACAGGAATATTTGTGAACCAAAAGAAAAAAAAAAATCTAAACAGTGCTGCTGAGAAACCTTTTTTTGTGTAAAATAATGAAGGGAAACATGAAAGGGAAAAGTCTATTGGCAACACCTAAGGCCATACAATAACACCCAGCTTTATTTACCTGTCAACATCTTAAGAATGTCACCCTCCCATTCGTGCACCCAACAGCTGCCTTTATTAAAGGGTGACAGCATATCCTGACATTAATTTGTACTGAAGTTGCTGGTGTATTATCATTTATTTAAAATAAAAGCATCATGTCAGTGTGTTGTAATAAATCTACTAAAGCTGGTTTCACTACTGAACAAAGCATGACGCTTGGTTTAATCCAAAACACCTCTTTACACTAAACCTAAAACAAACAAACAAAAAACTGTAAAAAAAAAAAATTGGTCTAAATATTTTAGAAAGAAAATATTTCCACAGATCCAAATATTAGACATTTGATAAAAACAAACTAACAAACCAAAAAAAAAACACATCATAAAACACCAGTTCACTAATTTACTTCAGGGTCTGGAAAAATGAGCAAACAGTAAGTGCTTGAGCCCTTCAGATCAGGAAATGGGACATGTTTTCATAACATGGGTACCAGTAGTCAATTAAATCCTGGCCAGGTGGTCAACAAAGCTGTTTGGTTTAGAGTTCACATAGGGTCGCTAAACAAAAATAAAGGCAATAATATGGCAGCTACTATCATGATTTCTTTTTTCTTATTAAGATAAACACTATTTCTGTACACATATGCCAAAAGGGAAATAAAGATTTTTTTGTTATTGTTGTATTGCTGTTTATTCAAGGACATGTTTATTCTTCTTTTGTTGCCCTAATCAGTTACATGAACATAAAGCTAATATTTAGTACCGGTAGTCATGATATAAACTCTTTTAACAATTACAACATTATGACCTATTTATCAAATAGAGCTGGATTTAACCCTAGAACAATAAAACAAGACTTTCAACATGCCTGTGAACATCTAACTGTACTTGCGGTAAAGCCTTTGCAAACACAGACTTTAATGCAATTTAAAAAGTATATTTTAAGGGTGGCTGCAAATGTCCCCCTATTCTCATTCCCACAAATACCTTCCATTCTAAAAACATTATTGAGACAATGTGTCCCAACAAGTCAATCCAATAGACACACTTGCTTTAGGCTCCTATCCTTGCATGGCTTAAATAGAAAACAAGTTGTTTAAGTGCTAAACTAAATAGTTTCTTACTCAGATTTTATGATTCATCGTGATTCAACTTCTGTGTTACAAAGTGTATACAAAGATTTCTTGACTTTGTATGTCTCTTTTTTGTACAGAAAAGAAACAAGGTTGTTTACATTAGAATCTAGGTCATCACAACAAACTTCAAATGATTTGATGTGTTCAAAAAGTAGAACATGTAATTGCATAACTCTACTATCCCTCCTGACCTTTCCCCTAGGGGTATCACACCCAGAAATCAATAGATGTCTAGAGCACCAAACCCTCACAACTCGCATGAAAATGGCAGACATAAAAAGTGCAGTAAAATGAATTGATCCAGAACAGACTCTTATTTAAAAACATGACAGAACAAATAAAAAGATTGTCAGCCTCACATGGACGACATACCCAAGCACATCATGGAGCATACCAGAATACATGCTACCATTTAAACACCTACTTAAAGCAACGTTTTTAGTCTTAACATGCTGCCATTATTTCTAAACTCATATTGTATGTTTATAAAAAGGGCTAAAGACTGAACCACACACAAAAGCTGTACTGGAGGTATCTCCCCTGCAGGCATTTTCTATGAAAGGGCAGAGTTTGGTTTAGGTCAAAAGAAAACTGCTGATCTGGAAATAATGGTACATTCTGGAAAGGCCCAGCTGTCACACCCAACCTCCCAGCTGCTCTACTTATTTATCCCACATTACAAAAGGAAACATAAATACAGATTAGCCTCAAAATTATTATTACAACTCCAAGGTATTATTATTGTGTTTAGTCGTGAAAGGCATTAATTGTATGGCAAGTTAACCCTTTGAACATATTGCTCGATGTAATTTTATCTCTAGAGTAAAGTGGATGTTGTTATTGGTAATGGTGGTGGGGGAACCTTGCAACACAGAAAGTAACATTTGGGTCTAAAATAAATAGGTGTGGTTATAGAAAAAAAAAAACAAACAAAAAAAAACAAGTGTTAAATCCAAATTGAGTGATTTGTCATGGAATGACCCTAAACTTCTATGAACATTGAGCAAAGGTTTAGCTACATTTAACTTATAGATGTATACTATAGTCAGAGTTGGGGGTTACTTAAATACTGCATTACTGTAATAATATTACTTTGTCAATAATGAGGTTATATAACGTGTTAAATTTGCAATGAGAGTGATTATATGGCAGTTTCTTTCCGTTTGTCTCATTACCTTTTCTCTGTTGTACACCCACTTCAGTGGTCTTTTCTTTCCTAAAGCCAAAGTAAATTTCAGTTTCTAAACTCTAAGTAAATATCTAAATGTCTCAGTTGTGATTTTCCTTTCAATAATTGCCCAGACCAATTTCAGAAAGCAGCTCACAAAATAGCTTTCATACAAGCTTTATCAGCACCAAGGTCTTAGTTTAGTTTTTATCTGGCTAATTGCGTGCATGCGTATTGTGCAATCAGGTTAACTGGTTTGTGTACAGAGCTTATTAAAGGCATAGCAGAGACCCTGACACACACACACACACATATATATAACATATAAAATCAGTAAGAAAATAACAAAAAAAAAGTCTTTGCACGGCCTACCTTCTATGGTTAAAGGTATTGCCCCTACTTTAATATTTTTGCCATTGTCCTCAGTCAACTCAAAGTCAAATGCATTTTCTGCTCAGGGATGAAAATCCTATCATGTGCGAGAAATACAAAAAAAAAAAAAAACTGGTTATTCTCTTATAAAAAGCTTTTACATACTATAACTGTAGTTGCTGTTCGCAAAGAAATGTGAAGTTTATATATAAAATAATTTAACAATTAACGTGCTTGTTTCATGCACATGTTTTCAGATCCTTTGTAACTGCATTCCTATTATGTAGGTCCCTTTTCTACCGGTATTGCTGTTAATAGGCTGAACGGTCACAAAACGGCTCCCCTTGTGACAAAAATGAATTCTGTTCAATTGCAGGCAAATATATACTGTACCTCCAACAACATAAGTTGTATAACCCAATTAGTGAAATTATTCAGAACAGTAAAATTACCATTAATATCTCTTTTGACATCGCTTGGTTATTTTTATTTCATATTTACGGTTTTCTCAAAGCACCACATCACTGACATGGAAGTTATTTGTTTAATTCAGTGATTTATGTAACTTCAAATAATGTTCTAAGAAAATTCAGTTAGACAGGTTCTACAGCATGTATGTTTATCAGCGGTAAGATCCTCCTGTAACCATCAGGATTGACAGGTTTCATATTTTCTCAAGATAAACAGACACTTTTTTTAACCCTTACTAACTTTTTGATAGTTTCAGATCTTTTTATTTTATTTTTTTTTTGTTTGCCCAATATTGCAAAAGTGGCTGTGATGTTTTCTGGACATCGTTTAACTTAATTATTTCTAAGGCTACTCCCTTCTTCTTCAAGCAATCTGTAAAAGGGATTGAAAAGCGATGTAGTACCGTCAGCCATTCAGCTGCCAGCTTTAGCGTGCAGTAGAGGCATCACTTTTTTTTGTTTTTCTCTTTCCAGCTTCGTAAGCCTTTATACACTGTAAACTCAAAATCTATTGTAGTGCATATTAGCACAGCTTAGCACCTAATTTGCTGCTGTTGGTCTACAGGCTGTGCTGTTGTATGCTCAGGCAAGTTCACTTCAACTTGTGCCAATATACCGCCATACACATGACATCCTACAACCCAATATTAAAGTTTGGTGTTATATGATTAAGCATAACCCATAGGGTGCGGCTGTTCTTAAACAGTCGCTATCTAACTCAACTATTAAACACAACAAAATAGCATCAGGAATAAAAACCACAAATATTAAAGTTGCACCCCTGATCTAGGACCTGAACTAATGAGGCGCTCCCTATGGAATCCCCAGCTAAGACACTGCAAGGATTTGAACCTGTGCTTCCCTAATTGTAGGGCTCACCCTGCACACTACACAGCTGTGCTTCTACCAGGTGAGACTATTGGTGACCAAGTGATGATTTAAAAATAAAAATAAAAGCCAGTAAGTGATGAAAAGAGGTACTTGCACGCAGATCTTACATAGATTTCATAGTGTTGCTATACTGTAGCGTACTGTTACAACAGTGTGGAAGAGTTCCATAACAGCAATAAATAAATAAATAATAATACAAATAAAACTAACAGCCATATTTGTGTCTGCTTTGTTCAGCTGTCAGCTATCAAAGTGGGCAGGCTGATTCATAAACATGGTGACATCAAAAGATATTGATAAAGGGGAAATAGGTAGATGAGTCTGTACCAGACACATAGCCTGCATTCCTTGCTCTTGCTGTGGGTCTGGCATCACTGACACGAACCATCCCAGCTCATTGTTCCCAATGTGTTGACATAAACAGCACTGATAATTTCAGTCTGCACAACAGAGAAAGATAGGGGCTCACACAACCATATATAAACACATTAACATCAAATGCTAACTTATGTGCGTGCAAAGAAGCAGATTTGGCTACATGCCTTTCACAACACCACCTGCCCTTTCTCCACAGATTAACTGTGTTATGCCTGCTTATACCATTATGATTTTAAGAATTCTGCCTTCCTTGAATCAGTCTCTGTTTGCTTATCTCATGGACAGTTGCCAGTTCCCAGGCTAAGAATAAAATGTACACACAAAGACATATGCCAGTGAAAGTGGAGTGTGAATATTTTGAAAAAAATATATAAATGTTTTTTTTTTTTTTTGTGTGGTTCAGTTTCCACATTCCTAAGATGTGCCCCTTATACCTTGGTAAAACTGCACATTATTTTTGCAGTTTTAGATGCTATTCCCATGCATAATCTAAGCATTATCATGCTTAGCCATGGTTTTCACCATGCTTAAAAATGCCTATTTGTCATTTCCCCTATTTTTGCAATGTTTTTCTACACTTTGTTATGCTTTTCTTATGGTATAGATGCTGATATAGGTGCTACATTCAATTACACTCTATTAGTTCAAATAAATAAATAAAAATACAATACCCTTATAGAAGTAATAATATAAAAGGCTGAAGTGCACCATTTTATAGTGAGTGACGTGCATTTTTTTAATAACAAATTCTTAGAACACTAGCAATGGGGGTTAATAACAGTGTGTTGTCCTACTAATTATTCTGAACTTAAATCAGCTACACAAAAGTTTAAGAATGCATAAATATCTAAAAACACAAAGGGGATTCGCTGATCAAAGGGATATTAGAAGTGACTTTTTCCCAGAGCCTTTGTCAAAGCTTTATATAAAGTATCTCCTTTTGTGATAAAAGGCCTTACATTTTCCTAATTAAAGGGTCTACAGATTTTCCTCCTCCTCCCACTTTCAAATTCTTTCAGAAGTTACCAGAAGGGGTGCAGAAGATATTCTGAAATCTCCTTCAAATCTGATTCAATCCCAGCCAAATCCACCGCGATAATGACCATGAAAGCCATCCGCTCTGTCCCCCTTTAAGCTGTTGTTTAAGGTCAGGCTTCGGCTCCCACTTTGAACTTGGAGAATTCTTCAGGAGTCACCCAGATTGTTTCCTAGCAGCAGCCCCCAGCTCCTTTTATCTCATTCCTGCTTCACTGGAACATCTTATCCTTGTGTGAATCCTGTCGCTGGAAGGTCAGTGTCACAGCTGCTTAGTCAGGTCATTGTCTCTTCGTCTGTCACACACTTCAAGGGCAGACTCTTTGCTCTAGAGGACAGGGCCTGATAAAGGCCTGTACAACTCAGCAGAGCACTTTGATAAGAAACTACAGGCCAGGCAGGTTTATTTAATACATTTGGTATATTAAAGGAACTGTTGTTTGTTAAATTTTGCCTTCTTTATTTTTAATGACTCAAGGCTGCAATTGCAATTTGCTGTATACAAAAGTATGGCTTTAGGACTAGATACCCAATATATTACATATGAGGGATAAATACAATGTCTGGGGTTACACTACAGCTTTTCTGTTTCAATCATTTACTATCATTATTAAATTGAACTGTTCAGAGCCAGTAGTTTTGTTCATGTTTGTCAGTCAGACAACAACTTTCTTAAATAGGGAAAAACCTGGTCTTTCCAAACATAATTCCCAACATTCAATGCTCAAGTGTGCTCATTAACAGAATGTACATTTGTTAAAACGTGTTTTGATTTTCTGCTGTGGTAACTATGCCTTACATTAAAATATATACTTGCATTCACCGCTTTACCAAACAAAAAAACAGGTAGGTAGGATATACTATGTTTCTATACTGAGCCAAGGTCAGTCATATGATTCAAGAATCAATTGAAGCTAAAGAAAGCTAATAACCACTTACATGATACAGGATTTTGCACTAAATGTCTGAAAAGTCTTGTTCTAGTGATTGCAATTGACTGTTCATGCTTTTTAAAAAAATTTAAATTAAAGCAACCATCTTGAAACTAGCCTATTACCACAAGTAGTTTTGTCATTTTTTTAGGGTATTCTAGAAAGAAAGAAAATAAATAAATAAATGAAACAAGTTCAAATATAATACACTTAAACTGTAACAAAACCCTTTGTAGTTGCAAACATTTCTTTTCTTCAATCTTAAAAGGAAGCTTTGAAGGAGAACATGCTTACTGTATTAAAACATGCCTGCAAAGCAGCTTGCAAAAAAAAAAAAAAAAAAAAAAAAAAAAAAAAAAACACCACTTCAAAACCAAGCCCAGCAACTTGCAATTCGCCCAACAAATGCACCACTCTTTTGTGTGGCATATAATAGCCTAATTAATATTAGATCAATTGAATATTTATTTGCCAAATTAACTCTCACATACATAAAAGTGCGGTAAGTACTGTACGCAATAAGGCGCTAGATATTCAAAGAGCACAATTTTCTCATTTATTTTAACTGCATTAAAATAAAACAATACATACGCAGTTTCTTCCTGGCTAGTATTATAGAGTTTGGTTTTATTCCTTTTCAGAAAATAATGTTTTTGCCTTTGAAGTTGTATACAATATAGAGTCCAAAAAAATTACATTTTATGATTGATAACAAGATTGTAGATATACATGTCATGGGTAAGGTAACAGTTCACTGTAACTGGCAGATGTGCTTTATGGCATTACCTGCTCAATAAGAATGTCATTTTTTATTTATTTTTTCTCAGAGAAGGGTTACAGCACTGAGTTTACAATCCAGCCATTTTACAAGGGCACAACATCTTTCAAATAGTTTTGAAATGCTTTTTTCACAAAAGTGTCCACAACCATGTTTAATTTGGAAATATGGCCACTAGAGTTCATTGAATAACTGAATCATTGCAAAATACTGTCCATAGACCATATCCAATATTTCATTTGTCAAAAGAAGCTGTACTTGGCTGACAATAGGGGTGTGATATGTAACTTATGTATTGGACATGATAGACACCATGAGAGATACTAGTTTTAAACGTGAAGACTAATCTACAGTATTTTTGGCTACCATTATGGTGTGTGTCCAAAGTATCCCATTTTAGAACAGTAATTCATACATGTGCCTTTTGAGTTACCTATTGCCACATACTAGCTGGTTGCGTGTGTATTTGCTATTGGAACATACAGTTGCCAGTATTACAACATATCTCTTACCCTCATGTAAGTTTTGGTGTTATCAAGCCTCCTTAAAATCTGATTTCATATCTTTCTTGAGACAGGTGTTTTTAATCACGCATTTTGCTTCCTCTGTACCATGTGTGTAGATTGAATATGTAGTGTGTGAACTTTCTGAAAAGGTATTATATATTTGTATATTGGCCATTGAAAACATATATAATTATATAATATATAATTATATGTAATTTACTTATGTTGATACTGGATACATGTTTTAAAGTCATTATCCACTTTTTATATGTATTCTGTTTCTCTCAATACTTAGAATATTTTGCAGATCAACATGCACTGAAGTATAGGGTTACAGTAGGTAACCAACATTCTAAACTAAGCATTTATAACAAATAAAAAAGTAAATTGTACAATTAAAGTCATCATAATACTTACCCTGAATGTATAATGTATTATTGTAGTATGGCCATAATTTGGGGAGAAAATAATTGGTTTGAAGTAATAGGGCATTTAAACCCTTAAAGCACTTAAAGAACAACCAAACTTTAATAAAAAATACACACACATCCCGTATTAGGTCTGGAATTCATGCAAATGCCTTGAATAGATTCATTCACGTTTTACAGGCTAGGAGATTGTATAGTTTGCCACATCACTTCATCCAATCCGTCACTTTTTATTTTAAGATGTATTTTCACCCAAAACAAACAAGGATGTGCTTTTAGTTTGTATTCATAATACAGTACAACAAAGGAAGTTTTTATTTGACCACTAGCCATTTTGTTTTATTCATAAACAGCTCCAGGTTATGAGCAGAAAAGTGTCAACATATCCATTTTTCCCACCATTTCTTATGCAAATATACAGCTAGGGCCAAAAGTAGTTGGAGCTTAAATGTATGGAAAACTCACAGTGAATGTGTTTTTATTGTAAGCATTTTGTCAAATGAAACCTGCTGAATAATGTTAAGTTAATGTATTGAATTATATACCGCTTTGTAGTTTTCCATATACTTAACAAAAGATCGACAAATTGAAAAAGTGACCTTTGGAAATCTAACATGAAATACTGTTCTACTGATATGACTTCTAGTAGACTTTTGCAATATCATTTAGTAGTTGTTTGATTACATGGTGTTAAATAAAAGATCTAAATTATGTTCTTACACTTAAAAAAATAAAGATGTCTCAATCCGTAAATCCTAGGTGATGCAAAACGTTTGGCATAGCTGTATCTTTAGCTGAGTAATAAATTTAACTAGCAAACAAAAATATCCAAGTTACAGTAGAATAAAGGGATCAGCAGTATAACGTGTACTCATGGTTATGCAAAATGACATCTTTCCATAAATCTCACTGGTCATACATTTCTGTTTGTTATGTAGGTCTCAGTTTTAAAAGAAGCTCATGTTATAGCCAACATATATTTTGATTAAAAAAAAAAAATAATAATAATAAGCTATCTGGTGCCTATATGAAAGCAAGAGCTCTGCATGGCTTACGCTAAGGTTCTATGTTACAATTCTGGATTATTTTGGATTAACCTCTCGGTGGTTCCTGCACAAATGTATCCAGCTGGGATGCGGAACAGGAGAAGCAAACAATTGAGCAGTTAGGCTCGCCCGGCGCTGAGCTTATCGGGAGGTCCAGATAGGCTGGGGGGGCGTGTCCAGTGAGGCTGCATGGAGCTCAAAAAGCTCGAGGTTACTGCACGGCCATAGCCATACAGATAGGTGCTGAGCAAAAGCTTGATGTGTTGACATCAAGGAGAAGACTGTCTGCTCTGCAAGACAACTACTACTGAGCCCCTCAACCGCAAGATGGTGCTCGTGAAGGCATTGCTCAGCCGAGGCAGTTTGAAGACGCAGGAGTCATCGTGAGGAGGCCTGGAGTTTAGGGAAGGTTGATTCCAAACAGTGTATAGAGAGGGTTTTTGTAGTGTAGTAGGTTCCTGGAGCGGGATGTCTCTTTTAGTGAGGCTAGCGCTCGCCTTGTGTGGCAAACTTTTATTTTTAGCTTTGTTTTGTTTTGTTTTCTTTATTAAATGTGATACTAGGGCTTCCGTTGCTGGTACCCTAGTGCCAGCACTTGTCTTAATTAAATCTGTACGTCTGGGTGGCGTGTCAACACCCAGTGATCTGTGTGTGCCTCATTGTTATGCAGTGATGACCCACACATGTAACACCCTGTTCTCAAAACTAATCATTTTACTTTTATTTACATGTGATGATTTTGTCTTGGCTTTATAGCACGCAGGTTTTCAATCTTTTCAGTCAACTATACCCTTTCAGTTTGAAGGGCTTACCTAAAATATGCCTTCATAATTTTTCATAGTAAGACTGGATAAATCACAGCACTTTAGTTGCAAGAAAAGCAAAAAAAAAAAAAAAATCTCAGAAACCTAAAATGTTAGTTTACATTAACTGTTAAATATTTCAAATAGTGTGCACACTACCCTCATTTTCACACTACCTTCGGTCTCTTTACACAAACTGTTATGCAGCTAATTCACTGTTCTCTCTGTTTGTTTTTATTTGAAAGTTAGAAATGTATCCCTTATCCATATGAATATACAACTTGGTAACTGTTAAAATCACATTGGTAATCTCCATCTCTTGTTGAAACCATGTGATGACTAACAGATGATGTGCTTACATATGACAGATGTGAATCAAGAGGGAAGTCAAGTTTGACAGATATAATGACTTCCAAACTGTTTCAAGCTGCAAGGGCTTGGATGACAGGCTTTCAATGTTTGGCAGTCACCTACAGACTGATGACTCATCTAGTAATTATCAATGAAGTGGCTGATAGCACTGCTAGCAGGGAGGAAATTCCAAATATAGAGATCCCTGCACTAAAGAAATTGCCTTGTGGTAATTTGAAAACTGTGGTTATGCTAAGAAGACAGCTTATTTGATTATATTGCCCTGCAAACAATGCCTCTAATAAAAACATTGATTTCTGTGGTGTGTTTCTGTAGTACTGGGTTTTGTAAACATAAGTAATTGGAGAATGGATAATCCTTGTGCTTTTAATTAAAAATAACTCTATGATCAGTATAGCAAATGTGAAAGCTTCATATACGTGTGCATAAATATATACTGTGCATAACTATACTTCAACAAGTATTGGGACACGTCTGGTAGAAGCCCTTAGCTGGTCTGGTTTGCAAAATGCTATCTGATTCAGAGCTGGAAGATTCGATATGTGAAATGGTCATTTGGTGCCACATTAGTGGGAAGTCCAGTCATCTTTGCAAAGTCCACTGTAGGCAGCATTGTTGCCAAATGGAGTAAGTTGGCGCTATCAAATTAACCTGCAAAAATTACCCTAAAGATACACTAAGGCAGATCATAACTGGCACTGGTCTAGAATTGTAAGAACCAATTTGACATACTGTATTGTATATCTTCCTTGTAATTGAATAACAAACAGACCATGACAAACACTAAACAAGTATTGTGCTGGCCCTCCAGCACAGTAGCAATGGTTATTATACTTTTAATTCCTGTTTTAATCTCCTCTTCACATCAACACCTCCACTCATGAACACACAACCCTGAGAGAGTGAATTGTGCAACTATTTATACAGCTGTGCTGGGATTCAATTACTAATTAATTATTCACTTGAACCCCGGCACATGAACTAGTTTGTGCATTCCCTGTGCCTAAATACAACTATATATTTTAACAACACTCTATCCTGTGCACCAATATATGTATATATACATCAACATTAACTTCACATGCAACAGACAACATCTAATACACGCATCGGTGGGGAACACTGCCACAGTGAATCATACTAAAGTGAACGAAGAATAAAACTTTTCTAAGTTGTGTTGAATGTGTGACTGTGAAAACTACAAGAAGACATCTAAAATACTTCTAGTCGAAATGCTAAAGTTGTTAGTTGTTGTCTATATCCTTTGTATCCAAGACGTGTAAGGATGAGACATTTAGACATTACTTCTTGCTTTTTTTAAGGTGACACATGGTCAAAATATCATTTACTGTAAGCCACTATTAGTTTGTCCGGACAACTAATCCCATTGCTTCCTCAAATAGGCCAAATCATAGACCATGATGCACAATATAATTTCAGATTCTATAATAGAAAACAAGCTAGGCTATTGGAAAGAGTGTAGGAGTGGGAAATGACTAGTGACAATAACACTGACCAAATATGGAGTTTAAAGGAAACTGAATTTGTGTAATTTGTGACATAGCATATATGTATGTAAGTTTATATGTATGTATATTTGTATGCAGTTCTCTTGGTAGCCATTTCTTAGAATATGGCCTTTAGGCAGCTCTGAGAAAAGTGATATACCATAGAAAAGAACACAACAACATACCTTTCTTAAACTTTCAGGACCTTAACATGTATTATTGTTGCTAGCCTTTTATCATTTGAATGCTTGTGTAAATGCTGGTAAAAAAAAAAATAAAATTCAAGGAGTATATAAGTTTGACCACTTCAAAGAACAATTGATTGGATGGGCTTATATTCTTTTAGCAAAATAAATTCTGTTAAAGGCTTTTTCTTCTGTCAATATTTCTTTTCTCAGAAAATTATTATTTTTTTAATTGAATTTTAAAACAGTATTTATTTAGTGTGTCATTAATTATAATGTCCCTGGCTTTTTGTAGACTACATTTTAGCTGCGGCCTGTGGAGCCATGGCTAAGGTTATTGTGTTAAGATTACCTCTGAGATATGGTATCTGAAAAAAGCACAACTCATATGGGTGCTTCAATCATTTAAATTATGTTTTAAATGTAAGGCCTGCATATAATGCTCTCCATTGCCACAGCAGTATACTGATTTGGAAGAAATTAAAGTTTGTAAACAAAGATTCAGTTGTCCCTGCCACTTCCATAGGAAAAGAAGAAGATTGCAATTAGCCATACATGTAATAACAGGCATTTATGTGAAGACTTCTGTAAGGCATAACTATAGCCAATGTTTATGTATAAGCAAATACAGGAAAGGGAGCTAATTGCAAAATGGAAAAATTTGGGAACAAGCTCCATGTTTGAGAATAAAGGAAGAGATTTGGCACATAGTTTAGTGTGGATAGCCCAAACTTGGGAGTGGATGAGTCACATATGAACCCATCCAGACTGCATTTCTGATTGGTCAGGTATTATAACAAGATTAATGATGTTCACTGATAGCTTTATTTCTCTTCATAAAGAGCAAAAAAGCATGGCTAAAGGTAAGTTTAACTAAATACCTATTTGTCTAGACGGCAAACTTTTTCACAAGTGTTTTTTATTCAATGTTGGTTTCAAAAGCACAGACTGATAAAAATGAGAGTTGAGACTTGCTTCTTATATTATGTCAAATCTACCTAAGATTTAGATTCATGAACCCAGTTTGAAGCTGGGTCTTCAGGTAAATAAATGTTTTGCTGAGTTGCACAAAAAGTCACACAACCAAGCATACCTAGCAACCACAAAGCAAACTGCCCCATCCATCTGAGCATTGTGATAAGCTGAAATACTGGACTACGTGGTAAACAGCCAATCAGAAATGGGACACTAACAAGAGCTGATCGCTAAAATGTAGTACTATGCTATACTCAATGTGACCAGTTGCACAAGAACTTATTGCTTATTAGTGTAGCTATAGTCAGACATGAGATCCCCTGACAGTTCTGTGAACACATTGCATTTTGATCCTGCCAGTCAGTCTTGGGCCTTTCTCATACAGATTGTCAAGCGTGTTAATGTGGTAGTTTTCTGATGTGGACTTGGGTATGGAGACCTGATCTGACCACCTAGCCATCACTAAGTTGAACTTGTTTAACAAAGTGTTTATAGCATCAAGCTATAAATACAGTATGTTCTATACCAGTATATAAAGTAAATTGGTGTAATTTTTCTGTTGCCTAAAAGTTAGTAGATAATTTGTAGTTATTGGTCCACCTCCATCAAGACAAAAGTGTTTTTCATTCACCCACTTAGTCTATTCTCAGCTCAGTGCTCTGCTAGTTCTAACACTGTGGTTTGAAGGTTATTATCATTGTTATGTGAAATACATACCTCTTCCAAAATAATTTACTCAGTTTGACTCAATGAAAGGCTTGGGAATTTGCTTTTCATTGGACTTCCTGTGCTGTATCGAAGGAGTTTCCTGTCTGTTATGCACACAAACATGTAAATACAATCAGCCAGGATATAGTGTAGAAAGCCCAAGCGGCCATGTAGCATTCAGTGTGTGATGGCTTGGATCTTGGTGGATTAAAGCTGTCACAATCAATCAAAGCTGGTGAAAAAGCAGCTAACCAGGTGGCACAAAAAGCCTGTTTGGCAGTGGCACAAATCTTCTGAATAAGGAATAGGATATGGTCTGGCAATACTGTGGTATTAAAAAAAAAAAAAAAAAAAAAAGATTTTGGAAACTTTCAAAATAAAACTGAATACAACTGAGTTAATCTCATGGAAAACTATTTTCTGAGTAATATGCTACTGTATTAAATGGGTGTGGATTTCCTTTGTCCTTTATAGCAAGTAAGAAGGCAGATAATCCGTTTTAAATTGTTCTGTCACAAATTTATCATGACAAATATATGGTTTAAGGATAATTTGAACTATAAGCATATTATTGAAGATGCTGATGATTATAAACAAGGAATAATGTTAATTGTACTGTATATAATAAGGCTTTAATTATATCAAGTCTAACTGAAATGATGTTGCTCCTTCTTTTTATTTTATTTTTCTCCCTGACAAATTTTACCATATTTTAATGGCAACATTGCTTTGTTGTGTAACAGTAAAAGAATTTGTTGTTGCCGAGTGCTGACAAAGCTAATTAATACTATTAAGACTGTTATACCCTGTAGTTCGCCATTTATTCTACAAGGAATAATGCACAAAAGGCTGTAATTCTATATAAACTACAAGAACTTGCTTGGTTGATTTATAATTGTCATCATAATTACAGCCTTCTATATTTAGTATTTTTCTGTCTACACTGACTAATATCAGTGGCACTGGAGCAATTTTTAAAGTGGTTGTGCTGAAAGCTATTGAACAAAACTGTAACCGCTGCATATGATGGTCTATGGAAGTCATGCAAAACCAAGGGGTGTTGCTGCACCCCCAGCACCCTTAGTTACAGCACCCTTGACTAATATACCAAAAAAGCTATATGGTTCATTTTTAGACCTAAACTGCCTTATGGGGGTTAAAATTTCCTAACAAGTGTCAACACCATATATATTACTATATATATTTAATAATGTTGCCAAATGTTTATTTGTTTTAGTCTGAATTACTGGATAGATAATTGACCTTCTGTTATGTCCCCAACCTCATTTGACTTGGAAGATTAAACTTTCAACTAAATTATTTAGCAGGTAAAAGTACCAGTGTATAGTATTGCAGCGATCTCGGTTAACGATAGGCAGGCGCATCAGAGAAGGTGAGCAATCAACACGCAGGAGGAGGGCAGGTGTGAACCCGGTACCTCTCGCACTAATGCATAGCGCCGATGCTGCTGTACAAAAGAGCCGGTTCCTTAGCAAGGAGCGTATATCTGGCTTATGGCTTTGTGTGTGACTACATCACCTACCAGCCCTGCTGCTGCCTCCCCCCGTGCACACACTAGTATTAATAGTTGATTTTAGATTGGAAATTTCTGACAGTGCTTCAAACCCTTAGGAATAATCTTTATCTAGATTATTTTAAACTGCAAAAAAAAAACATTAAAAAAATACAATAAATAAATACAAAACAAGCTTCAAACATTGTTGAAGTGTACAGTATTTACTTAAAATTAACATATTTAGTTTTTGTTTGCTGTTTTGAAGGTCTCCATCTTGGTTATTTATGTTCTGTTTCTTATTTACAGTTATATATTTTACAGGTGTAGTCCACATGGGTTTTTAAAACGTCATCCCACTCCAGTGAAGACATCCACAGACAGTCCTGTAAAAATTCCTTTACTCCAAACTTTTCTGTGATTTTTAACTTCAAAGAAGGGGAATTGGCCAATACATATTTCTTTTAACTTCTTGTTTACTAAAGTGTATTCAATATTTGAATTAAATATAATAATTTTTTATTCCATCTTACTTCCAGTTTTTTTTTTTTCTTTTCAAATTTAAATGTGTTAAATGTAATATAAAATCTAATGATTTGTGGTTGCTTTGTGGTTGATTTAAATATAATAAATTTTGATTCTGTCTTATTTCCAGTTTTTTTTTTTTTTTTTTTTTTTTTTTTGTCAAATTTAAATGTGTTTAATGTAATTTTTTAAAAAAAAACTAAAAAAAAAGAATTATTTGGGGTTGGAAACTATCAAGTTGTCACAGTTTTTATCACACCATTCATAAAAAATGAATTAAGTGTGTGACAAAATGGTGCATTATGGGAAGATATCATACGGTTATGGCTTGCAAAGAGTCAATGTAAATATGTCATATGGTTTTGATGCTTTGCATGACCTTGTCTTAAGATATGCCTATTTTACAGAAGAAAGTAAAAAAGTTACTACCCCTGCTCATCTCTATTTTCCTGCTTTGATGGTTTTATGTATCAATGACTGATTATATTGCCTTTTATAAAACAAACCTGCATTCTTTGAAGAAGGAGTTGAAAGGAACAATCCAATAAGGTAAACCCTTTTTAAGAAGCTAGACCTGTTTTACAATAAAAACAGTTTATATTTTTCTTTGACCTGCACTGTAAATCACTTTGTCATCTGTTGTGCATATGATAACAATGAAGACAACTTCAAAGTTAGAAAATTGGCAAAAAAAATAGGACTTTAGTCTTACATTTAGCTTCCTGGGCACCTTTGAGAATACTGCAGGTTTTTATTTATTTATTTATTTTATTTTATTTTTTTTTACATCCAAGCACCTTTTTTGCATTTTAAATCATTTATGATGGCATATATCCATTTTTTTTTTTTAAGGACTACTCATAGCTGAGTAATAAAGAATTATAAATGTTCTGTAACACATTTTCTATTTTTTTTTTTTCACTAAACAAACTCTTCTCATCTCTACTGAGTGGAATTGCACCGTCAGCGGTCGGTTGCTTGTTCTGTTAAACTTGTATAATTGAGACCTTTATGCATTTGCCTTTAGAAAGCATACAACTAAGCTAAGATGCAACCTACTAACATTCTTTCTTGCAGCACACATTTTGAACACTGTGTGGAGATATTTACACTTCTCACACAAGAACAGAAAACAGTCAGTAATAATACATATCAAAAACCATAGGCTTTTGCGGTTATGGGATACAAACCACAAATATCTAAAGGTAGCTTAGAGAAGAACTGACAAATTATTTGTTCATGATACAAATCAGCGGGCTATGTTGTTTACAGTTACATTAAACAGTCTGATCCCACATTTAACAGTCATACATTAGCACATTCAGATCTTGCTTGTTATGTTGTGCGGTAAAAGGGAATATTTGCACTAAGGGGACCGAAAGTGCTGCAGATAAAGGAAATAGTGAAAATGGTATTCAAACCTCAGACTATACCCCATGGGCCTGATTTTCAAAGCTTAGTGTCTGTTGAGTAAATCTCAAGTGGAATTGTGTAACTAAAAATAAGTCAATAGCTTTAGATCAATTTACTTCAAATCCACATATAAAATCAGGTCTAAATATATTTAGTACAATTTTAAAGGTGTGAATTAAGAATACCGTGAACCACCTTGGCTTAAGAAGTGTGGAACAGCCTGGAGCCAAAATGGCCACCTTTGCACAGCCACATGGTTGTAAATAATGTTTGTTGATGTGTTTAAGTTGTTGTAAGATATGGCAGGGCTGGAGTTAAAGTCCCAGCCCTAATTAGAAAAGTGTGGAGTGTGGCCAGGTGTTAATTGATTTATTGATTGTCAGTTAACCCCTGGCCACATGCTTTAAAAAGAAGCAAGAAATATTTGTTTGGTACAGCAGAGAAAAAAGAGAGCGAGAGAATGGCAGAGAGCAGCAGGTTGTGCTCCATGTGAATGCAACGGGATAGCCATAGCTTAGGTGCTCTTTTGTAAGGTATGATGTTTTTCATTGTTTTTGTTTGTTTCAATCTTTTGTTTGCTCTTGCTATAAAATAAAAGTGTGCGGAAGTGAGGAATCACAGTTTTCCGACTCTGGGTTTGCTATCTCTGCTGCTACTACTCCACATATTGTGTTAGAGTGGGATAGTGCCCCCTAGTGACCCATGTAGAAACCGCAATAAATAAATAAATAAATAAATAAATAAATAAATTTGAGCAACTAGCAGTGTCTGGACCTTCTGTTGCTGGGCATAATTCCCTGGTCACTGGCCCACCAGACATCGTTGTTCGCCCTGTTCCGTTACCCTTGCTGAACCAGACTTTGCTGCACTGTCACCAAGACTCAAACTTCTGCCTGCAGCTGCAGCCACCCGATCACCGACCTGCGCTCTGGGAATCTGTAACAGGGAGAGCCCTGTTGCTGGTTATTGTGCGGACGTGTGTAGCTGGGACGAGAAACAGGAGATGCGTTGCTAGGCAACCAATTGAGCTTGAGACGACTGCACTGCCGTGCTACACAGAGGGGCGCTTTGTTGACATCAAGGAGGACAGCATCTGTTCTGCAGGATTAACTACACAAAACCATCTTCCATTCCAAGATGGTACTGGTGAAGACATTGCCCAGCCAAGGTTGTTTTAAAAGGCCATTTGAAGTGGCCGTGAGGAATACTGGGAGCCCAGAATTTTAGTGAGGCTAGTGCTCACCTTGTGTGACAAACTTATTTTTTAGCTTTGTTTTGTTTTGTTTGTTCTTTATTAAATCTGACACTAGGGCTACCATTGCTGGTACCCTAGTGGCAGCACCTGTGTGGTGTTTCAACACCCAGTGCTTTGTTTCTGCCTCAGTATTATTCAGTGACGACCCACACACGTAACGAATCCCCCTGTTACAGAGTTCCAGCTACGCTGCTCAGTTCCCCTGTAGCCAGTTCTCTGTACCTTGGTGGGGGCGCCGGAATGTGGACCGACCAGCACTCTAACCCACCCACACAGACAAGAAGAAAGTCTAAAGATGGACAATGTGGGACTTGTGAGGAAATGGCTGTTTTAAAAGAGTGCGGGGGGCGGTGGCCTTAGGGTGGCCGTGTCCCTGCACACAAGGGAGAGGACATGTGACAGGGCAGAGTTGTCCGACTCTGGGTTTGCTCTTTCTGCCATTGACCAGCCTTGACCGCAACACTACTCTATCATGCAAGGTAGACCATCTTTTGCCAAAATAAATATCTCCTTCATGCCCTTTTCTGGTCATGTCACTCATGGATTTCCACGCATGTTTTTTTTCTGCATTTGTAAAAAAGAAGGATTGAAGTGGATATAGAGCTTAAAAGCAATATAGCAACGCATATTGCAGTCCATAATTTACTGTGAGCAAAGTACACATGCATTTGAAAGGTAGACATTATTTAAATTTAAGTGTTACTGTGTGTTACCTTTTTTTTTCAAGTATGTCCCAAAATTAATAATCAAAGGTTTCCCCTTCTTTAAAAAAAATACATATTTTGCAGCATTGCAAAATTCACTAACCAACAAAACTACTTTACAACAGTTTTCACCACCGTTATGAATAGCCTGACAATTTAAAAGTAGAAACCAGGGAATATTATATAATAAATAGAAAAGTATGACATAATACATGCAATAAAGATTTCATGTCTAAATTAATTGATTATTTCATAATAACAATCTCATTCAAATGAACCATAACTTTAAATAAAAACAACTGGTTGAAAAGACAAAGAAAAAATGCAAGCCTGAAGAGGAATAAATAGAAACAAAATGAAGGTCCATACCATAAGGCATGCTGTGTATGGTTATAAAATAATGACTATTACATGAAAGTGAAATTATTTTTTATCTTTATGCATAATCAGTGCAGCATAATTTCTACAGATATAAGGTTAGGAAATCACTTACAGCCAAACAGTTTTGTTGTGCACCTACAATTTTTACATTGCTCCAGTATACTACCGGTAGTAATTACTTATAAAAAAAACCTAGCAAGCATTTGAAGAATTTCTCTGGAGGGTGTTTTTGAGGTTCCTGTCGTGTGAGGGAGGAGATTTTGAAATGCTACAGCTTTCTGCTTGTTACGTTATGTACTCTCTAGCAGTTCACAGACGTAGCAATTAATAGATTTCATAAATCGTGTTTGAAAAGCCAGTCATGGTTAAAGCTTCTTATTCAGTGAAAGCCTGATTTGTATGTAGAGCTGGAAGGCTTTGAGGATGTTAACAAATGAAAAGGAAATGAAACAGTGAAGTTTTGAGAAAAGATCCTAAAGTATTCTGGATTTCAAAATGTTTGTATTTTTATGTATATGATGTCTTTTACTGCATGTTGCTTTTTAGGCTATGGGTCTTACATTTAGCTCAGTTGTTTAGCTGTGCATTTATTATACAATATTTTATCAGTATTACTCAAGAAAACAAATGTGTGTAATCATTTCTTATGTATGTAATTTGCATCTAACACACAAACTAATATTTGTGTTTAGGAAGTATGTCTTTCCAAAACATAATTTATAAATTGTTACCTGCAACGTGATGAGTTCCCACTTTTTAAAAGACATCCACTGTATACTGAATTTGAATTGCCACCTAGCCAAAGCCTTGGCTAAAACTTCAATTAGGTAGACACTGTGTAAAGACTTCATTAGATGAAAAAAATTTGGTCCAGGTCCAGCTGCACAAGCTGGCATCACAATCATCACAATCATTTACATGCAAGGATATATCTTAGAGTTCAAAAACACAAGAGGCCCGCAATTTGTACATGGTTACTGTCCCTTGCAAGTTAAAAATATTTTATTTCTATTTTTGCGATTGCAAATGTTTTCAGGGAATTACAAACACAAATTCAGAAAAGACAAACTGTTATTCACACTTTTTAAAGACAAAATAAATAACAAATACAAGTAAAAAAAAAAAGTATAAGCTCTTAAATTAAGTTGTTTATTTCTGGTCTGATAACTTTATGGGGTGTACTTTATCTTAATTGAATAATCATGCAAATAGAAATTTGAATCTAAACCCATCCATTATTAAATCCTTTGACTGAATCTGAACCAGATGTGAGCTCATCTAATAAACAGTCAGAAAAACAAAACAGAGAAGACAATACTATTCAATAAATGTAAGGCATCAGTTCAGAAATATATGTTGTGTTATATATTATGCTATATATACTTTAAAAAAAAAAAATCAATTCAAATTGAATTACTATCATGTCAAAAATATATTTTAAACTTAAGGTGTCTCCAGGCACATTACCAACATCTTAGGGAAGTTTGGGAGAACAAAAACTGACCAGTAATGTTCTGTTACAGTTCACAGGTGCTCTTGGTGTACTTGGTTTTGGAGCAGAGTCTAGGCAATTTTGATGTGATTGTGGACTGTAGAGAAAGAGTGGTGTTTTGTTATTTTTAACTTACAATAAGGGCTCTATGAAATGTCTGAAAGTACTGTACAGCTTGTACAAGCCAAAGGAGAAGGAGATGTTTCAAAATGTTAGTTATCGTGGTACTAGTAGCATCACAGAACAGCTTTTGCCTGGTTTGATAATTTACTCAGTGTTTTGACAACATTCATCCATTTCCATGCCGTTGGATACCCTAGTGCTCCTGACAACACGGTTGTTCTATAGTGTTTTAGATGTTATTGCAAATAACGAGGTGCTAATCCATTCAGGGCCTTGTACAGTACAGTAAGTTAACAGCAAAATCTTAAAATAAATGCTATACTGCACAGGGAGCTAGTGTAAAGAGGCCAAAACAGGGGTAATATGCTCACTTTTCCTGGTTTTACTTAGAATTCTATTGTAGGATGGAATGGCTTACAGTATCAAAGGCAGCACTAAGATCTAGAAGAATTAAAACTGATCGCAAGCCCGAGTCAGAGCTTATAAGCAGATCATTCACAACTCTGACCATGCTATGTGCAGCATGAAAACCGGACTGAAACTTCTTGAATATACCATTAAGAGTTAGAAATATTTGAAATTGAATTGCAACAACTCTCTGTAAAACTTTATCTAAGAATGGTAGTTTGGATATTGGCCTATAATTATTGAGGGCTTTAGGGTGTGTTGTAACAGTCATCATTTTTATAAATGAGCAGAGCCGTAACAAAAGTCACAGAGTATACTGTAATAGTGTACTTTATCATACCTTAAAGAGGGGTTCCGAAAAATATAGCGTTCCACGTCCCCATGTGTTGCTACAATTGTTTATATAATGTACCTGTCATTTTTCTTTCATTTTTAACAACCTGACAACTATATACACTTATAACTTTATTTCTGTTTCAAAGCTCTTGTTATAATGGCCGCTCTAGTGCACTGTAAATCACTCTAAATCACTGCAGGAAGAGCGATAAAAAAACATAACAACAGGTGCTCTGGCTTTTCTGTTCCGTACCACATCATGGATCATTATTGCTGTATTACCTGTTTGACAATGTGGGCAATAATCCTTACACCGTGATTTTGAAAAGTGCTTTGAAACAGACTTTAAAGTTATAAGTGTAAAATGCTGTTAGAATGTTAACAATGAAAATCAAAAATACAGCTACTTTATTGAAACAGTTGCAGCAACATGTGGAGAAGTGTAACGCTGTATTTTTTGGAACCCCAATACTTACTCTTTAAGATATGATACCATTATCCTAATCTATGTATAGCTTTATATTTATATTACTATTTCATTAATAAAGAATATATTTACATTGGAATGTGTTTTGATGTTTATGATGTAGAAGAGACCACTTTAGTTATCCCTGAATCAAAGAATGTTAGAGCAGGGTTGCACCCGGTCCTGGGTTTCAGAACTCCCCGTGCTTAAGTATTGTAGCAGGAACAGGTTTAATGTCTCTGCCAGCAAACACAGGTGTGGCCACTCTCCAGTTAGTGTAGATTGGAGCTAATTGGGGAGTGGCCATTGCATAAAAGCTGAAGCTTCTGGTTACAGAATTGTTTAATTAAAATAGTTAATTGATGGTAGTTCTGAAACCTGGGCTGTGTGGAGGGCTAGTGAGAGTTTCTAACCCTGTTAGAGGATACATGTATTGTTATAATACATGAAAAGGCTATCATCCATTTACTAGCCTTGTAGGGAGATCAATTATTACATCACAAAAGAACTGTCCACGGCTTTCAAATGAAAGATAACCACTCAATACCTAGTCAGAGTAATGATTAAAACGATGAAAACATGTGGTATACTATTTATTTATTAAATGTGTTTCTTACTTAACTACACTTTACAACTTGTGTCCTCTTTGTGATCAGGCTGAACATTTTCCCAGTAAATTAAACCTTATTCTGGCAACTCTGAACAAAAAACATTTTTGTTCTTAATTATACAGTTGAGAATTCATAAATAATACAGTATTGTCAAGGCTGCCACTACATTTGTGTAATGCATGAAGTATTCTTTGGGATGCAGTGTTTCCCAAGTTTTTCTGTTGCATCGATTTTATTTGTATTTAATTTGAGTATGATCCAGTCGTGAGTAAGGCCATTATCGCTAAAATAACAATTTGAATACAGTAGAATTAATATAATTGTTTATGTGCAAAAAACATAACAATGCAGTGTAAATATTCTAATATATAATCATATCCTTAATATGATTATATTTTATATAGTATAACATATTTTGGTATATTTTAAATGTTCTAAATATGAATATCACCTTAATATGTCTATATAAGATATTTTCAGAATTAGCATGTTAACTTAACCACATTGCTCTGACTCATAAATCTTAGACATAGTTTATGGTTTCAGAAAATAACAAAGTACAACTAGAAACAGCATGAATTTGTTGGGTTACATTAAACAACATATATTATATAAACAACAATGGAGTCTGGATTTCAAAAAAATCCAATGAGGAAGATGCAAAAATTAATCTAAGAAGAACAAATTGCATCAACTGGCATTAACTTAACATTTGCATCGCAGAATTTCAAACAATACTTTAAGACTAATATGATCAAAGATAAGTTGTATATTTTGTTTTGTATATCCATGTTCTTAATAGCAGCTGTTTGCCAAGGATAATGAAAAAAAAAAAAACTATGTATATCTGCTTGGAGCAATTTAAGAAAACAGAGACTTCTATTCCCCACTGGAAAGTAAACTTTTTGATGCTAATTCAGTACAATTGACGTGCATTGCTTTTCTGCCTTCTGACCACTGAGTTTTTTGTGGCTTGGCTGTGATTTTTATTAGAAATTGACTAGATTGGGTTGAGTTCTCTATATATTTTTCTACACTTTACTGTAGACGATTGAGGAGCGGGAAGGCAAGGCTGCATGTTTTTGTGTCCCTAGTCCCTGGGCCCTGGTGGAAACCATCCCTCCATCTGCAACTCATCTACTGAGGCAGCGTTATCATCTGTACCAGATGGGAAATGGGCTCACACATCTTCAGAACCAAGAACTATACTTTTCAGAAAGAGATTTTGCAAGAGTAATACCAATTAAGCCTTTATTGAAAATCAAACAATTATACAAGTCCATAATACACAAAATAGTACAGTACGGTCACAATCAAACAGTGACCAGATTACAAATGTATCACATGTTGATAGTACAGCTTCTCTTGAGTAGGCAATCCAATTTTCAGATCCAGAAGGGCCACCATAAAGGCCATAACACACCAGATGCGACGAAGAAAATCCTTTAGGCTTGGGAACTGAGGAGGATGGGGTAAATGAGGTGGGCCAGTCATCCCCAACATTATACTAGATTTTTACAAAGAAATCATGTAAGCTTCAAGCTTTATTTCAAGCTTTATTTATTTATTTATTTATTTATTTATTTATTTCAATTCATGCCCAATTTGATAGAAGGACAGCTCTGCAGGTATGCATTTGATATCATAGGGCACCAGTAGTATGTAGTGTGCTGGGGAGAAACAGTCCTAGATGGACTTTGCCTCTCATATTCACAAGTGCCTGAGCCAAACACTCTCTGTCCAGCAAAGTCTGACAACTTGGCAGTCCCTTTTCCAGGTAAGCCACTGACCAATCCCTGTTTTGATTTTGGATTGGGCTGGGTTTGCTCGTGCTGCAGAACTAAATACATGTGTTCAAAACATGCAAGACATTCAAAAAATCTACATACTTACATCACAAAGGAGGCCTAATTTTCACAATCACACCAATCATCTAAAGATCTCGAGAATGCTAATCTAAGCAATGCCTCACAATATTCAAAAGAGTGCTATTTTTCCATATTTGGAGGTGAGCTTGAGTTTCTTTCAAAACCAACAATTGATTCATGCAGGGATCATACTAGAAAATGAAAACATGATGACTTAATCAGAAAAAGTCAACGATAATACTTAACATTCTTTAGTAATTAGAGTCAGCATTTTAATATGTCATAGCACACTGCCAAACAGCTTTCCAAAAATGAATTACTATATAGGTTGAGTACATTTTATTTGTGTGCAAGCAATAGGTTGCTGCTCATATTTAATTTATTCAATGATACTTTATGTTCATACGTGGTTGATGTTGAATAGACTGCTGCTAAATAAGGCAATTTGGAGCAAAACTTAAAGCTGGAACTAATTTACATTAAAAAAAGAAGAAAGCTGCCCTTTTTGATACTCTAGCTTCAAATATCTTGGAGTATAGATAGAGCCAGGCTGTACAGTAGTTTAGTAAACTTGATCCTAGGATTGCCCTACATATGCGCTATGGAAACAAAAGGTTAAAACACAAGTTGATAGTTGTGATAATAAATGATGGAAATATAATCTATTTAATCTGCATTACTTAAGTAGTTCAGACTTGACTTTTAATAAGATGTGCAGAGATCTATATTACAGTCCCTTAAGGATACAAATTGTGACATGCAGAAGAAATTATGATAGCAGAACCTGAGGTTTCTATGTAATGTGTATTGTTCAAGGTCTTTATTAGGAACGACTGTGTTAGGACATAGAGCAGGCACGTCATGAGTTAGGCAAAGGACCTGAACCATCATGAGCTGTTGAGGATATAAGTCAGACAGACATGCTTGCAAATAGTTAACTAGTTCAATTAAATTAATAATTTAAATGTTAGTAATACTTAATATAAGTCATAGAATGCTTCTCTTACATCATTAAATGGTGGAGCCATGTTTTTCATAAGTATATAAGTAAAGTATATTTTGCTTGTAGACAACACATTTCCCCTAGGGGACAATAATAATAATAATAATAATAATAATAATAATAATAATAATAATAATAATAATACAGACAGTAAATGGGGCTGATGTAAGGATACGTGCCAAGTGATTTGCGGCTGCAAACCATGTTTATGGTTTTCACCCACTGTTCTGCACCATTAAATGATACTGAAATGTATTCAAATGAAGAAAAGACCAGGAATTGGGCGCAAACATTATAATGTGATGTAAGAATTTTGCCTTGCACTTGGACAATTGCTGACCCTTCAAAAACTTTACACCTCTTCTTACAAGGTACAAAGAAAAAACCACACACCTTCAGATACCTGTCATTGACCGGTCACTGCTGTTGCGGCAACACTTGGCTTTTGTTGAGTACAGTCAGGAAAACCTTCGGAGGAGAAGGCAAGACTTTCTCCACTATAGAGGACCATATGATCTCTTTGGTAGCATAACTGATGCTTGCTGAGGCTTTTCCAGATAACTTCTTTCATGCTCAGTGACCTCAGCCGTAAGGACTCTCAGCACCTCAGAAAACTTTTTTTTTTTTTTTTTTTTTTTTTTTTTTCCCGTGCCAAGAGCACTTTGCTGCCTTTCCTCCGTCATATATATATATTTTGTTTGGTTTGATTTTCGTGCTCCACAAATCTCATTCAGCGCCTACTGCTCTCCTAACTCACCTCACCTCTGGACTGTAAGTGTGGCCACTAAATAGCCCGATGCACAGGCGACGCTCATTTTCATGATTGTGGATCATTATTTGTGCGTGTTCAGTAATTTGCATTGCTCTTAAGCTTATATAGACCGCAGTGTAAAATAATTGCCTGGCAGCGTGCAATTTAGATTTTGCAGCCGCAATTGTTTGCACTTAACCTATCCTTACATCAGCCCCTATGGGTCTAGAAATGTTACTAGATTTCTGGGTAATTCTCAAATATATAAACACTCAATCAAATCTATTAAATCAAAAACTTATAAAATCACCTTGAAGAGTCAAAAAAGATTTGAAACAATCAGCCAATCCATTCAAAATATCAAAGTGAATGTTGAGTTCTCCCCTAAGTTGAATAACTTCTGATGGTCTCTACAGTATGTTTTCTGTACACAAATTAGGCGGGTATAGTGTGAAGAGCTTTAGAACTGCTTAAGGGTAAAACTGTTCAGATAAAATTGTAAATGTATCGGGTTATTATCAAATGCAATCCAGAACATCAAAAGGAGGTTAGGAGTGTATGATAAAAATCAAGGCAGCTATGTTCACCCAGTATAGTGTGACAGACGGACAGGCAGATAAAATTAGCATATAAGGGTCCCTAGTTTTGAATGAGGACCCTAAAAAAATGCAGTTTCATGTTATTTTTAAATAGTATTATGGTTTAGATGGTTAGAAATAGAATTACTGTACAAGTTTGCATTCTTACCTGAATCTCCTTCTGTTATGTCTGTGGTGCACCGATCTTCCCTTTTAGTGGCCTCCAAAACCTTCTTGGAACTTGTAATGTTTACTTCAGTTGTTCAGTTGTTGTTACAAGTTTGACCTTTTATTTGTATGCTGAGTATGAAAAAAGTACCTTTATCACCTGACTCTGGTTCCCAGAACTGTCTATTAGTTTTGATCTCATTTTGGGGTCAGAAGTGAGGCTCACTAAAAAAGCACTGCATGTCTTCAGGGGTGATGTGACCAATCAAACGTACAAGAATGAGGTTCTGCTCACCATCACAGTAACATAAGGCTTCTAGTCAACCATCTCCATAATTCTAGCAAGATAATGTCCTTTGACACATGTGGTTGCCATTATATATCTGTAACAGTGAATACTGACCTTTCCTTGGCCATCACTATCACCAAACCAGCATCTGATTGAACACTTTATGAGCTTAGATTTTTTTTTTATGATGGTCCACTAGCAGGTGAATTTGAAACACGTACCTAAATTAGTGTCCTTGTTGACTGTGACTGGGGTTCATGTTTTTATTCCATCAACTACAAGTAAAGTCCCATCTCAAATTTTAAGAACTTTAATTTATCTTTTCTAGTTCGTTAGCTATATTATAAAGACACCAGTAAGTTTTGTATCTCTCTTTTTTCTTCCTGCGTTTGTTGATAGTTACTCTCCTGGTGCTTTTGCAAAAACCTTTGGTGACTTGAATTCAGGGACAGCTTATTTTCAAGTAAATACAGTCTATGGGTTTTAGTTTAATTTAGGTAGTTGAATTATTGGTCATGTTTACACGCTTTAGGACTTTTTAAATTTATTTGTTTAATATTTATATGCATAAAGTATTTTGAGTAGACCTCAGTCCGTAAAGGTGCTATTAAGGTGCTATTGTATAGAGGGTTCACAGGCTGGTTTGAATTGTGTATAAGCCAGTTGCTAGGCTGTGAAGAATGTTACTTTCAACTGGTTTATGCACCCAACTAACAGCTCAGTTATTAAATACATGGCTTGTACGTATGCTTAGGTTGTTTCATAATAGTTTTTGCAATCTGCTCACAAAGCAATACATGCAGCTTAAAATACTCTGTTTCCATATTCTTGAAACCAACACTAGTCACTCAGTGGAAAATAGTGTCACCCAGGTAATTATCTAAACTGCCCTGTTACTACTGTGTGTGTAACTTTTTATTAAAGTGGCAAAGTGAAAACCAAAATCAAAATTTAAATACTGAAAATAAAGTAAGCAGATTAAGTGCATGCAGCTACAAGATACATGTCCAAATACTCAAATTACATAAATAAATCAAACGAATATAATCACACCTGTTATTGAAGTTTTATACTTGCAGGGTTGGCTGAGTTATCTTTCAAGTCAGTCGGTTAGTTGGGTGTGTGTGAGGGTGGTTCAGTGAACTATTTGTCTGTTTGTTTTGAACTAGCACACCTGCTATGTATTATGTAGGCCGTGAGTGTATCCAATCAGATGAAATGAAGACACAGCCCAGAGGTCTGCTACCCTTTATTGTGGTATAATTAGGCAGTTATCTTTTACAATTCTGCCAAGAGAAATTTTCTTAGTTTGTCCTGAGGATTCTAAAGCTGATTTGTTTTAATTGCTGAAGTACATGTAATGTTTTGAAATGCAACAGTAATGGTACAGGATTATATATTTTTTTAGTTACTATTGTATGAGATGTACCATAATGCATATTAGTGTTCAAGCACAGCTATCAAATGTATGATAAACACTAAAAATGTTAAAAAAAAGAAAATAAAGAAAATAAATGAGTTTCTGATTCTAAGTTTGGGACTTGCTATTTGTATCAGCTCAAGTGGTTTTAGTCAGTTTTGTCTACCTAGCAGATCCTGGGAGCACTATGGCAGATTTAGTGTCTGCCCTGCGTGACACACAGGTTACCCTGTGGAGTGGGAAGCCTGTAATTAAAGATCAGCAATCAACAGCTTCCCCACTGGCAGCCAGTCCACCATAAATCTGCCATCTCAATTAATCAAGCAGTACCCCTGGGGGAATTGGAGCCAGCCACAAACCACTAACCTGTCAGCCTTGGGAGCTACATTCCCACAGTGCATTAGTGCCAGCCTATTAAACCTGCTCTCCAGAATACAAAAAAGACCAAAAGCCTGAAGCCTATACATGCAGATACAAAAGCTTAGAGCATTGCGTGATTGTATGTATAGATTTTTTTTGGTCTTACCTCCCTCCAGTCTCCCTCTTTATTTGCAAACACCAACTTGTTGTGTCTAGATCAAGCTTAACATGTTTGTGTATAATTGCAGCTCTGCTTGCAAGAACTTTTGACACTGATACATTGCTAACAAGTTTGAACCTTGATATGATGTACATTAATGTATAGTCTAAAGCATAATGCACAAACATAGATTTATTGCTGTCAGGGAAACTATCTTGGATGTATTCCATGTCTGATGAAGCTCTTTGTTCTCGGTTTCAGTATTTAAAAGTGAATGTCTGATTAATCAGCCTAAAGTCCAAGACACTAGGCTGCGTTCTTGGCTTGAAGGCTATGTGAAATTATCACAGCCAGCTGTTTCAATACAGAGGCCTTGTGCTAGGCCCAAACTGCAGGACCCTGCAACTTCACTGCAGTTATTGCCTAATTAATTTACAATTGATTCTGGGCAATAAAGCAATGCATTGTGTTAACCACACTAGAGCAGTTTATTGTTAGATCTATACAGCAGATGGGGCAATGTGCCAACACCAGAGCTAGCATGGCATAAGTTAAGCAATTAATCCAGGTACATAAAAGCTAACAAAGCAATGTGTATACAGTAATACTACTGTTGAACCTGAGCAGTACTTGTATGCCATCTAGTGGAAATAGTTTAGCTTAACACTAGTGGTTTTCTGTGATAAGGGCCCTATTTTTTAATAGTACAATCAGATTTTAAAATGTTTACTGTATAGAGTCTGAATTTTGACTTGATGCTATCCGACAATGGGCTGTACTTAGCTACTAATTGACAAGAATTAAGGGGTGTTTGAGCTAATCTTTATCCCAGGAACACGTGTAGGATAAAGACCATATTCTTCAGGCTCTGTTTATGTGAAGGCATAATTCACATGGAGACATTTGGACACAAGCAGGGTGTTGTGATTGGTCTGTCTAGCATGCAACCATCTGTCTGACTATACAGTATGTTAACAGTCTTCAGGCAAGATTAAAGTGACTGTTAACCAGCAGGAGGTAGAAGTCATTTGGTCAGTGAATGAGATTAATGAATGTTTGTAGTAGCTTTTGTGGGTAGCCAAATAAAAAACTAAGAATTCAGCCCCAGTGCGGTACACTTTGATGAACTCAAGGTATCGATATGCTGCAATACTAAAGGTAAAGTAAAATATGCTTGTTTTATTTCCTAGCGTCTTCTTACTTGATCAAATACTGATGAGATATCATCAGCCAAAGCTGTACCTAATGAGGCTGAGATCTAGTCATCACATCCATATGTTACAAACAAGCGCACGTCACACTTCACACATTATTTTATATTTATACATATCCAGAGAACCGCTTATCCAGTTGTTATACATGGTGTTATAAGGTACTGAGATAGCAGATACAGGTGCGTGTATGTTGTCATGAAACTTGGTATTAACCTTATTTAGCATAAGTTATTGAAATAATCATATTCTTGGGATAATTTCATTACTAATTTGTATTTTACTGCTTATTCTTTTATTCTGTACATACTATTGATATATGGCATCAACTTTTTCATTATCTTGTGTTATTTTTTTGCTGTTCATAGATTAACGTAATTTCCATGCTTTAACTGAACTGTAGTATTGTAGTTAGTTTCTTAATATTGTGCTGTGTAGGGGTGGCGCTATGCAAATTAGTTATATAACGGAGCAGAGGGGGTCACTACAGGGAAGATCCCCCTCTCACGGTGAAAACCACCACCACGCAGTGTCTCCTATGTTTACACAAGCATACTGTGGCGAACCATGGTTCCCGCAGGTAGGGGCTTCTCACAGGCGGAGGTGGGACGTGAACCGCCCGCTCTGAAGCATAGCGCCGATACCGCTGTACAAAAGAGCCGTCTCCGTTGTAGGCGCTGGTATCGGTCTTATATCTTCATATTTGATTGCGTCACCTCCAAGCCCTGACTCCTACCCCAGTGCATGCGACAATAAGTTACTTTATCATGCATGTGCGCATGAAATACTATTATATTTGTGTCCAACCCAAAAAAGGCGGTGTGACTTACAGTACAGTGAATTTTACAGTAAATAGCTAAATGTCTATAAAGAACAGAACAATAGAGACAGCTTGTATTCAGAGGCGTCATTTCAGAAAAACAATTCGGGAAGGGGAGAAAAACAACTAGGGAGGGGGGACGGGGACGGGGACGGGGACGGGGGGGGGGAGGGGGAGGGGGGGGGGGGAGGGGGAGGGGGCAAAGTTGTGTCAGCATTGAACATTCTCTGTCCCAAATAGCGTAATGAAAGAGAAAAAAACAGGCAGTAATTCGGCCCTTTTAAAGGAGATAGCGTACTGCGCTTTGTCAACACCGTTCTTATTTGTAAAATAAACTATACAATGTGCAATGCAAGTATTTTTAAAACACAGTACTGGCTTATAAAAAACTCGAAAATGTCATTCCACCAAGTCTCATTTTATAGCAGTAAAGTGCATAACGTTACGGTCGTCATTTTCACTGAAACTTTTATGCTGATATCCCAGTTAAGTAAACATTTCACAGTTACTGTAACTACGGCTACATTAAACAAACAGCTCTACAACATTTTTTTTTTAAAATAATTTTAGAGTAGCAGCTAGGGGCATTTGATGACTCATTTCAGATCATTGAAAAGAAAAAAAAAAGTTATATATTGCATTGGCTTTACAAAAAGAGCCAGCGGTAATAAAGCAGTGTACAGCCTGGGACACACGGGAGAGAAGCGGCGTGGTGCATATCGCTCAGCACTTATTTCTCACATTGATGAAATAGTACTGTAGTGGAAAAGTATCGCAGCGGTAGAACAAGCGATATTCTGCAGTTGAGACATTTTCTGTAGCGGCAACTCTAGCGCTAACCAAACAGATGGGTGGTTTGGGATTGTGTGATATCTGGATAAAATCTTCAGACTATCCATCAACATGGCTTGTGTGATTAATATCTTATACTACTTCATCACACACATAAGTAACGAGAAGACATGTTAATTCCAAGTTACATTCAAAACATTTTGGCCTGCATTTATTTGGTGCTTGTTAGGGTTAATATAGTTCTTGATATTTAATTCTGTACAGAAAATCAAGGTGAAAAAAATATAAGCTTTCAGAAACATAAGGACATTTTTTAAAAAGCATAATGAAGGGTTGCCCTTGTAAATTAACACCTCTTTCATTGCTGTTTATTTAAAATGTAAGTAAGAAATCTCAAACACAGAGTGAAGCAATGCATATGCATTTCAATTTTGTAACGTTTAAATAAGCTCGCTATTCATGAATGACAAGATAGCGTTGAGATGATGGGAAGCATCCCGTTGGACAGTACAATTCTGGTTCGTAAATAACAATATTTTCTTTAATAAATTAACTGCATATACTGGACTGTGAACAGGATGTGAGTGGTGCGGTAATAAATCCAATGCCAGACAGGATTCTCCCCAAAATAGCTGTGTTTATTTACAAAACAACCCCAAAAAATAATAAACGGTCCGCCTCTCTACCAACTATGGTATCGGGGAGAAACACGTCAGGTTTCAGTCCTGATAAAATAATAAAGCACTCCTAAACCACAATCCTCCATCCTCCACCACCACTTTTGGTATTGGAGGAGTCACTCCAATACTGGTACAGCCACCGGTTCCCTCCTCTGGTTAGCCGCGAGGAACATGGCATTCATCCTCTCCATCACCACTGCCAAGGTCTCTTCATGCCACCGTGCCTGTGCCTACAACATTGTAGTCAAAATCCCGGGGTCCATCTTTCAAGTCCCATTTCTGACACCACTTGTGAACAGGATGTGAGTGGTGCAGTAATAAATCCAATGCCAGACAGGATTCTCCCAAAAATATCTGTGTTTATTTACAAAACAAACCCAAAAAATATTAAACAGTCCGCCCCTCTACCAACTATGGTATCGGGGAGAAACATGGCAGGTTTCAGTTCAGGGATCGTGATGCGTGTTTGGTGCTGTGCTGTGCTATGTTGTGCTATGAGGGAGTGCTCCAGGGTTTGTGCTGGCTCTGTGGCTGCAGCTCCCGACTCACACTCCTCCTCTAGAAAACACAAAAACACAAGACAGACAACAACACACATGCATTCACTCCGGCTCTCAAGTCAGCGCAAGGGGCAGTACTGATGTAGCTGCTTCCCCTTTGTACCCAGAAACTCCTTCCTGCAAGCAGCCCGTCGTCATGGTTTCTCCACTGCAGGGATGCCCCGCAGCTGCTTGCAATAGAGTCCTTTCAGGTACGTGCTACACGCTCCCCCTAATATGGTCACCTTCCGGTTTCCGCTTACCTTCAAAGCGGTCCATCTAGGAGGAAGCATACCACCAACCTTACAGAATGCCCTTTCTGATTGGGAGGGAGATTTAAAGTTCAGATCCTTTCTCTCTCTGTCACATATCTCACCCCTCAGAGTGATGCTGAAGGAACACTCGGCTAACTCTAAGTTCCCCCTCCCTTGAAAAAAAATCAGCATTTTCACAGTGTAGTGGAAGGGTTGCAGCGCCAGATACCTCCGAGTTATCCTGGCGTTATTCTCCTTCATCGTATGTAATCACCTTAAAGGAGCGTGATCTGTGACAAGGGTGAAAGAACGTCCCAGCAAGTAATAGCGAAGGACGTGAGTGGCCCATTTAATGGCCAAACACTCCTTCTCAATGATGGAGTAGTTGATCTCCTGTGGAGCCATTTTCTTGCTCATATAAATAATCGGGTGTTCTACACCATCAACTTGTTGGGACAAGACCACCCCCAGACCAATTTGGGAGGCATTGGTCTGGAGGATGAACTCCTTACTGAAATTTGGTGAAATAAGCTCTGGGGTCTGGCAGAGTCTCCTCTTAATTGTATTAAAGGCCCCCTGACACTATTTTTGAGCCGTTTTCCTGGTGAGTTCTACTAAGGGTTTAACTATGGTGGCATACTCTGGGATAAAGTAGTGGTAATAGCCTGCTAACCCCAATAGTGATCTCATCTGTGACTTGGTCCTTGGGCTCACCATCTCCACTAGAGCCTGGACTTTAGAGGCGATCAGCTTTACCCGCCCATTACCCATAAAGAAGCCAAGATATTGGGTTTCTTGTTTGCCGAATGCACACTTGCCCAGATTAGCCGTCAGCCCAGCCTCCCTTAAGGACTGAAGGATGGCCGAAAGTCTAATAATACGCTCTCTCCAGGTGGAGCTAAAAATTACCACGTCATCAATGTATGCAGCGGCAGTCTCTGAAAGGTGGCCGGAGCACCATGCAACCCAAAGGGCATGGTCTGGAAATGGAACAAGCCATCTGGGGTAGAGAAAGTAGTTTTCTCATGTGAACTCTGGGTCAGTGGAATTTGCTGGTATCCCTTCATAAGATCCAAAGTCGAAATTAACCGCGCTACTCCCAGTCGGTCGAACATAAGAACATAAGAAAGTTTACAAACGTTTTTGCTCGTTTGGTTGTTAGTAGCTTATTGATCCCAAAATCTCATCAAGCAGCTTCTTGAAGGATCCCAGGGTGTCAGCTTCAACAACATTACTGGGGAGTTGATTCCAGACCCTCACAATTCTCTGTGTAAAAAAGTGCCTCCTATTTTCTGTTCTGAATGCCCCTTTGTCTAATCTCCATTTGTGACCCCAGGTCCTTATTTCTTTTTTCAGGCTGAAAAAGTCCCTTGGGTCGACACTGTCAATACCTTTTAGAATTTTGAATGCTTGAATTAGGTCGCCATGTAGTCTTCTTTGTTCAAGACTGAACAGATTCAATTCTTTTAGCCTGTCTGCATATGACATGCCTTTTAAGCCCGGAATAATTCTGGTCGCTCTTCTTTGCACTCTTTCTAGAGCAGCAATATCTTTTTTATAGCGAGGTGACCAGAACTGCACACAGTATTCAAGGTGAGGTCTTACTAGTGCATTGTACAGTTTTAACATTACTTCCCTTGATTTAAATTCGACACTTTTCACAATGTATCCGAGCATCTTGTTAGCCTTTTTTATAGCTTCCCCACATTGTCTAGATGAAGACATTTCTGAGTCAACAAAAACTCCTAGGTCTTTTTCATAGATTCCTTCTCCAATTTCAGTATCTTCCATATGATATTTATAATGTACATTTTTATTTCCTGCATGCAGTACCTTACACTTTTCTCTATTAAATGTCATTTGCCATGTGTTTGTCCAGTTCTGAATCTTGTCTAGATCATTTTGAATGACCTTTGCTGCTACAACAGTGTTTCCCACTCCTCCTACTTTTGTGTCGTCTGCAAATTTAACAAGTTTGCTTACTATACCAGAATCTAAATCATTAATGTAGATTAGGAATAGCAGAGGACCTAATACTGATCCCTGTGGTACACCACTGGTTACCATACTCCATTCTGAGGTTTTTCCTCTAATCAGTACTTTCTGTTTTCTACATGTTAACCACTCCCTAATCCATGTACATGTGTTTCCTTGAATTCCAACTGCGTTCAGTTTGAAAATTAATCTTTTGTGCGGGACTTTGTCAAAAGCTTTCTGGAAATCTAAAATAATCGAGGAGCTCGTCCACCCAGGGCATGGGATATGCATCAAACTTGGAGATGGCATTAACCTTTCCGAAATCCACGCAGAACTTAGTGGAGCCGTCCTTCGTTCCTGAATCTTTTTGCTACCTAGATGGCCCGAACAAGGGACATCATGAGCCAACCGCATGATCTCATGTCAAAAAGACTGAGGAACGAATAATTATTTTACAGTCTGCCCTGTGCTCGGGGCTCAGGATACTCTATACAGTAAATGCCCGAGTACAATGTGATGAGGGTATGTGAGCGGCAGTTTGCCCTCTACTTCCTTCCCCTTGATAGACCGAACCTGCCCCCAGACATTAGCCAGCGTAGGGTTGTTTTTTTGTTCATACGCTAAATCAACATCTCAGTCCCAGACTTTCGGGATATCGAGTGGGGCTATGGCAGCCTCAGCACTAGGAGTCTCAGTAACCAAGCCCGATTGGTCACACTGGATCCCAATCCTTTTTCCCTGGTGTTTGTCAGACACAGAGGAGTCTCCCACCAAACCCCAACCTTGTTTCATTAATGCACCCTCCCATCTTTCTACCCTTCTGTCTCATTTAGTTTTTTTTGGGTGGAACTGGGAGGGGAACAGATCAGCATGCAGAGGAAATATACTTCCAATACCGTCCCCTGCTGCTCCTATGGTCTTACCACAGACTGTTGTTACCATTTTTTTAATATTATGCCAAAATCTGGACAGTCTCGACCTAAAATAACAGGGTAGGGCAACCTTTTTGCCACAGCCACGATTACGTGGCAGGTGTGACTTCCAATCGTCACATCTAATTTAGTGAGGAGGTAGTCCTTGTTATCTCCATGGATACAAAAGATGACCGTTATCCCACGTGACCACCAAGGTACCCCTTCCAAGAGAGTTTCTGAGATAAAGGTCTGCCCGCATCTTGAGTCCACTAATGCGTGGGTACTCACATCACTAACCCGCACATTAATAATACAAGGTCCCTCCCAATCATTACCCTTGGACTTACCGGTCACTGGTGAAAAGAAGTGCGAGGCCGCACCACACTCCATTGCTGAGGGGCAATTTCGGGCAAGGTGGCCGACCCCATGACACCGGTAACACTCCAAGGTAGAGGACGCCCATGGAGCTTGATTGTCCAGCTGCCGACCTGACAGCGGGGAGGGATCCCCTACTCTACCCCAGCTGGGGGGCGATCTTGGCCTTCATTGCTGTGGAGCGAGGCCACCCATCGGGGACCAAAAGGGTGCTGATCCAGGGATGACAGGTTTGCATGGTTGAGGGGGCTCTGATCCAGGGCCCGCCATCCAGGGTCTGTTGAATGCAGGCACCGGTGTTGCATTTTTCGGGGTGGGCAGCGGTGTGGGCATGGAGTCTTCGTACCCCTCAGCCAGTCTGACCGCCACGTCCAGCGTGGTGAGTCGGTACCGACTGACCCAAATACTGGCTTCTGGCCCCAGCAATCGTACAAACTGTTCAATGGTGATAATCTCAGCCACCACTTCAGCCGTACATTCGCCAGGGCAGAGCCACCGGGTCACTTGGTCCACCAACTGCTGGGCCATCACTCTGGGTCGGACTCCTTCGGGGCTTTGGTACTCTCGGAACCGGCGGCGGGGTGTCTCCTCCGTGATATCCAGTCGCTGCAGTATGGCTTTCTTCACCAGGTCGTAATCCAAGGCCTGTTCCTGGGTTAAAGCATGGTAGGCTGCCTGGGCTTCCCCGATCAGATTGGGTCCCAGCTGGATAGCCCACCACATCATCCTCCAGCGACATCTTCACCACTTTTGGTATTGGAGGAGTCACTGCTGGTACAGCCACTGGTTCCCTCCTCTGGTTGGCCGCGAGGAACATGGCATTCATCCTCTCCATCACCGCTGCCTAGGTCTCTTCAAGCCTCCGTGCCTGTGCCTACAACATTGTAGTCAAAATCCCGGGGTCTATCTTTCAAGTCCCGTTTCTGACACCACTTGTGAACAAGATGTGAGTGGTGCGGTAATAAATCCTATGCCAGACAGGATTCTCCCAAAAATATCCATGTTTATTTACAAAACAAACCCAAAAAATATTAAACAGTCCACCCCTCTACCAACTATGGTATCAGGGAGAAACACGGCAGGTTTCAGTCCTGATAAAATAATAAAGTACTCCTTAACCACAATCCTCCGTGCACAAAACTGTGCTCCTTCCGTTCAGGGATTGTGGTGCGTGTTCGGTGCTGTGCTGTGTTATGTTGTGCTATGAGGGAGTGCTCCAGGGTTTGTGTTGGCTCTGTGGCTGCAGCTCCCGACTCACACTCCTCCTCTAGAAAACACAAAAACACAAGACACACAATAACACACGTGCATTCACTCCGGCTCTCAAGTCAGCGCAAGGGGCAGTACTGATGTAGCTCCTTCCCCTTTGTACCCAGAAACTCCTCCTTGCAAGCAGCCCGTCGCCATGGTTTCTCCACTGCAGGGACGCCCCGCAGCTGCTTGCAATAGAGTCCTTTCAGGTACGTGCAACTACACGCTCCTCCTAATATGGTCACCTTCCACCTTCCATGGGTGTGTGAAGCCGAGTGGCTTTAACCGCTCAGAGCGTGTGGATATTAGAGTATATCCCACACCCTGAAGTGCCTTATTGCGCTTATAAAATGGGTCAACTAACTAAATAATAATAATAAATAAAATAAAAAACGTAAAAACATTTTAATTAACAAAAAAGTAATTTTTATTAAATATCCTTCAGTCTCTGATGTAAAAAATAGTGCCTTAAACCTAAAATTAAAAATGCATTAATTACAAAATTATTATTATTATTATTATTATTATTATTATTATTATTATTATTATTATTATTATTATTATTATTAATAAACACTGAACTGATTAAAAACAAGAAGCACTATTTATAGATGTTAAATTAAACACTGTCATTGAAATTGCAGCTTTGAAGATTTACAGACCTTTTTTTTAGATGTTCATTCTGAACAGTAGATGGAGCTGCAGCAATTGATTTCAAGCAACATGGTGTTTGATTCATTGTTGTTGTTATCTGAGGAAGTGCAGCTGGACAATCACGCGGACTTCTTCACCACATCTGGCCATATTTAGTTGCACATTAAAACCAACTTTTCTCACAGGACCTGCGGCAGTGTCAGGGAAGAGTTTTTTTTTTTTTTTTTTATAATTGCCCTTTGTGATCCGGGAGTAGTCACAGGAGGTATCCATGCCAGATTTGCTGTACTGTTTCACAGTGGCAACAAAGATGCTTGCATTTTCAAGTAGTCAACTTTATACCGCCTGGTAAGGGCCATGGGCAAAAACGGGCAATACTAGCGAGGGTGGCCCCACCCCCCCCCCCCCCCCCCCCCCCCCCCCCCCCCCCCCACACACACACACACACACAAGTTTTTAGTGTCAAATCACCCAAACAACAATTCCATAAAAAAACAAAGCATACTTTATTATTTTATATTAAAAATCATATTTTATTATTTACTTTTTTACTGGTCATTTTAACTGTATTGTTTGTGGCACAACTTTAAGTCTGCTGAATACTATCCCCCATTGAATGATGCCATTTATTTCACAAAGCAGTTTATACAGGCAAATACTTTTCGTTTAAAAAAAAGTAAGATAAGTAAATAAATAAAACTATTCTGCTGTTTACAAAACTGATGCTTTAGTTTAAGTCAGCCTTCATTTGTGTAAAACTTGCACGTAAACAAACAAACCTCTACCATACTTTTTTTTTTTTTTTACTGCGTCAGGCCTTTTTCAGGTTAAACAAATCGACCCGTTCATCAAGGTATGCCATTTTTATCCAGTAAATGTCTTCAATTGTCCTTCGATTAACACTATGTCTTACTGAGGAGAGAAAACATTTGCAATGTTTTTCTGACGTGCTTTCTTATTTTCAGATGCATACATGCAGATTTTCTCTTTTGCTCTGGTGTTTAAATGCAAGGTCGACTCGCCATTTTGTGCTTTCTGTTTTGCTTTAGGAGTGGAAGTGGTGATGACATTGGTATGAACGTTCAGTTAACAGCGAATTAGGAAAGCGAGTCAAAGGTTAACTGCATAACTTGTTGTAATTGGCCATGATTGTTTCGCTGGCGCTACAATGAGGGAAACTACAATGCTTTTATTTACGTTTGCTTGGCTTGGGAAGTTGGCGGGTGACGGACAGCGGGGTGGTGCTATAACGGGTACAAATAGCACTGCTTTTATATTGGTGACATTTTCTTCAGAGTATTGCGCTATGTGTGGGTGGGGTTATAAAGGGTGGAGGTATAACACGGGACAACTGTACTTGGACAGCGGCATAAAAAGGACACCCGTTGCCCAGGCAGTAGACTTCTGTGTATTTTTTTTGCTATGTCCAGAAGCTATGCTTTGGTAAGTTTGATGCCTAGCAGTATTTTTCACCACTTGAGCAAGTGTTGGTGTCTGATTCAGAGTCATACAAAATCACATCTAGTTTGTTTTCCCGAAAGATCGAAATTGATATTCTTCCACTCATCTTTATTACGAATGTTTAAATATGGCTACCGTTTTTGTTTTTTTTTTTTTTGTTTTTTTGTTTTTTTAAGTGTTGTATGGATATCTGCAAGTGATTCGCCCCCCCCCCACCCCCACCCCACCTTTTTTTTTTTTTAAAGGTTAAACCAATGGGAATATGCTGTAATATCAGGACAGAGTATTTAAAAGACCCATTTTATAATACAACCTCGAGTTAAGTTTGATACATTTCACCTGCTTCCCACAAAAAATGGCACTAAAATATAAACCAATGAGCATAAACTGCTAAATAACCATCACAATTATGTAGAAATATGTAGCAAAGTTTTAAATATCAGGGGTGCTGAGGGTGCTACCACACCCCCTGGCTTTGCATGGCTTCCTTCATATACAGTGGCTACAGTTTTGTTCAATGGCTTTCATCACCCCCACTTTAAAAATTGTTCCAGTGTCACTAAATAACATGTTTACCCAGATAATCATGAATAAAATAAAAGCAGTTAGCGTCTCGCTTTCATGTCTGCAAATTTGTCCACACCAGCCTGCAAGTTTATAATATTTTTGCTGAAATGTATCTAACAGGAGTGTACTACCTTAAATATTATTTCAGCTGATCTACTGTGCAAAAGACAACGATGTATTTATTCAGCAGCTATGCAAACCCGAAAAATACACAGCCCTACCTACACATAAGCCAAATCTATGGTACCTTTTCTTAGAGCATGTATAAATAATTGTACCTGGGCATCAGCAATATTAATAGTTTCTTCCCCAAGCAAATCTTTCCCTGTTGTCTTGCTGTGTTTAATTGCTTCTGATTTCCACCTGCTGTAACAATCATATCCGATGTTTCCTTTGACTCATCATGATGTAATTAATAGAATGCAGTGTAATTCAGTGTTGTCGATATGATCACTGGACAACGAACTGTCAATGAAAAATGAATGAATGCCCCTGATGGATGCCTTGGCTCTGAGTTCGAGTAATTGAATTATAGCAACTGTCGCCGACTTCAGTCCGGATCCTGGTTTGATTAGAAAAGAATGATGCTTGAAAAACGTACTTTATTTGTTTGTGAAGAAAACTTCAACCATGTGATTTAATTAGATAACCCCCCTGGCTTCGCACCCCATCACTTGGGTGTGCATTAAATTAACATATCAATCACTATCCCATCCAGTATGGACTCTCTCTCTCTCTCTCTCTCTCTCTCTCTCTCTCTCTCAAATTCAAATTCAAATTCAAATTGGCTTTATTGGCATGACAATAAAAAAAAAATTGTGTTGCCAAAGCACATACATGGAAAAAACAAAATATACAGAGAAAACATATATTTTAATGCAAAACAGTGTCTCTATATTGAATAACTCCCTCCCTCCCTCTATTAAACAGAATCCCCCTCCCTCCCTCTATATGAAACAGTACCCCCATCCCTCCGTCTATATTAAACAGTACCCCTCTCCCTCCGTCTATATTAAACAGTACCTCCCTCTCTCTATATTAAACAGTACCCCCTCCCTCCCTCTATATTAAACAGTACCCCCCCTCCCTCTATATTAAACTACCTCCCTCCATCTCTCTATATTAAACAGTACCCCCCTCCCTCTCCTTCCCTCTATATTAAACAGAATCCCCCTCCCTCTATATTAAACAGAATCCCCCTCCCTCCCTCTATATTAAACAGAATACCCCCTCCCTCCCTCCCCTCCGTTACCCCCCCCCCCCCCCCCCCCCCTCCCCTCCCTCCCCCCCCCCTCCCTCCCTCTGTCCTCAGAGCCTGTTCTCCCTGGCCAGGGACTTCAGACTGCTCCAACACTGTGGCCAGCTCGTTGATATAGATGTTGAACAGTGTTGCGCTCACACTGCAAACCTGTCCCGCCCCATGCCCATGTGTGAAGAATTTTGTTCTTTTGTTGCCAATTTTCACACACTTATTTTCTGAATACAAATAGTTCTTTATGCCAAATTGAATCAAATGTCTTTTTAAAGTGTATAAAGCAGGTAAATATTTTTCATTTATTGGTTTCAACATCTCATTATTGATGCTGTCGGATCCACTTGCTTTTCTTGATTTGAGGGCCTTGAGTTTATCATTCAGCTCCTCTGCCATGAATGATTGTTTTTAATACAGGATTCTAAATTTTTAAGTTTTTCGCAAATGGAATATTGAGTTTTTTGTTCTTTGTTTTGTATGTCTTTGTAAAGGTTTTCAAAATGTTTTTTTTCCAGATGTTTCCATTTTGGGTATCCAATTCTTCAGTTTTTGTTGAATGTAGGTTGTTCCAAGTTTCCCAAAAATGATTCTGGTTTATTGACCCCTCAATTTTGCTGAGTTGTTTATTAATATGGTCTTGTTTTTTTATTTCGTATGTGTTTATATTATTTAAATGTCTCACTGTATCAGAGGCATAAATCTGGGCTGTCTGGATTTTTATGTTTTTGATTGGATAGTTGTCTTAGTTTTTTCCTTCTAGTTTTACAACAGTCTTCATCAAACCATTTTTAATGTATTCGTTGTTTTTCTGATGTACTATTTTCAATTTAGATTTTCTGCTGCTTTTCTAAATGTTATTCATATCTTTTACAGAGTAATTCCTGTTTTTGTGTGTTGATACTATGTGTTTTGAAATGTGTGCATTAGGGTTTCTATTTCATTGGTGTTAATTGCTTTATATATTTCTGTGCTGTTTGGAGCCCATCTGTAGGAATGGTTTAGATTGTACAACTTACAGGGCTGTGTCTGTGCGTTGTTGATCTGATCTGTTCTTTTTATGAACACAGTATCAGGTTGTGCTGAGGGAGTGGGGTGTGTCAATGTGTGTGTGTGATGATATGGTACGTGTATCGGTCTCATTGTCAGTCAGACTGGCTCTGCTTGCTGAAGAGCCCATGTTCTTGGGCTGGCTGTGGTGTTGCTGTAACTGGGGGGTGGGGGGTGATGGGGTGACTCTGAGTAGCTGCTCTCTCAGGCTCTGCTCTTTGCGCTGCAGCTCCTCTCTCAGCTTGGCCAGCTTGTTTCTCAGGGCCTCGTTGTCCTGCCGAAGCTCTCCCATCTTAGCTCCCAGCTCCGTGATGGAAGCCCTAGTCTCGTTCCTTACCTGCCCGACCTCGTCTCTTATCTGCTGCACGAGGTCGTTCTCTGTCAGCTTGGTCAGGGTGAGCTCTTTGAATTCTGCAAACTCCACCTCCAGCAACGAAAGACATTTCTTCAAGTGCTGCACTGTGTTGGGCAATCTGGGGGTGGGGGTGGGGGGTTGTTTCTGCAGTGTTGGGGGCTGGCTGCTGTTCTGGGTCTGGAACCTCTGTTTTTTTTTTATCCTTTTCAGCCAGTGTTTTTAGAGCCTGGAAATCTTTCTCGAATAGTTCTAGACTGGCCTCAGTTCCCTGAATCAAAATAGTGCCATTATAATATACATTGATGCTGAGCCTTGTGCTGTCAGGGTCAGTTTCATCTCCTATACGCAGTTGCCTTCCTTTGCAAATCCCTCCCAGCTTGACATTACTATGTGCTCTGCAGAGGGCTGTGTGTCAGGCAGTGGGGTGCTCTGTATAAAACAGCAGGTTGGTTTTTGTCCTTTTGTCCTCAGCCAAGCTGCAGTCTGCTATCATTGTTCTGGGGTTTCCTTCATTAGCTTGTTCTTATGCAGTTTCTTTGCCTTTGCACTGGTGCCCTCATCAGGGTATCAGATTACACAGCTAGTCTAGCCCCTCCCATTCTGCAAGGCTAAATTGATACATGTATGCATTCCAACCAACTGTGAAATACCAACTGCTTTTAGCTGCTTTCAGTGAGTTTTTAGCTATTTGCTTTTAGTTCATTTGTTGTATTAAAAAGGCTTACCTTTTATTTTCATCTATTTTCTTTCTTTCTTTCTTTGTCACATTCTTTCCATGTTTCTGTTTCTTTCATTCTTTCTTTGTCTTGTTTAATTTTTTCAAGGAGATCTTCGTTGTGCAGTAAAGCTTTTTAATTTGTTCTGTATTTGTTCTTACTGATTTGTAATCATCTTACTTTAGATTAACATTTTTTTTTGTTTAAATTAAGAGTTCATCTTGCTACTGCTGCTGCTGTTAACTCTCTCTCTCTCTCTCTGTCTCTCTCTCTCTCTCTCTCTCTCTCTCTCTCTCTCTCTCTCTCTCTCTCTCTCTCACCAATTGCGCTGGAACTAGGGGTGCTGAGGGTGCTACCGTACCCCTTGGCTTTTTATGGCTTCCATCATATACAACATTTACAGTTTTGTTCAATGGCTTTCAGCACCCCCACTTTAAAAATTCTTCCAGAGCCACAGACTCTCACTATATATCATATGTGTGTGTGTGTGTGTGTGTGTGTGTGTGTGTGTGTGTGTGTGTTTGTCAAAACATCTTCCACTCACTTCACTCCTCTGGCCTGGGACTCTACCATCTGAATTGACAAACATTTGTTAAATTAGATCATTTTAGAACTGCAACATGCCTTTGTTTGCCTATATGTGGATTTCATTTGTTATTAACAAAAAAACATTTTTTTAACTATTTATTATTAAATCTAAATGTTGATATTCAATAGAATATTATATGACTGTCATGTTCATGTAATTCTTCCCTTGCCAAATATTTCCGAATAATAATTAGCCCTGCCGGTGTAAATATCAGATCTAGCTAGTTTTTTTTTTTTTCAAAGGGTTTTAAGGCGAACCTCTCTACATGAGGGAATATCAATACAAGACGTGCACGGACTGAGGCTGAAAGCTGAGCTCTGTTACACGCTATGAGTTTCAATCCAACCCTTACACAGATGCATGCAGTCCTAGAACTATTATATATTGCTTTATTGTTAATATTCACATTTACAAATCCAACTATGTTTGTTTTCTGTTCATGCTGTGTTTTATTGGAAATGATTTATTAAGAGAATACCATTAAGAGGATGAGGTAGGTGGCCAGATGGAATTCTGAGAGGTGTCTCATGAATGTTTTTTTAAAGTAGGTGATGTAAACCATCCTGATATTGAGAATGGCACATTACAAACTCATTATGATATGTTTCATGCTGTGAATTGGGTTTCTCTTCGATTTGCGTTGTTAAACAGCTGGCAAAACGTGCAGTCTAATTGGCTGAAATATTCTTTCTTTTTTTTTTTGTGGAGTACTGCATTTTTTCAACATCTTGAAATCTAAATCCTCAGTTGTCTTGATTTTTTTCCAGAAATGTTATTAAAATACAGGTTTGTGTAACCTTCTGAACATCCTGTGCCAAAGTGACAAATAAATATTAAGCTGTTTAGACAGTGCTGTGAAACATGTTTGTCGTTTCTGTAAATAGTCAGCAGATGGCACTAAATGCTTTCCTAAACTATGACATTTTGTATTTGTTGCACTGTCAGCTTTTAAGTTACTTCATTCAGCTAGTTTTAATTCTTCAGAAATAAGCATGCACTGTTTAAATGAGGAACCAGGATATGTTATTTTATGCAAAACCAGACAGTAGCAACATTTTAAAACCTGGATTTACCTTGTGGTTATAATGATTTGCCAGGTATCTTTACGCTGAAAAATGCTTATTTAAAATGGATGTTGAAACATTTATAGGTTTACAGCTCCCAACTTTCCAGTATCAACATTTTCACTCCAAGAAATGAAATTCTGACTTCAAAGCACGTGTTTTGTCAGTCTGTGTCAACATATCAGTATTACCAACCTGCAGTGTGTTTAAGAGAGTTTGGATTATGAAAATGTTGATATGTAAGCCAGCTTGTCAAAAAGGGAATCTGAAAGTAGCTCAGTAAAATGTAGCACATGACTGAGAAAGAATGATCGTTCATCTTCTACTGGCAGTTCCATCTTATTTCCAGTATATACTGTATGGCTTTGTGCTGAAGAAGCTCTTCACAGAGCCCTGCAAAATAACTTATTTTTGAAAACAATAGTCTGGGGTCCCTAAAATAAAGATACCACTTTACTATCATAATTGGGAGAAGCTATAAGCAGCCTAAATTGAAGACACCCATCGCCATTCACAGTCTAGAGTTTGAGCCGACCGAGAGAGTGTTTAGCCTCCTAGACAGATAACTGTCTGAACACTTGTACCTAGGGTAGTTACACGACTTAACCTCTCCTCTCACTGCTGACATGCAACTCCATGAATGCATTAGAGAAAAGTAATATGATTCTCAAACCCACAAGTACGGACCGTAATATAATAAAAAATAATACAAATATTTGTGAAAAATGTGGAGACAAAGCAACACTCTTGAAAATCGGAGTTCACCTCAAGCGACGGGTTCACAGTGCTTTTGGATTAGGAGGTTTTGTGTGATAAAGGGAGGGTGTAAAAATGTGAGACTGTGTTAAAAGGTTAACTATCCCAGGTATCTCATGCAGTCAACCTACAGGATGTATCCCGTTCACCTCCATCACTAATCATAGGCTACAGTAACACTCTTCTCCTTCCTTGAGTCTCGAATATGCATTGCTTTGTTATATGCATTGAAAGTATGCTTTGTCACAAGTTTGTAACCTTCTGTCATTCAATTAAATAACATTTAGCTTTTTTTAAAATGAATCTTAATAAAATTAGGTAGTATTGAACTACACACAGACTGAAATATCCTATATTAAGTAGTATTGAAAGATAATATTAACAGCTGTGAAGAAAAAAAATCATCTTGGAAGCAACTGTAAGTGGCATATGGTGAATTATTTTTGCAGTTGTTTCTACCAGTGCTCCAACTATGTCTGTACAATACATTACACTGTTCCTCTTTTTATATTTCTCACAAAGGATTATAGTTATAGACTTTAAATAGTAAGTGGCAGGGTTCCAAAATATACAGTTAACAATTGCTACAACTGTTTAAATAAAGTACCTGCAATTGTTCTTTTTATTGTTAACATCCTGATAAATTGTACACTTATAACTTTAAAGTTTGTTTCAAAACTCTTAAAAATGGCCGCGCTAGGGCACTTGGGTTTGAGATCTGTCCTCCGAATCACTGCAGGAAGAGCGATTAAAAAGCAAAATAAAATATAACAAGTGCTTTGGCTTTTCTGTTCTGTGCCACATCATGGATCGTTATTGCTGTGTTAACTGTTTGCAATAATTCTTACACTATCAGTGAACTAGCGTGGCCATTTTGAAAAGAGCATTGAAACAGGCTTTAAAGTTATTAGTGTAAAAAGTTGTGCTATATGCTATATTTTTCAGAACCACGCTACTTACTGTTTAACCCAGTGTCTTTCACGAGGGTTAAAGTTTTTAGTCCAAGTAAAGCTCATATGAATGAATAAATTTATGTCAACCCACTCTCAGAATCTTTGAATAACCTATTTATCCTGCTTGCTTTCGAAACAGAGACAATCATTTTAGGTCCCTCTCATTTTCTCACGTGTATTGAAGAAGAGGTCAGTACAGCACCACAGCTTTTGATAGATGTTGCTAATATTTCAGATAGATTAGCCTTCTGAAAAGATCATTATTTAACCTTTTCACGGTGGAAGCTGACATAATAATTTAATGTGTTCTGCTGTTTCGGATGAACTGTAAATTCATTAGGTTTTTCAAAAACAAAAAGCTGACAGATAGATTTATGACTGAAGTGTACAGCTGCCTAAAGACACTGTAATTGAATCCATGAAAAGATGAGATTTATTGGCCCAGGATAAGGTTACTGCTGCCGGCCACGGGGTGAAAAGTGAATAGACATAGTGGAACAAAAGCAATTGCTATTTCTGGTAACGTGCCGCAGACAACATATGAGAATTAATACCTCACTTTCTAACTGCCATTACCAAAGTGCTTCAAGTATAGGCAACTTGAACTGCAAATTCACCCTCAGTGTCTGTATTTATAACAATGTGCCTTATTAGAAACAATGCATACTGTCATTTAAGGATAACATATCTGACTGTGCGACACATGGAAGCAGCACACCTGTTTCACTGGCAGCTACCTTGTTTAACTGTCAAACACAGACAGCCAGTGTATCCCATAAAAGGCATTGTTAAGGTCCTATTATAATGAAAATGCAATAAGCAGGAGGGTGTTATTAAGCTTTGGGCACAGTGGGAATGTACATTCTTTCCGATCACATTTTCATAATAGCTACCAAGCTTGCTAATACACTTCATGCTTTGTTACCTTCACTGCAGTACTTCAATAGATAACACAATTTATAATTAAAAAATTACAAACTCAAATGTTGACATTGTCATGCTTTGAATATTAAGGGTATATTTTTTGAATAGTTTGATGCTGGGTTCAGTACCCCACACACTTAAAGCCAATAATAAATGCAGTTCCCAGAAGGCATAGATGCAACTGATATCATAAGGATCTTTTGACAACAAATATGTGACAGTGGCACATATATTTGTTGTCATATGACAAGTCTGGCACGGTGTCTGGGAATGGTGTTGTTACAAATTGTTTCAATGTTGAACAACATTTTGTGGTTTTTATGACTGCTAAATAAATATGTGCTGAATGCATGTCTATTAATGAAGACAGGCAGGCAGGTAAAACACATTATCAGAAAAGTGTTCAAAAATGGAATTGATTTAATAAAGCTGGAATCTGTGGCATTGCCTATGAAGAGAGACTAAGACAAATATAGAAGTACAATCTCTGTACAGTGTGTTTATTTTTTATATCTGCAAATTACTGTTGTCCTACATCTTGGAATTGTTTCAAATACTGCATACTGGTCTGGCAGCCCTGCCCTGGGTAGGGGCCATGTAATCAAGTATTGCATGGGGCCCCCCAAGGGGGCAAACGCCGCCACTGTGTGCGCCCTTAACGTAAATAAATCTTGCTTTAGTTTTAATAGAATATAAAGTGCCAACGATGCAGTACAATTTTCTTGCCACCAGAGGGTACAAGATTCTCATTAACAAAAGCATAAGCTCACAATGGTTGAGAATTATATATTTAGGTCTAATTGCTATATTTCACTAGCAACCAGGAATAACATCACAACACTATGGACTGCAACACTAATGGAAAATGACAGTGTTATTGTACTGTATAAAGAAAGCTTATGCTGTCCTGATCATTCTTAGACTTCAATCTGCAGCAAATAATCAGGAATAAGAAAGCTATTGGTTAGGTTCCATGTACAGTACAGTACACCCTGAGGAAACCATATCAAACGGTCTATGTTTTCTTTTCTTTTAGTGGTTTGGGGGAACAGAGGGGTCTTTTAATTGTATTTGCCTAATCCTCAGGCTGATCATGACCAATAGGTTGAGAAGACTTGTAGGTAAAAATCAAAAGATGAGGGATTTACTTGGGGCCAGGAGATGACGTTGTGTGCTCACTAAGGGAACTGATTCATCAAGGTACAGAAAAGTAAGTGATTGAGTTATTCAAGATGAATTACTTACTCACTTACCTTGTATGTTAAAAACAGTATAACACAATACTCATATGTTACTATATATTATTCTATTGGCATTAGAAATTAATTAGGTTTACTATAGATTAGGGCATCTCTCTATAAAGGAGGTATTGTATATTGAGTTTAAATGAGACATCACGTTTTTACAGCAATAAAACGTATTATTGCATAAGCATGTTTTATTATAAGTGTAGCAAGACTCAAAACATAATAGATATAACTAGTTTAAAAATGTTGTTGAAAAATAAGGTATTAATGTTACAAAATTAGAAAAAAAAAAACAACTCAAGGGTGTTTAAGTGACTTTGACTTGTTTAATTAAAACAAATTATATTAAAATGTCATGAGGGTAGAACAGAAAACTTTACAGCCTGATTACTCAAAACTATACTTTTAGTAGTTAGAATCCTGTAATTCCAGACCCTCCTACATTGTGGATTATTTTAATGCAGTGCTTCAACAGTTCCAGCAGAGGGCACTCAATGGTTAAAGTATAACATTCAGAAACATCAATGCCTGACCTTCCAATGCCTTCACCGCCAGTTACCAGAAGCTTATTCTTCCAGTCCTTTTGTCACATTTCTGACTGGAGCCAAATCCAGTTTTCCCCTAAAATGAGTGCTACTCTGTCTTGCTTCGATTATTTCACAGTATGTAATTTAGTAGTGGCCCATCATAGTTTATTCTAAGAAATTTAACTGTTATACACTGCCAGTGTATGATTAAAAATACACTGTATACAACATATTTCAAGACTACATCACTAACATACACGGTGTGATGTGTCAAATTTCCAAAGATGGGGGATAAAATACACAAACTACAAAACATTCGGAAAACATAATTAAAGATACATCACATTGACACACCACTAATATGCTAACATCTACCACCACACATGCAAATGTTACTGTCATTTAACATTTATTATTATTATTATTATTATTATTATTATTATTATTATTATTATTATTATTATTATTATATTGATAAAGATAACTAAAAGGCAATAACGACACACATGTTAATGCTACAAACAACATTTGCCAAACAAAACGTATGCAAATTTTATTTGTCAGTACAAAATCTATTGCCGCGTATGTTGCGATCACGAGATCGAGAGCGGGAAGCCATGTCTGCCTGGGTTCGGTGGCTGGTGCAGCAGGGATGTGCCCTGGACATGGGGATATGTAGTCGGTTGCTGCTGCTGAGAACAGAGAGACAGAGAAGAGGGAAGGAAGGCGGGGGAGGGGGGTTACTGCTGTTAATAGAGCCATGCTGAAGCTGGAGTCCAGTAAAAGTACTGAAAGTCCGATTAAAGTTGGTTCCCGAACTGCTCAGCTCCCCATTCGTCCCGATGTCCACTATCCCATGGACCTCACTTCATTGATACGCTGAACCACTGAAGAAGATGAAGATGGAGATGGATGAATACGTCTACAAACCACTCTCTCTCTCTCTCTCTCTCTCTCTCTCTCTCTCTCTCTCTCTCTCTCTCTCTATATATATATATATATATATATATATATATATATATATATATTATATAATATAACGTTACACTTTGCAATTTTGAGAAGGCACTGCCTCTTTGCCTCCTCCACTAATGTAATTACACAGACCCTGCTTGGCCCAAAACCTTAACCTTAATATTAAGTTACTGTTAAGCTTGGAATCATTAAATGCAAAGTTACTGCATGTTGACACTGTGGTAAATCAAGATCTAAGATTGAACTGATCTTCAGAAAACCAGGTGCAAAAATCAGCTATTCATTTCAGCATGTTTTTAGTTTTAGATTGGTATGTGTTTATGTCAATGTACCTTTATGTTTCTCCCCAAATAATTCTGTGAATGTAAAAATACAGCATGCTTTCTAGTAAACACAAGTTAAACAGAAAAAACAAGTGAAACACGAGAGATAACATACTTCAAATACAACACACACACACACACACACACACACACACACACACACACACACCACACACACACACACACACACACACACACACACACACACACACACACACACACACACACACACACACACACACACACACACACACACACACACACACACACACACACACCGGGAAACTCCTCTAACAGCAGGTCTAAGCAATCAGACCAGGAAGAGTTTAGGTGACAGGAAGCAGAGGCTTTGAACTTCTGCTCTGTCGACAAATTTACAGACTATTAGAAATAAGGAAAATGAGCAAAGATGATAACTTGGCATATGGTAAATGTGTTTTGCTATGGCTATCATCAATGTTCTCACTTATTTAAGTCTTGACTCAAGGCTAGGTGACGTAATGTTGTTAGAAACAATATATACAGTACAGCAGAGTTTGACACTGCATATACAAAGTAATAATTTTAAAAAAAGCAGTCAAAATATTTCTTCTGATATCTGTCAACTGAAAACTTGACACTCAGTATAACGTTTCAGGTGAATATTTAAATGACCAAACACAGAAATATTTGCATTCCTTATGGACTAGTTTATATTTATCACCAGGTCTTTATAGCAATCTTTATACAGGAACAATATGCAAAACCATGTATTAATAGAAATAATAATAATAAAAAAACTTTCATAAAATCCATGAGCCCATGAGTGTGGAATGGAAATAACAACCAGCTGTTCTGCCTTGACTGGTTGGGTTCCAATGCCTTTGTAGGTATTGAAATCATTACTTTATTTGAGTGCTCTGGCTCAGTGTTTTAATAATGATATAAAGTATGATGCAGTCAATAGAGAACATACCCAAAACACTCTATCTAAGCGTATTAAATTAAATATGTGCTCAACATTTTTCCCTCCTAGCCATACAGAATCAATGTAGTGGGTATAAAGACAGAGAGACAACTATGTAAATGGAGAAGTAAAACAAAATCCCAGTTAAAGAGTACATTTTTGTAGTGTTGTTTTTTTTTTTTTGTACCCTTTTTAATGCAGTTTTCAATCATTCTGAGTGGATTTAATTGCCAGTCGTAGACAAAATGAGCACTGATTTCACTTGATCGGCCAAATTGCGTTTATGTTTGTTAGGACCAGAGCCATCTATTGAACACCTGTTGTGTTCTGCAGTCCTTTTGTATGCTTGGCAAAAAAAATAAAAATAAAATGTAGGCGTTCATTAGATGGCTCTGACACCTACAAATATAAGCACACTCATCCTGATTTAGCTTGTGTAGGTACGTCTTGTCTGTGGCTGGCAACAATAACAGTGGAGCAGCTTCTGAACTTTAGTCAGCTTACCACACTATATACAGAATGAGCAACTGCAATAAAAATGGGAATGGTTATTGTAAGCCTGATTGCTCCCATTCAGTGAACATTTTTTGCTTAGATCTTTTTCTGTTTATCAACTGGGCATCATTATACATAACTAGTAAACACTCAACAGTTGCACGTTTAAAAATAGTAAAATAAATGTTAGAAATTCAACGACAAACGTTTAGACTAGAAGTTAATTTTTTAACCTCATAGTTCTGCCATTTAGACATGTGTAAAGACTGAATAGGCTAGGCCAGGGGTTTTCAACCAGATGTATGTGTACCCCTGCAACAAGGGTGCTGAAACTAGGGTGCAGGGGGTGTGGTAGCACAGGTTACAGTTTTGTTCAATGACTTACAGCACCTCCACTTTAAAAATCATTCCAGTGCCACTGCCCTGGGGGTACTTCTAAGGGTCATAGGGAGTACTCAGGACGACTCAAAAATGCACAAATAAAAATGAAAGTAAGAGAAAATAATGACCTTGAATTTTTTTGACGGTATTATATATTCTCTAAACCACGGTGTATACTTATTTAATGTTTGTTTAGCAGTTCAAAGTGAATGATGAAAAAAAAAAAAAACTAAACACAGAATCTATCACGTCCACAGTTTCACCTGTACGCATGCGCGATTTCGATTGTGTGGATTTCCACTCTATAGGGGAAGCAGGCATCTGGTGATTGTGCCTGGAGAGCTGTCTGTGCTGCTTGTGATCTTTGCTGTTTTCAGCTTGTTGTGTCAGTGAAGCACAGTGTTTCTGCATTGCGCAGAAGTATAGACATAAACAGTCATCACAATACTTATACTTAAATGGTTTTTGTTTATTACCACGGCTACATTTTATTATAAGTAATAGCTGTTGGTTAAATATGTGTTCAGTGCATTTCTTGCAATAGAAAAATGAAGGAAAACACAAAAGTCAGAAACTGCAACGCGACATAAAGTTATACAGAGTCTCTTTGGATCATTTTTAGTTAGTAATCTAGTTTTATCTTGAGGTTAATGTTTTTGATAATGTAAACATTTTAAACGGCACACATAATTATGCTGAGGTGGGAAGTAAATAGTAACGTGATTGAAATAGTAAAATGACTTTTCCAAAGATTCCTAAATACTACCTTTTAATTATTTGCATCCAAATACATGTAATTAAGTTTTAAGAATGAAGCCTATTGTTCGGTTTTCTGTCTCAGCAATTTGTCAGTCCCAGACTGTTGTGTAAAACGATAAATTAAACAAACAGGAGGAAAAAGAAAAAAGAACAAATAACCAGATTATTCTTCCTTTCACTGCAACTGTGGTACCATTCAGTGAGCGAAAACTGTAAAGAGTACTTTACCTGAATCCTCCAGAAGGGGTACAGTTTCAAAAAAAGGTTGAAAACCCCTAGCATATGGTATACATTTATTCATTGAAATGCCTGCTTATTTAATAAGTATCCTAAGGCTGACTGATTGCACACCACACCTTAATTACTGCATGTATCTCTTCAGTTTTTGATTGTGGTCCAGGAAGCCCTTTAGTCCTAACTGATTCATTCACTGCAAGGACATGTTTCCCTTTCTCAGTGTACCTCGATTGACAAGTATACCAACTGAAAATAAATGTACACCGTTATAATATATGGGCATGACTCCATGAGAAGGACATCAAGGAATCACTCATGGTTTTACTATTTTTGACCTCATTTCCAGTTATTTAAACCAATAAACAGTATTACAAATGCCTAAATGATTTAACTTGTTCAATAATGTCAGAATTGGGGCTCAGATAATATTAGTTGAGGTAAGACAACATGAAGCTTCCTCTGTCCTAATGAGGTTGTTTTCTTCAATTTTGTTCTTCAAGTAGTCACTAATGACAATGGATTTGATCTTTTTATTTTTGCAAGTTAATGATAGAGACACCTTGATAAACACTGTCTATATTTAAATGATCACCCATACTCTGCCTCTTTGGTACCAGTTAATTCATTTTTTATTTAATTGTATTATTTTTCCAGCTCCTACATTTTATTTGAAAGAGGCATAGAATACGGTATTGCAGGTAAAACTACCAACCTATGTCTCTTATTCCTTCAGAGTCTTCATGAATTTAGAATTGAGTTGCTTGCTGTGATAGATTCAAAGCAAGAAAGGAAAAGGCAACAGCTACTGTAACTTTATTCTTTCTCAGCACGTACTTTAATTACCCTAACCCTTCTCAGAACTGCTTGAGAACCACACTGACACAGCACCCACTGCTTTTCTGTTATATTTGATAGAGATTGCCTGCTTGATAATATAAATCAAGATAGCTTAGACTTGATTGATGCCTTTTAGAAATTTCAACAATGGGCAGCATTTAAGCTGGTGCAGTGTGGGATTTCAGTTGCACATACTTGCTCAGGAGGTTTCAAATTGTTAATATCCAATAAATTCTACAGTTACTGTAATTGACTATAACCTGTATATGATTAAATTTACAGTTAAATCAATCTAGTATTCATTCCATAAAATCTTCTGTGTAACCTGTAAGAAGCCAGTACATTTCCCAAATATTGCTGATCAAACTCGACAAATCATAGCAATATTCTATTCAATTTGTGCCTTATATGATGGTCTTTCTATTGAACCATAAACTGGCAGCCGGTGTTGTGCGCACTAATAGAAAGATCATGATAGTAGGCTACAAGCAATTAGCAGGTTGTCTGTCTGTTGAGTTTACACAAGAATGGGCTTCTGGCAGCCCCGTTAATGGTGTCATGATGCATTACCATCTTGCAGACAATCATGCACGGTAGACATCAGATGCAAATTTGGTTTGTTTCTATGCAAGCAACTAAACAATCAGTCCTCACTGACAGCATTTTACGTGCTGAAATCCATAGCAAGCAATATTAGTACATTAAAACACACGCCAATGGGCTGGTGACAAACAATAGGATTTCTCTCACAGACTGCTAAGATCACTACATTAGAACCCTCAGTCTAGACACCAGACACAATGCACCCCAAACTGAAACCCAAGGCTTTAGAGTGAGTCCAGAACCCGAATTATGTCTCCCCATGAATTATGGCTCAGAATTATGGGCACTATATAAAGCGTCAATGCAATTTGGATCAATTAGGCAAGAGCAGCCACATTGGTAAAATAGTGCCGTATTTATCATATTGCAGTGGTATGAACCAAGGCACACTGGTAATTTATTAAAGTACCATAGTACCAGAGCAGTATAGTGCACTACCATATCAGGATCACTGTGCAGTATTTGAAATCCAGTGTGCTGCCATTACTTGTTAAACTGTGGTCTGCAAATGGTTATATTAAGGTTTCTCAACAGTATGTTTCAAACTGTATTGTAAGAGCCTTGGTGATAATACCTTCACTCTTATGGATACATTATCGAGAGAAAGCATTTGGCAAAGCCTTGTAATCAACTAGTGGATGCATTCTGCTATTTGAGTAATTTTTAACACGCCTTGTCAGACATCCTCAAGAATCTGCGTGTTAAACATGTTAATTGAAATCACAGCTAGAAATCACATACCAGCTTTCCTTTGTCACTTTCACACCTGATCACTTGAAGAACTTTTCATCTGCACTCTAAATATACAGAGGCCTATCGTTAACAAAAGTATCAAGTATCAACAATTTCAGACACTACTTTTCACTGCAGACCCCCCCCCCCCCCCAAAATAAACAAACAAACAAACACAAACAAACAAACAAACAAACAAACAAATAAATAAATAACTCACATTTATTCTTCCAAAATACAGTAGAGAGTGGGCTAAATATTTTAAAAGACAAAAATTAAGTGTGAAGACGGATTACTCTGGTCTTCTGAGGAACATTCCTATTGTGATTTATTCCACACTATACCCTTGGGCCATAATTTAGGGGTGATTTGAAAAACAAATCATACCCTCTTCTATGGATTTTATTATTTATTCCCCCTGGTTTTCCATTCTGTCTAACCTGTTATTCCCATTCAAGCCACCTTTGCAGGAATGTCTTTCTCTAACACAGCTAGTTGTAAAAATATCCAGAATTAAAGAAATAATTGAGGGTTCTGTTATAGTCAAGTGCATAATGGACACCATTGGGTATAAAAGTGAAACAACATACCGTAAAAAGTTGTAAATAAACATCCAAGAGTCTAAGGAATTTCTATAGTCAGAAACATTACAGTTACTGTAATGTAACATATGGTTTGTCACTTAATAAGAACTAAAATGCGTTTGAACTGTCTATTTCTTGTGTCCTGGTCAAAGTTAGGTTTTGCTGATTGTTCCATGGAAGCATGCCATTGTGCCATTTATTGTAGTGTGGACCGACGCCATGTGGTTTTAGGGAAATAAGAAGGAAAAACAAATGAGCTGTCTACAAGGTCTTTGTTAACACATTTGTCACAGTAAAGACAAAAGGAAAGTGACTGCTTCAGAATAATGAGTGTCTGAATATTGCAATTTAGGGAAAGAAGAGTGACAGGACACCCAGAATCACTAAATATGCATCTTTGAGCTATGCATATCAACAGAACTAACAATCACAAGAAGTCTACTTCCAAGAAGTGTTCCAGAAAGTAAGTTACATTTAGTACTGAAATGAAGAGAAGATAATGTCTTTTTCCTTCCCCCCAGTATTCCCAAGCAAACTAACTTTACAGAGAATCTGAAAAAACTTGGAAAGCATGTGATTGCCTGCAGTATCCTCCTTAACCAACAGGCGTTGTGACAATAAGTAAGCTCCACGCATGCTGTGACAACCTTTTCAGATTCATTATTGTATTACTATTTTAGTAGTGAGTCCCACCATAAGCATCATATTCATTTCATTTAAGATACTGGCCCCACACTTAATGAGTATTAGTGAAAAGGACTAATTTGTAAATATGTTTATTGTGAATTTGCCTGGATGGTAAACTATTTTGTCAGGATGGCTGGGAGTGTTTTTTTTTTTAAGTACCGATTGCTTGCTGCCAATTGACACTAGCTACAGTATCACTATCGACACTCAAACAGAAATGTGTACATTCTCCGTGGTGGGCAGCTTATCTAGCAGCATGGCCTGATGAGCTCTGTGGTTGAGTATATGTATATACATACAGTACATTCACCACGATAGTTCTGTTAAACACAGTCTTATACATACATTTAAATTGTGTATGTGTGTGGGCAGAAAAGTTGCTTTGAATTATTTGTTTACACTGCTATTTGTCTGTCATTGGAATAACATAAATTCCCAGTTTTCCAGTCAGTCAGCAGGTAATTATATAATTAATTAGGAGGTGGCCCCCTTTATGCATGTATTTAGCAGGATGGGGTTAAAATCCTAGCAACCCACCTCAGGATGTATGTTGACACACTTTGACCTGGGTTGAGCGAGGCAAAATGTATGACAGCCGATGAAATAACAAACATTTTTGTTTATTCTGTTTAGCCATATTTTTGTTGCTTGAGACGCACCATGAGCCAGATTCCAGCAGGGATGAAGAAACATTTGCTCTAATCAACATTTGGGCCGACTGTTCAATCCAGAGAAGCTTGGATGGACGCATCTGTAACAAGCTGTTTCTGGGGCATTGATACACGTATTGTTTACTTGCATCTGTCACCCAGGTCAACCCTGCTTTATCAAAAGCAATGTGAAATCGCACCGCTGACCCACATGACAACGGGTCCTGACCCAAATAGTTTCCAAACTGGGTAGAGCACACTAGTGTGAAAGGAGCTCTAAAAAATCAGTTCATCATCTTAACTTACATCTTACAGGCTCAGGCTCATAAAGCTCTGTACCACATCAACACTCGCCAAAAGAAGAGTTGTGTGTTTATTGGAATACCTGCTTTAACAAACTACCTGTGGCTAATCAAAAAAACAAAAACAAATACAGTGTGTCCCTTTTGGTGGTTCTACCTGCTGTCAACAATGGCTAAGGCACCCAGAATGGAATGTTCTTTTTCTAGAATACCATCATAGTTCCCGCTTTCCATGCATGGAATGCCTGAAGGGGTTAGGCCAGTTCCAAACTGACGAATCAGTCACCATCTTACTGAGACAGAGACACTTTCTCATCTCCTGTAATCCATTGGCAAGTCTCGTGGTAAGTAATGCTTATTGCCCAACTTCAGAAGAAATAATGCAGCAGCAAATAAAAAATGGAAAAAAAGAGCTGATGATCACATTCTTAGAAATTTCACAACATACTTCTCTGAATAATCTGAAAACTGTCTCATTTGTTTATAATATGCTTTTTATATAAATATAAATTACAAACACATGACTGATTTCCATTACATGAGAGTAGATGTTAAACTTCATGCTGATTTGAATTCGGCTCTCGCCAAGATAAGCACCATCTAAGACGTAGCTTTACAGTAAACTAATGTGATCCATCTACATCTCCATTCATTTGCATTGCTTTCCATCTGATGATGTAGATATCCTTCTGTCTCGTATTGATTGCTGAAGTGTAATGCTGGCTCCAGGGATCAGCTTATTTTGCCTCCCCAGCACATCAGCACACACAACGGCTGCGATGCTGGCTCCGGGGATCAACCCAGTGCGGTCTCCCCAGTGCATCATCATGACAACCGTCTGGATTGAGTTAAGTAGGTTACATCTCTGGGGTCTTCAAGTGGGCACCTTCCGTCCTCGGTGTTTAGTCAACTAGCCCACCACACCTCAAGAGGGCTCAACAGTGATTCTGGCATCCCAGCAGCACCCTCCCCCTCCATCCCCCACTCAGCTCAGCCCAGTTTACTTACCCATTCATCAGTGTTGCTTTCTTTCTATTGTGCTTGAGATCCCCAGCCAGAATCTTTCCGTCTGAACCAGAGCCAGTTGCTGCTCCTTTCTGCTGCTTCAGATAAGTTCTTCACTGTGCGACGCAACTCTTGGCCACTCAACTCGACATCTCTGAGAAACCGGGTTGTAGAGTGTGCCACAAATTGTAGACAACCCACCCACAATATGTAGTCAAGATATACTCACCTCCAGAGAGTCTCTGATAAACAACAGCATTTTTTTGCACATTGGTCAAAACACTTCATGTAGCTCAATCAATAAAGCCTTGGATTCCAGTCATCAAGATCATAGCACTGAATTCTGTTGTTGAAAAGTATTTCAATACAAAGGTAATTTTTTCTTTTTTAAAACAATTATTTTGATTCATTTTCCAGTTCTCCCACTTTTTGGAATGTTCAATTATTATTCAATCTGGCTCACAACTGCAACCTCGAACTAACTCAGGAGAGACAAAGACGAGCACTCATATCCTCTGAAACGAGTGCTGTCAGCCATCTGCTTTTTGAACTCTGCAAGCCCACCATGCAGCCATATCCAGAACTTACAGCACTTGAGCAATTGTGTGCCACCCCCTGAGAACTCCCATCCACGGTGGGCAGTGGTATAGCTTGGATTCAATCTGGCGATCTCCAGGCTATAGGGTGCATCGTGCACTCTGGGCGGATGTGCCACTCGGGAGCCCCTAGGTAATTCTCTTATGATGATTCAGTTGTACTTCTCTTATTGTAACTATTCCTCTTTCAAAATTGAACTGATGAATTGAACTGTTAAGAATTTTTTGTTTTAACTTAAAATTTATATTGCAATGAAACTATTAATATTGATGGTCACATTGCTGACAAGGGGTAACCCCATGAAATATATATTAACAGCGGATTCTCCTTCCAGAAACACAACCAAGCTGCTGATAGAAAGTGGCATCTAGGGCCACCTCCCCCCAAAAGACAAAGCCACAAAACCATGACTGGATAAAATGAAGATGGATAAATGGTTAACACAACAGCCACAGTGGTGCACTGCCACCTACCCCCAAAAGATAGGAAAGCCGCTGAGACATGGGACCGCCCCCCAGAGCATGAAATGCACTGAGGGAGAGACCAGCCTCTCCAACCTGCCACACACTCTGCAGAAACTAAATACAAATCGCTCGACACTCAGGTAAGGAAATAACCCCTGTTAACTGGTAGGAGGAAACCTTAGGGAATCCATGGCTGAGGGTAGCCCTTCCTGCAGGCTCTGAAGATGGCTGTCTCCCTGTTTGGCCTCGCCATGCGTGACTGAGAGGTCAAACAAAAGAAGCGACATGAATGAAACTTTTTATGGTATTAAGAGATAATGTGTTGATTAGTGGGCAGATTCTCCTTCTAGAAACAGAACCAAGTTGCCCATTTATGAAAATGTAAAAATTACATTTGAATGATGTCTAAAAATACAACAATACAAATCTATTGTGTTTCGTTCATCAGTTTCAACCCGAATAACACCTATTGCCAGAAAGAGTTTGTGTTGCATTCAAGGAAACACATCCTCTCCTCTCAAAAAATTCTAAAAAATATATCGTACTGGAAATTCAATAAAGTTATCTGGAAAGATAGGCAACAACACAAGAAGATCCAATAGATCTCTGTAAAATGTATTCATATTATTACATAGATGTGATAGTGCCTCTTTAAAGATTACCTCTCTTATAAATGACTAAGTAGTTTTCAAAGCTCCAATTCAAATGTGTTGAAATCTATTTAATGTCAGCCTTTGCTTTGGCTATTGTTCGTGAATTACAGTTTGGCCATCCAGCAAAAGGATTAATTATCATTTACTAATCAATCTCCAAACTTCATTTTAATTAAAGAATCAACAGACTGTGCTTCTGCCAATAACAATGGGATTTTGTTTACGAAAGTTCCAACTACAGGTAAATGAATACCATATTTACACATTATTAGACAGAATACAGTGCAGCACATACATATGTGGTAATGTTTATCCCTGAATGAACACCTTCCAACCTGTTTTTGTAACCACAGATAGGAATTGAATGTTCACTTTAAACATGTATTGGGGAGGAGGTGGTAACTCGAAGCACGGCAGGACTGTGTTTGCGAAGTAGGGTTATATAGCTAATAGATTGATGGGAACTTGCTGGTAATTGACTTGGAGGCTGACCAATGAATAAATCTGATGTACTAAGAACTGTATTAATGAAACTATAGATTTCATGCCTGAAAACCTTTCAAGCTTTATGTTAAAATCACTGTAAAAGCAATATTAAAGGAAACTAGATAAGTTATAACAACTTATAAATGCCTATAGCACATACCCCAAATTCCTAGAAAGTATTTTAGTCTTTTTCTTAAGATGTTGTCGTGGTTAGGCAAAATACAATATAATATGAAATACTTTCTAATATGTGCCACTTGAGAGTTCCTTTCCAAGCTGTGATTTGATGTATATGCTGATTTCATAATTTGTGGTCAACTAAATTTAATTTCCACAAAACAATACACTTCTTTATTCCTTGTCATCACTGTGTCCTAAAATACTTGAACACCTGTGTATCGTCAGCACTGCTGAATCTCCATGCTTTATTCGGTGGTTTCTTAATGTTATCTCAGTACTGGCGTGTGATGGTGTCTTGCTGTATACAATATTATACAGGGTACTCCTACATACTTACAGATTATTCTATTTATCAGTGACTTCACTTATATTTACAAATGTCATATATTCCCACTCCTTTCATTAAACTGCACTATTTGAATGTCATCAAAAACTCCAATCTTTTTGGAAAACACATTTGTATCTTATCATCATTATTTTCTGTGAAATATATCAACTCATTTCATCCTGGTAAATTGCTCTCTGTTAGCATTACCTATTAAAATAACCTGCAACTTTTTAACTTACTTTTGCTGCTGTTCTATTCATTAAAAATACTGGTAAACGATTCAGTTTCTCAGGTTCAACATAACTAAGGGAACAATAGTGGTCTCATTTGTAGAAACAAATTAAATTGGATTTCTAAAGCACCTTAGGGCACAGGGGATAGTGTCAGACCTGCTATGTATGCTAATTAGTACTTATATACAGTATATCTTATGACTGATTGTAACATTTATGGATGATAACATTTACTAGTGTACCTTACATTTCCGTGTTTCTTTCCAGACCCTTTTCTAATATTACTGTTACAGTATATCTTGTATACAATGATAGAAAGAGCATAATTTAAAATATTCTTCCAGCACGAAGACTGGAAAAAAAATAAAACATAATAATGACAGTTGGTGGCAACTTACCATTGTTCCATACTGTGAAAGCTAGATTTAATAGTTGATTAGAACCTGACATCATCAACCGCAACACAAGTGAAACTTTTTACTGTTTGCCAATAATGCCAGTGTATGCATACCAGTTACAACCCCATTTTAATCTATTAACAATGAGAAAGAACAGACTTCAGCTTCTAACTTCTACTTTAGTAAAACAAATATGTCAGTAACAAACATCCCTGCCACGGCTGTAAATTCTAAATTAGAGCTATCAGTATGAAAAAATTGATGACCATGACATTTATCAACAGTATGTACAGAATAATATAGAATTAAAAATGAAATGGTTAATCATAATTTGATAAAGAATTATCCAGATAAAGTATCTGCAGAAAAAAAGAAAACAAAACAACTGTAGCATGTTAATAAATAAAGAAGCTGTATGACAGAGAGTGAATGAATCCTAGTCAACAATCTCCCTCCCGATCTGTGATGATGCTGTATAACAGGAACAGAGTGTCTCGTACTGGTTGGTCTGGCAGTTCATTCCAGGGTCAGTCGGAAGCTAGCCAGCCAGGAAGGGGGCGTTGTCAAAATGCCCAAAGTAATTGCCCTAATGTGGTACACAATGTGCCAGTCATGGATTGGAGGAGACATGATTGAACTAGCTATTGCAGGGGGCATGACTAAAGTTGAAACAGGGGGTGTGACGATGTAATCTGGTCCTTTGATGTGTGGTTACTGAAAGGAACTGTTTAGGAAACGGAAGTAATTAATTATCATGAGTGTTTCGTGTTTAGTTTGTTTGATTGTGCTAACTGTTTTTCTTTTGTCACTGTTAGTGGGCTAACACAAACTGGGAGCTGTCACTACTAGCCAGCACCAAAACCCGGACTACACTGCACCACTGTTTCATGAACTGTTGTATTTCATCCCACCTGCACTCAAGCACTCACTCTCTGGAGAAGTGATCGTGTCTGTGTTTGGTGTTGTTATAAAGTGTCATATTATTTCTGGACTGAAACAATTGTTTTGCACGGAGAGATACATATGGCTGTGTAGAGCCCGTGCTTATTATTTAAGTATTGTTGACACGCAACCCAGCCAAATAAAGGAGCTGTTTCATTGAACTTTGACGGTCTTGTGCGTGTGTTATTCATGAGCACTGCACCAACTACACCTGCAAACGGCAAGCTACTTTGCCACAAGCTGTTACAAAGCAATCAAGCTATGGTGTGCTTCTTGCTTTTCCACTTTACACAGCTTCTATAGAAGTCCATCTGTATAAGTATTTGGCCCGTTGCACGTTTGTGGTTTTATGTGTTTATCCGTAGAGTATTAACTCAGACTAAAACTACAGTATGATACCAACACCCCCTTCACACTTACTGAGTCAGCCTTGGGCCATCTCTGGGCCGCCTCATAATTTCCGTTCACAGTTGAGGTTTGAGGGGGCCTAAATGCTTTCACATATGTGGCTGAAAAGGAAGCCCAAATTGCAGCGAAGTGCTTGTCGGGAATGTAAACAGTGACGCAAACACCGCATTCCCGGAAGTCAACATAAAAGATTGAGCTGGGAAATTTGCAGAAGTAAATATGGCAATCTTATTTTTTGCAACACTGTTGGTACTGTACTTATTGCATAAGATACGATAAAGGCGTGTGTTGACAGTGCAGTCGGTTACTGTAGAAAGAATCGATCGTGTTGGATCATGCGTAAATGCAGCAAAAAAGGACGTGTACATTACCTTAGTCACAATACAGATTATTATATTAATGGTGACTGAATATGCAACGTCGTATGCATTATTTATCAATATTGAGATTTACAATCTTAGCTGCCATCTGAAATGTGTGTGTATATATCTATATCTATCTATCTATCTATCTATCTATCTATCTATCTATCTATATATATATATATATATATATATATATATATATATATATATATATATATATACACACACACACACACACTCACACACAGAGCGCGAGAGAGCGCAAATTTTATCGTTTTAATGAAAGCTGTACAATGAAGAAATACTTACCATTCATGACTTACCCAGCATGATCATCATCAAGAGTGTCGGTGTATTCAGTGCATTCCCCATTGCTATTTAACGGGCTGGAGATCGATGTAGGTTCCATAAAATCCAAGATCTGTGGTGGGTTTATTTCTGGCCTGCTGCTCAGTGTTTCCGAGAGTTCAGAAATAACACGGACATAAAGGAGAGAGCTGCTTCTGCATCCAGCGCTCAACGAATATCATGGACATTTGCAGAGCTTTTTGAGATGTTATAGTAATCAAATAATGACTTGGATCGCATTATTGAGGAGTTTGGTGATAAAACGAGTGATCGGGAGAGTATCTACATCTACAAAGAGGTATGTGAAAAATACAGTGAACAAGGGGTGGGGCTTGACTGGAGATGCAGTCTGTCCTTTTGTGATTTAATGCATTTTAAACCTGTTTACTATGTATTTTACCTGACGCACCTGACAAACGCTGAATAAATGGACCGCTAAGGGTTAATTTCTGCATTGTCCCAGGTGCCACCCCTTAAAACCGACATTGTTTTGATCTACTACGCACGTCCTAGTAGGTGGAGTGGTTTGAGCTACGTCACCGCATTGACTTGTTAAGGCCGGCCCAGGGCTTGCGTTGGGTTCACACAAGCAGATAGGCCGGCCCTGGGGCAGCATTGGTACTTTAGGCCGCATCAAAAAGCTGGCCTAAATTTCACCTGGCCCGGGGCCGCCTTTTCATTTTTTGAGCGTTCACACATGAGATAAGGCGGCCCTGGGCCGGCCTAAACCGCCAGTGTGAATGGGGTGCAAGTAAATTATAGTATTCCAGGCCACACTTCAGAAAGCAATCTGGGACAAAGCAAGATTTTGTGATAATTGTTTTCCAATTGCAGCAAAGTTGCCAAATTTCCAAATAAATCAAGGGCAAGTTTTAGTTGGTCAAATCATAGTTTTCAAGAGCAATACAATATGAAAGACATATTGTTCTACTTAGCACCAGTTTATTCAGTGTACTGTTTCCAGAAATAATGTATTTTACTTCAAACACCGGCTTATTGCAGGTTTTCTCATTTCAAACCAGGGTACTGTTCAGACATTTCTTTGGCCATCAGCATTTATAAATTCAGTAAATAATTAAAAAGAGTTGTACCTGTGTTTTTCTTTTTAATTAACTTATAAGGCAGCAGTCTAAATATGCACATTTGTTTTAAATTGGCACTAAAACATATAATATGGTTTTCAGTAGCCTGTAGCACATTACACATATTTGTGCCAGCAACTGTATTACACTTTTTCCAATGATCTCATCTTCAGTGTCAAGCAGGTTTTACAGAGCAAACAAGAGAAATTGACTGCAGTCTTCTCTTTTGAAGATAAGAGCAAACTAGAGGTACTATTAAGGTAGTTTTTGTGGGAGCCATCAGGCTAAGCAATGCGGCTTCCATACTGAGATTAAGTTTTTGTTGATATACCTCTTCCAAAAGTACTTCAAAGTTAGTGTCCATTCACAATAAAAACATGGGTTTTGTTAGTGGGCAGAGAATCCTTACGGTATCTGTCAATACCATGTGCTTTCTGGATACTGAATTCTTGAGTGGCTGAACCAGTGTTTTTTTTTAGTTAACTATAACATTTTAGTTAATCTATTAACGAACATAAATCATATTTGTTAATAGTAACTATAACTATAACTAAAAAATAACGTAACATGATAGTGAAATAGTAACTAAAAACCCCCCAAAACATTTGGTTACAGTTATGCTTGCTACTTTTCGATTGTAATCGGTAAATCTCATTAAACATCGTATTCCCCCAAAAATATGAGTTTGACCGAAATAAATTTATATAACATAAATGTGTGTATAACCACTCGCTATTTTTTAAAATTTTCTTAGCATAAATAATCATTAGAAATCATCTCTAGTTTGTATAGTTTTTATACTTGCTGTCTGTCCCATCTCCGTTCCACTCTGAGTGGCTAAAGATTTTTTTTACATGCTTTCATACGATTAGTATTTTTTACTTTTCCTAGCAAACTGGAAAACTTCCTAGTAAACTGCAGCTACATTCCAGCATGAATGTGACAGCGCGCCTCGTTCAACCTTGACCTCTGTAGTACTAGTCCGAGCAGTATCGGCACCAGTTCCAGCAGTAGCAGCACCAGTCTTACCAGTACCAGTTGTAGCATCAGTGTCACCTGTCTCAGCATTAACTTCAGTAGCAGTGAACCAAGTGCATGTTTCAATAAAGGTATAAACCCATCTACTTATTCATATTTACAAGTTATATTCTTCTTGTCCTTTTAATAACACATATTTCTAACAGTGTGAATAGAGTCACTTTAAGTTGGTGTTGTTTTTTCTGGGAGATTTGTTTAAAAAAAAAACATCATGAAATTTCAAATATCACCCAAGGTGGGTCACTGGGTACTGACTTAGCGACTTATATTTCTAGATAGAAACCTAGTCCTAGCTACGCCCCTGCTTAATGAATATTGTATACAATACCCACGAACCGGGCCCATCTGCCTTGTCTTCCAGTGACTCTGAGTCCACCTGTGCTGAAGCAGGAGAGGGGCGAACCTCAGACTGCAAGTTAATTCTGTTCAACTATCTCTAGTTTTGTTCTGTGCATATTATTTTTACTTGTAAATGTATGCTATAAAAGTCTGTGTAATATTTATATGCTGCAGTTTATTTGAGGAAAATTTTTAAATGTGTGTAGGATCTTTATATTTATGTACAGCTCCGGTGTGACCAAACATTATTTCAATTAGAATGTTGGTAACCATGGCTTTGTTGTGTTTTAAATATGGTAAAAGGGTTTTGCTAAATGAGAAATTTCTCAAAGCCATAAAAAGTCTGTTTTCTTTAAAGCATAAAAGTCAATTTCACCCATTCTCAGCTTGAATGGAAAAATAAACATCGAAAAAACACTGTAAATTCTTTAAAAAGAGTTAATCAAACAAAACGAGTGCTGTATTACATGTATTGAGTGAAAACATATCTTGCGACAAAGCTGTTATCAGAATATGAAATGGTAATGTAGGCCTATAAAAAATATACATTTTAATATGAGTTTTTTTTTCAATATGTTCCATATTCATAAAGCATTTTCAACCAAAATCAAAAATAAGCATTTGAACTGCCTATAGGGACTGTTCAATTAGCACATGAAAGATTTACCTGACACTACAACTTCTTTGTGTTGTTTTCCAATAAGTAAAAAAAGGTAAATGCTTTATAAATATGGCCCTACGTGTGTTTTCTCTAGATCTCTTGGAAAGCCTGTGAGTCAGGGACATTTTGTATTGTACAAAAAAAAGGCAAATGTTTTATTTTTATTTTTTATTCAGTTTTTTTTTTTTTTTTACCATTGATTCAGGAAAGTTGTTTATGTATTTAACCCATTGTTTTCATCAGGCATTGAGGTTCTACTTAAACATTTATAACTGCAAATTAAATGGTTTAATTATTTTTCCTCAAGTTAGTTTAATGTAAAATCTAAATATAGCTTTTGAAAATTGTTAAGTAAAAAGCAAGCTGAAATAACCAGCGTGTTTTTTACTACTTGTTTCCAGCACAGAGAATCTATTTGACTAGTAAATTGTGTGGACGGCTGTACAGCAAGACTCAGTTAGTAAATGGTAATCTCTGATTAATACATACTTGTGGTTGGCTGTCCTAAGGAGTGTACTGTGAAGAGGTGTAGAGCCTAGCATTACCCAAGTTATTTTTACCTCAACAAGTTCAAGGTCATCACCACTCTGTTAACTAACAACAGGGCCAGTTCAAAAATAAACCGTGGCAAAGTTGTATTGTCAGTCAAAACACACATTATCAAATCAGAACCACTTAGGTGGGACTCAGTGTGAAACTTTATAATAGGTCAGTGTGGATTTAAAAAATAACAGACTGTTCCATTTACGAGGGGAGGGTGCATTTCTTTCACAGCTGCTGTTTATAAAGATAATAATAAACAGTTTACTAACAAGGTATATAATCACAAACACTTCTGAAAAAAATATACACATAGGCCTATCAGTCAACTTTAATTCTCTGTGCGAACTCCTACATCGCATTCCAATTTTCCAAATAGACTTGCCTGGTAATAAAAAAAGAAAAAAAAAACTCTCGGCGGAAGTAAGCTAAGTTTTCCACAGTTGTGGTAATAAGTACATAATGTACGGTATATCAAATATGCCTTCAAAACACAAGTCGGGTTGTTCAAAACGAAAAGAGCAGAAAAGACAGCTAGAAATTTCCCAAAAAGAAGCAGAAAATGCAAAAAAATGTGTACAGTAAATGGTTTAAAAGTGGTCTGACAACAGAAGATGGAAGTATTGCGGCAGCGGAACTGCCAACCTCCACCTCGCACGATAAACAACAGTTGAGCCAGAGGAAAGAGATGAATCAGAGACATTGGATTGGAAATGTAGAACAACAGCAAATACAAGGATCCAGCTACTTGGCCTGACTTTTGTACCAAAGAGCTAAGAGTTGAAATCATGAAACATAAATTTCAATTAGTTTTTTGTTTTGTTTTGTTTTTTTGTGGGGAGGAGGGGGGGGGTCTGCTTCATATTCTTGCACTAGGGCCCAGTTGATCCTAGCACTGGCTCTGACAAATAATAACTAAATAATAAATACAATTATATTTAGTTAACTGTACTGTACTAATAAATATAACTACAATTAAACTAATAACTATAACTAACTAACTAAAATAAAACATTCAGAACTATAACTATAACTGTAACTAAAAAAAAAAAAACGCTGGGCTGAACCCAGCATCTGGGTTTCAATGCTAAGTAATACTTGATGAGATGCGTAGCAAAGCTCAGATTCACAGCATAAAATTGCCCCCATAAAATCTTAATGGCAAAGAAAAATCTGTCCCCTTGCCATTTTTGCATGGTTGGGATTGTGCCATAAATCTGGGAGCAGTGTAGTAATAGATAATGAATATGATCGGCAAGTATCTATAATTTATATTGGATTAATTTGAAGTAAACAGGGCATGGTATTCAATTGCATTAAAATTCTCCCAGTTGATGAGCAGTCTAAAGTTACTTTCCTTTTGTTCTCTACAGGTGACAAAACCACATCTGGAATTTTCATCCCATAATCCTGTTGACAAGAGGTTGCTTTGCCTGACCTGGCTTTTATGGCTTTTTTCAGGCAGCACTGATCAAAGGTCTGTAGTCATTTATTGTAGCAGACAAGGTTTCATACAATGCAGTCATCTGATCAGATAACATAGCAGAATTAACCTGTACAACAATCAGGTTAAACTTGTACCAATCTACTCTAGTCTCTAAAAGACTGAAGACTATTATAGAGTAGAGAACTGGAACCAGTTTGGGTCCTCTCCAGTTTGTCTTTTCAAGCTCTGTGTCAGTCTCAAGTATGACTGAAGTATATTAAAAAAAATGGCAATATTCAGACTACTTGCTCTCAAAATAGCATTTCTTCCACTCTCAGAAAAGATGCACAGGACTTCAAATTTAATGACCAACGTGGAGTCTGTAACCGTCAGATGAACATACAGGATCAACCTTCAACAACCTGCAGGTGTCTATCTGCCATCAAAGAGCCAACACAGAGTTGATTAGTGCTACTTTTTAAAATTACATTTTATTTTGACTTGAACATGTGCAAAGTGACAATATGGAAAAGCTATCTGTTTGTAATTTGTGTACATTGCTAGTGATCACTGATCTCTCTCTGCGGTACTCATATAAGTAATGTAGCCTAAATATCTTTAGATAGTAAAGTAATATACCATTACTAGTTAATTACTTAATTGAATCTCAATTACATCACTTTCATTGACAATATATATTTGTACCGTTAGTTCAAAATAAAAATGAACAACAATATATCTTTTGTAAAGTTTATTTGGATTCAGAACTGGGTTCATGTCTAGTGACACCCTACATCTATCGTGTCCAATATATTGCTGAACAATGTTTAAATGTTACTGAGTGTTTTAAAATAGTTTTCCTAATTTGCATAATTTTCTGGAGATGAGCCCTGAACAAGTAACAAAATTAGCATATTAAATAACTTAATGCACTTAACTTTTGGGATGGGTCAAAAGGAAACATATACAATTTAAAAATGTATTTTCTGTTACTGTGACATTGTGGCAAAAGTTTGTTCCATGATCAGTTAGAATTTCCTTTGGAATCCCTACTCTCGCTATAATCTGCACTAACTCTCGAGCAATTGCTGCAGCACTAGTGGATCTCGATGATACTGCCTCTGGATTTCTGGTTGCTTAGTCCACCATTACCAAACTGCATATATCCAGAGTCAGACTGGCTTAATGGACTCACTATATCAATAGCAATGCGTTCAAAGGAGATCAGGGGCAGTGAGTCTAACGGGACTGACTTGTGCTTGTGGCTTGGGATACTCTATACAGATAATAATGTGATGAGGATATGTAAGCTGCCGACTGCCCTCTACTTCCTTCCCCTCGACAGAACGAATCTGCCCCCAGATTGTAGCTTTCAGAACTGGGGGAATTTTTTGTTCTTTTTGTTTTTTTCTGGCAAAATCGGGAAAGGAACAAATCAGCATGCAGTGGGAACATTTGCCATTTTGTTGATCATTGTGTCAAAATGAAGCCAGTCTTTACCTAAAATATCTGGATTGGGCAGCTTTGTAGCCACTGCCAGGATTATGCGGCCGGTATGACATCCAACAGTAAAATCAAATTTTGTGAGGAGGTAGTCCTTGTTATCCTCATGAATACAAAAAATGACCATTGCCCAGTGTGACCACCAGGTATCCCCATCAACAGAGCTTCTTCAATCAAAGTCTGCCCACATCCTGAGTCCACTAATGTGTAGGTGATCACCTCACCAAGCTGTACATCCACAATGCAAAGCCCCTCCCAATCGTTACCCCAAGACCTACCTGGTGCCTATGAAACGTAGTGGGAGGCCGTTCCACACTTCATTGCTGTGGGGCAATTACTGGCAAAGTGGCCGACCTCATGGCACCAGAAGCATGTCGGGGCAAAGGGCGCCCAGGGAGCCAGCGTGTCCCGTTGCCGGTTAGGTTGTTGGGCCCCGGTCTCCATGGTTGAGGAGGGAGGCTTCCCTTTGGGTATCAAGGGGATGCCAATCCATAAGGGGAGGTGGTGTAGTGCTCAGGGGGCCCCGTCCGTGGTCCTGCGGTCTTCGGTCTTGTGGAGGGAGGAGCAGCCGTTCCAGTTGGAGGTGATGCTTGTGTGAGCTGCGAGTCTTCGTAGTCCTTCGCCAATCGTACAGCTGCATCCAGCGTGGTGGGTCGATGTCTGGTGAGCCAGTTTTGAGTGTCTCCCAGCACCTGCACGATGCTCGATTGCAATTAACTTTGTAATTTCCTCTGTCGTGTGGGTGCCGGGGCAGAGCCACTGGGTCACCTGATCCACCATATGTTGTGCCACCATGCGGGGCTGTACTCCTGCGGGTCTCTGGATGACATGACATGAGTTAGGGCCTGGTAGGCTGCCTGGGCCTCCCCGTTGAGACTAGGGCCCAACTGGGTAGACCGCCTCTCCCGAGGCCATTGTGCTGAAGTGGCTTGCCTCTCAAAGCCTGTTAAATAGGCCTTGGGATCATCCTCCCGCAATATCTTCACTACCCTCACCTTGGGTATGGGTACTGCTAATTCAGCCACTGGTTCCCTAATCGGATTGGCTCCAACATCGTTGCCACCCCCTCCTGATTGTTGGCACGCCTGATCCTCCAATATTGCTCTTAATGCAGCCAGGTCCATTTTTAAATCCCTCTTCTCATGTTCAAATCCAGGCTATGGCATTGCCGACCATGACCAAGGGTTCCTAGGGGGCGGCGTTCAATTGGCCGAGCACCGCCCGGGTAAGGAGGGCTTAGGTTGGCAGGGCAAGCCACGGTTCACCGCATACCAGCAACCCCTGTGGATGATAGGAAGCCTGAGGGTCTGCAGTGGAGCCATTCAGATCTGTGTTGTCCTCCTGCACTATAGCTCTGGTGGCTTTGCTGTGGATCCGCAGTGCAAAAAAAGGTGGATTGGCAAGAACACGTTTCGGAGGATGCGTGTTTCAGCCTCCGTTTCCTGAATAATAATTGGGCATTCCAAATTAGGGAGAAAACCAGGGTATATCTATTTTTTTGTTGGTTAAATCTTTTCACCCTTGTAATTAAGGGATTCATCCCTGAGTTTAAGTTTTAGTTTTGCAAACTGAAGGTTCTCACTTTGACGCAAAGTAAAAATACCTACAAATATTGGAAAAAAGATCCCTGTTGTGCTTTAGACATAATTAACCTTCAACTAGGAAGGAATTTATATTCGGCTGTGAGAAGGTGTAGGTCCCACTTTTGTGCTGTTACTAATTAGGATCAAACCCATTGTGCTAATCAGTCCTGCATTTATAACCATATTTTACAACAAAGCTTGTTGTATAAAATTCAAAATAAACATAAATCTGAAGACACAAGTAGCAGTTTATTTGTTCCTTCCTGTTTTACAAAAAGTTAATGAGCTGCCTTTTTACCTCGCTGTACACACAGTATACCAAACAGTTTTGTGATTTTGCCTTAGCATGGGCCTTATAATAGATAGCAGTAAAGTTGCAGAGTGAAGTTACTCCAATACATTTTATGCTACAGTTGTAAAGCCTCTTTGTTTAATGTCAGGCTTCCAGCTGTGTGAACAGATGTGGGATACCACTAAAACACATAGCCTATTAAAAGCCTTTTAACCTGGATGTTTGAATTCAAACTGCTGAGTGTGTGAAAAAGTGTTACAGTAATAAAGATGACGAGCCAGGTATTTAAACATCACTTCCCGTGGCTTGTTACCAGTTCATTAATTTAGGATTTACATTATTTCCCAGACTTGTTTTTTAAAATGAATACATGTGTGTACTGTACATTCCTTAACCAGGTGAATTCAGTAACAAAAACAAAACTGCTGTTTCGTGTCTAATTCAAACCAATTATAAAATGGTTTGGGTGAACAAAGTACTTGCTGAACAAGACACAAACCTTGGCATATCTTACTGCTTAAACTACAAAAAAAAAAAAAGTGTATGTAAAACTATTTTGACAAAAAATGACCTGAGCCTGTATTTGTGCAAACTTCAGCAATCAGCACAAGAATAGACCATGATCTGTTAAAGAAAGCATTAATCAAGCAATACTGTCCTGTCCTTATATGACTGGGGGCAAGCAAGCCCCTTGTCTTAAATGTCATTAATCAGCAGTTTCTGTGTTCTGATGTAGTGCCTGAGCAGGACCTCTGGCCAGCCTTCATTCATCACCTTCATCAAGAGGAGATCTTCTGTCCATCAATGATATGGCTTGTTCCTCACCCACCATTCCCGCCACTGTCACAACATTTCCCTGCTATTTACCAATACTCGCAAAAGTGTATTTGATGCTATACATAGCATGACAGGTCAGTGTGCAAACTAGCACACTAATTTAGTAGATTTTTAACAAAAATAAAACAAAAATCAGTAAATGAGAAAATCTGTTCTGTCTATGGAATATCTTTGAATGTGACAACAACGAGTACAAAACAACATATATGACCTGTGAAATAAAGTGTGCTATCCAGACGTTAGCTGTCAAGTCATATAATGTGATGTTTTTGTCTGTATATGACCCAAATTTTTGTAATATATATGTAAATGACTACAAATAAAACTACTTCTGTCTCAATCCCTTCAACAGTATTGTCAGACCTGGTATTTTCATAGTTGGTCCAAATCTAACACACCTAACCTTCAATGCACAAGAGAAAACACAGATTTTCCAAGCTCATTGAATCTGTGTATGAATCTACCAGTTGCAGAATAATGCTCTTGTGTGCCAACATCTTTCAGCGAGTTTACGTTTGTGATTACTCAGCACAAACACCACGCTTTCCCATGGTTTGTTTTCAGTATATCTCTCCACTGTCTGGGTCAGGTTGGCTGGCACTGGCTATGGCCGCTCAGTCCCAGTCCTGGACAATTGAAACATCTCAGCATTCTCAATATTTATATTAAGAAATGACACATTGTGAGCTCGGAGGAATCTGCAGGGGCATGGTTTACCAAGTACTCCCTTCCTGGGCAGGGATATTTAGGATAACATTATTTTAGGATTTTTGTGTATCTGTCATCTATGGGCCTTCAATGACAAATGAGACATGTCATGTCATGTGCTGAACATAAAATATACACCCAAAGTTGAGAACTTGGTGTTCTTGAATGCTAAGCATTTGCATATATCACTTAATATAATAAACAGTATCAACTCTTCAAATCAGTCATAAAAAAAAAAGAGGTTCACATTTGGGCTGCAATGTGTAGGGTACAGAGTTTTCACCCAGTCTCCACCTATGCACTGATTACCTTGCCCTGTTGATTCCCACATCTTAATTAGGAACACAGCTGCTACAGGAATACTAATATATTTGGGTATGTGTTCAAAATATAGATTTTTTTTCAATGGTTATATATTTTACTGTAATTAATTTTACACAGTATTCGTGTAGTTTTATTATACCCTTAAACAACTACAATGACAAAGGCCTCCCTTGCTTGTCTACTTGCAGCCATTATGTAGAAATGTCAAAACCTGAAACCTCAGAAAGACTTACTAACCAATTTTAGGGTCTGGACCGACAGGCCAGGCAGACAGACAAAATATGTAATTCCAGAGACTCACGTTACATTTCCCATGCTGTACAAAATTGAGTTCATGCCATTGTTTTAATCCATTGGAACTTGTTTAAGTAGCAATGTTTTATTTTTATAAAAAGCTCTTGTCAAGAGACAATAGAAAAAAGGTTTAGTCCCAGGGGAGCGCCAACAGCCCTAAGAAGCATCTGGATGAATCCGCCCACTCACCGATAACAAACAGCTGTTCCTATTCACTGGTATCTTCAGCCTAATTCCATCACTTAGCACTTACCTTTTTATAAGGCATTCAGGGGGATGTCAAACAAGATGAAGAATGGTAGTGGGGGTAAGGAAGTGGAAGTGGGGGTAAGGCTGGAACCAGGAACATCTGTCACCTCAGTCCAGGGAATTTCATTTGTATAATGTTTAGTAATTGGCATCCTTGTGGAAGAGAGTATTATCCTATCCAAAGCAACTCTATTTAAGTCTTCAGACAAGGGGCTTTACAATGGAAATTAACAGGGCAAGGCTGGGTGAGGGTTACCAGACAGAAACCAATATCACATTAATATTGCCGGTGTTACAATGGCATAACTTTCAAACTAGTGCTTTGTATGCAGTTGTTTACAGTTTTCAGTTATCACATTCTGGTGACTTTTTAAAACACTTTTAGGATGTAAAAAAAAAAAAAAAACATCTAAGGAAAACATAAAATAAATGTGGTATTTTCTGCAGCCACTAAGGACAGAGTGTTGGAGAAGGCAGGTAAATGGTAAAACTCGGGTATATCAGTTGTACTCTTGAGATGATAGATGTTTCTGAAAGCTCTATTAAGGCAACATTGAGGTTTTAAAATGTCAGACATTTTAAGGTGACCAATTTAAGATTACTAATATTTCCCACCCATACTTAAAACATTTCTGTGATGTCACCCTTTGATCTTTTGATTGAATAATTCTATCAATCTTCTAACTAAAAGTGATTGTGTGGCTTTGAAGAGAAGGGGAGTGCGGGGCAGATATGTTGTTGATTACGAATCCACAGATTGTGCTACGATGAGTCAGAACAACTCACCAGAAAAGCAAGTACCATTTTATTATGCAACAGTAATTTCAACAATCAGTTATAGTATTACACACTTCAAAAGTAACACTTAGAAAGGGACTTGCAGTTTCAGAAAAGTAATACAATTATATAATAAAGTGATGTATAAAAAAAGTTTAATTACAAATTCACTTCCACATACACCCCCCTTCTAATTTTTATTTCACAGATCTTCTGGACAGATTCAGGAATAACAGCAATTCCATCATATCACTTAGTAAACTCAGCTTTTGCATTTCTTTGGCTTAACCATTGTTCAATCAAGCTTACAGCCCACTCACATTTTGCCTGAGTGCTTCTCAAAAACTGATCAGTGAATTGTTTTTACCGATTCAACACTCATCACTGTTTTGCCCTTATAAAGTTGCACTTTAAGAATTCTTTCTTAAAGGAGAACATCCATACTACATAAAAATGTTGTGAATAGAGATTGGTGTACAGAAGGAAAACAACAACGAGGATGCAGAGTTCCTTCTTGCAGTTTACAAAGGACTACTGAGACAGTGATAGAGGAATTTTCTCTTACAGTTTAAGACTTGATTAATTCAAGTCACATGTCTCTTTAAATTGGTAAGCAGGCAGACTACTATTTGAAATCTGCTTCTTGAATGAGAAAGCAAGAAAACTAAACGTCAGCACTGTATGTATGAGGATAGATAAGTTAGAAAAGGGGTATGTATGAGGTTAGAATAGTTATCGTTCCTCCCACTCATCTGCTGCAAAGGGATGTTAAGATCTAACTGGATGGAATGGAAAATGAGAGGTAGTTATTTTGGACTGACCTACAGAATCATTTATACCTTTATTCTTATCAATGGCCACTGACTCCACCAGGCAGTAAGGCATTGTGGTAGCTTTCGATTATATATAGTCAATCTGTAAAAAGTAAATTTTGATGTCTTAACAAAGCAACAATGGCAGCTTCTGATACTTACTAGCTTACTCTTATCCAGCAGGAAGCAGCTGGGTTTTTTTTTCTAATGGAGAACTGTTTTGGCTGAAACAGATTCCAAACGAGGATAGGGGCTATAAGAAATTGTTTGTTAAAAACCTAAATGTAACAGACATTTTTATAACTAATTTGTTTTTCAACATACATATACTTTTGCTAAAGGCCACGCTAGAGGTGGATCCCAACAAACTGTTACAAAAATTGCAGAACTGGTGGTGCAGGTTTCCAGCTCGTCATTCTGGTTAAACATCAGGTGTATGCTGGTTCTGTAAAGCCCCATAGTCTACTAATTTGTCTGCACAGTTAATATATACTCTTCAAAAGAAGAAATGGATAGGTTTTTTAATGTACTTTTTATAGCATTAGTATGTCAGTTTGCATAGTAAAATAGATAGTTCCCAAGAACCTTAACCTGTCCAGAAATAATTAAGACATTCAATAAAGTCACTTTCAAAGGTCAAACAAAGTTCAAGTTCAACAGAAATCAGTAATGGGTATGCCTGACATCTCCTGCCCATTGATCGAATCAGAGCCTGAACAACATGCCAGGGAATGGCAATCCACTTTTACTGAAGTGTCTGAAAAATCCTTGTAACATCTGTGCGTTGGGGTGACGTTGTCGCACACGTCGATCAAGCTCATAATGCTCAATGGGGTTCAGATCTGGTGATCGAGACGGCCAGGGAAGCACTTGAACATTGTTCTGAGTGAGGAAAGCTGTGGTGGCCCGGGCTGTGTACAGTCATGCATTGTCATGCTGGAAAATGACGTTATGATGGTTCATGAATGGGATCACATGAGGCTGTATGATCTCATGACAAGAGCGCTAGGCCTTCAGGTTACCTTGAACCTTAATTTCCGGCTAGTAAAAAAAATTACCGACAGTATTTAAAATGAGATTTATAAAACGATGGGCTGGTCATTTTACCGGCCGGTAATGGTTTTAGTTTTTCCATCACGGATAGTCACAAAGATATGTAGTTCCTTTGATTTTTAATTGTCTCACTGTTAAAATTCTAATCAAATGTTGCTTTGAAACTGAGCAGCATTGTGTGATGGGCAGGATTCTTCATTCTAGTTGTATTTATATATTTTAATAAAATAAGCTTGTTGCATGGTAAGGTGTACTGTATGAGAACCAGATTTGAGATGCTATTGTATGTTTTGTATTTGAATGAATCGTGCAGGTATTTCCAAACTGAGGGAATACAGTAACAAATAAAAGCAGAGGTGATTTTGCTGCCATTTAACAATTAATTATATCTTAATGTAAATGTGTGGTTCTGTCTTTCTGTGCCATTTGTCATTCAAATGAAAGTTTTAAACATAATATTATGAGAAAAATAACCAGAGTGGCTGATGCTTTAGTGCTTCTATACTTTCTTGTGCGCTGCAAAGGAAATGTGTACTAACATAAGAGGATCCTTTTTTTTTCACAACTGGAAGCTGTGACAACACATTACATTTTTGGTGGTTACATTTTTTTTTTCAGGAAGGCATGTGCATATAAAAGCTATACAAAAATGATCTTATGTTTTTTATCAAAAATACTGCACCTACCCCAACCTCTCACTCACGTCCAGCACCTGGGTTTTCAATTATTATTATTTTAAAAAATGACATCTTGATATTTCAGACAACCTGCCTGTCTCCAGACATGTTCCCTAGCCATAACGTGACGGTGTAAACAGATGGTGTACGCCATTGAAGTCTTAAGTAGGGGACACAGCTTGTTTGTATACCGCTGACAATTGGTTACATAATATATCTCGCTAACTATCTGTGACAGAAAATCACATCTAAAACCATTACCGGACAGTAATTCTTTTTACTGGTTAGAAATTACCGCCATCTTTTATGAATATGGGCCATAGGCTTATTAGCAGGTAACTCTTATTAGCCCTGTTTAAACCACACCTCCTTCCACTCACCAATCATTTAGTTGAGTGACCTTTGGCACCCCAAGCAACATCTTGCAGCAAGCTTCATTAAAAATGAGAAGGATGTGGGCTGCTCATATCCGACCAGCGTAGGGAGGACAGTGACAGAACTCAAAATAATGTTAAATTACCTGTACGCTCAATTATACTTTGCTCTGCATAAACATTGTACAGCTTGAAAACAGAAATATGCTGTGTTCTGCCTTCATCTTAAGACTGCTGAATTACATTTTATAAAAAATAAAACATACCCTTTTGTTTTCGTCATTTTACAAACCCACTGTTTTGTTGCTAACTAAACTAACACTTGAGAACAAATCTATACTGCCTTGTGTTTTAGAGGGCTTTTTAATTAGGGCCACTCTCCTAGCTAAGCTCTTTCTTCAGTCAGAAAGAAAAAGGTTAAGCCCCTCCTTTAGAAGATCCATAGATATGGATGGCTGCTCAGTAATTGACACCCTGGTTTCCTGCATTATTCCAACTGTGACAGGGGCTTTTTTAAATGGTAATTTCTCCCTTTTTAATTTCATGCACAATGGAAGGCCTGGAATTCAGTGTGACACTCGTTTCTGTGCCAGGAAGACTAGGCTGTTTATAAACAAGCGACAGAGAGAGGGACAGAGAGAGAAAGGTGAGATTTAGGGTCCTACAATAAGCCTAACTCTTAAGCTTTTGATGGTCATTTCACAGGAATACATTTCAATTCATAACATCATATTAAACTGCAGGAATCAAGAGCAGGCAATAGAACTATCTGGACCTGATTTATCAAGGTTTGACCATGTTTCTAGGCTCTTCATGCTCAGCTACAATTTACCATTACATATTTTGTGAGATCTTGGGTGCAATTTGCCCATGATAGTATTTGCAAACATGCTGCATGTATGCCATGAGAGATAAATTTATAAATTGCATCCAAAGATATTAAAAGCAGCCCTTTTCTATTTGCTGTCTGTCATTTGTCATTTGACTCCCTTAGAAAACAATAAATGGTAACACTTTACATTAAGTATCTCTAGCTACACTGCAGTTGCATATTGTCCTATAGAGTTATTACATAACAAATACACAACTACATGTGCAAACACAGAGTAATTAGCACAGATGTAAGCAACTGCTAACATTTTTCATTTTCTAATAAACCATTTGGTAGCATTGTAACTAAAGGCACAATAGTTACGCTATTTGTTTAATTTGCAGACATACTCCTGTTTTTGTATGCTGTGTGCTATTTGCACTGCCGTCACTAGATTAATATTGCACATAATAGTCTGGAATCAGCTATCCTAAACATTCAAATAGAATACTCCAAAGACTCTTGAGGTACTCCTGCTGCTTCTTTCTCAGAGCTACTGTATAATGCCTCAACCAATACTTCATTGTTAGTGAGATGAGCTACCCGGATAAATATTTAAGATAGTAACTAAATCAATGAGGCTGGATTCTATGGTGGGTTCTTAAGTGCTGAAATTGTAACAAATTTATTACAATTAGTTGCTGCTTCATTGTTCCTTGTCGGAACCCCCAGTGGTTTTAGTGAATGTTCGGTTGTAGAAAAATAATGACACACAATAAACAATAACCCTGCCTGTTAAAATAGGCGTGTTAAAAGTGATCCACTTGTTATATTTAACAGTTAGGTGTAGAATTCTCCAGCAACATTCAGTGGGTTAATTGACTCTTTTTCTTTAGTTACCCAGCCTCCCACCCATAAATGTGTTATTCACTTAATTTGTGGATGACTGACAACAGCATTTTATTTATGTTCCGCATTGTTTGTTGTTAAAAATCCTTTGCAAAATGTGTTGTCCTAAAAGAGATATCGTTTGTATGTATGAAGCAAAAGATGAGTGTGTTGCATAATTTTACTGGCAACAGCAACTTCACAAAGCACTACTGGAACAATAATAATAAACAAACTAGGACTACATAACAGTATCAATACTAGAAATGTTTCCATAAAATTATACCAAAATCCAACAACCCGCAACCCATACATTTCATTTGTCTTTGTTATTCAGTAGGTCCCAGCTGTATTAACAAATTATCAGCCCTAGAAATTATATTCCTCATTTTGTTGTTTACCCAAATTACATTAATTTCGTATCACAGTATATTTCCCATGTGTCCCTGCATTTGTGACCCTTATTAGAGGGTCAATGCACTTTCAAACAAAACTCCTTGAAATATGTCTTCCTAACAACAGCTTGACTTGTTCCATATAAGCCCACTGGTGTTACAATCCTATTGTATTTTCCTGTTGGAGAGTCCAGTGTTCTCTTTTGAAAACAAGCCCTTTGACCTCTTCCATGGCAACACTAGCAATCACAAGAGAGAGTATGGAATATTCAGTCTTCTTCAGATTCCTAAGGCTGGTCCACAATGTGTACTTGAACAGAAAGCCTGAAAATGTGCAGCCTGAGGGGCAAAATGCCAGTTGTCCAGGGTTACAGTAATGGGGTAACACAAGAGAATGCACTTGAACAGTGGTTCTCAAACTTTTTGGACAGTGCATCCCTTCTTCTTGTTTGTGATACTTGACACCCCCTCTCCACACACATGTACATATACCAGTAAAAAAAAAAAAATCCAACATGCCACTGTCTTCTCTGTGCGTCACTGCTATCATATTTTTTTGCTTTTGCATGAACCTGCCACTGATCCATCGCAATGAAAAGGAAAACCAAGGTCTTATTGTAAGTGACTCTGCAGCACTTGTTGATGCTTAGTTCAGCCCCTAATCTCTGTAAGTTGCTTTGGGTGAAAGCATCTACTAAATGATTAATTAATGATAGCAGCAAACTCAATACTACAAATAATGCTTTACGATTACCACATAGTAAGCTAATAAACACTGTATATCACCAGATGGCAGCCAACAGTCGATAATATGCAAGCTTTAAGTCAGATGCACAGTGCCTTCTAAAAACTTTGACATGCCAGGAGATGTCAGCAGTAAGATTTGATTTAAGTTAATAGATATAGGTTAAGATGTGCACATTAAGTTTATAAAAAAAAGTTGTGTCCCACCCCAAGGGTACATTCTGCACTCCCTAGTTTGAGAAAATAAATAATGTGCATTAGCATGTTTATTAGCTGTTTGTTAACAGTTAATAAACAAAAACATGGCCCAAATAATCAGAACAGTTAATAAACAAAACAAATGGACCCAGATAACCAGGACTGTATGGGAGCCTTAAGAACTGACCTTAGTGTAACAGGCCTTGGCTCGGATTGTTTAACTTTGATCTTTCTGAGCATGCAGTACAGTTCCACATCTTTGATTCTTTCCTCTAGATGTTTTTGGTCCTGTTATACTCTCAGAGTCTAGGATTCATATGGTTAAACTGAAACGTTGTATATGATGCACCTGACCCTACTAATGTGATATGTAAAGGTACAACCATTTGAAAGCAGACTGGAAGCATTGCTCGTGTCATATGATTTTAAATTAAACTAAATGATTTTACCACATTTTACACTATAGTCAGCATTTCTTTTCTTTTGAAAAAGCAATTAAAGATTTCAGATTCGTCCTTTTCATTATTGTAGTCCACATCTTGTGTTTCGAACCACCAGAGTCCATGAGTAGGTCTATTTCGGAAAGCTTATCGCCCTTTTCCAACCGTTCGGTTCAAGTTTGTTTAAACTCTGTAGAGTAAGAGTTTATATGCCCTCTTTGTTGTTCTTCTTTTTTGTCCTGTCCATGGTGTCAGTATAACAGCAATTCACAGTGACTTAGTGTTACACTAATCTTATTATTGGGGGACATACCTTGTGTCTGGCATATCCAAATGTATGGCACAATGATGTATGTATTAGCGAGGGACTATTGTATTTTTAGATTGGCAAACTCGTCATTAATGCTCTTTGAAGACATGATAATCTGCTGTATGTGCTATGTACAGTATTAAATAATTCATGAACATATGTTTACAATCCCTACAGGAAACATACTTCAAAAGCGCTATTCCTTCCCAAAGTGTAATGCTCTTTAATCACAGAGTTACTCCTGTAGCTTCCAATGCTTGTATTGTGAATCTGTAGAAAAGTCTCCCATATGGAAAAAATATATACAAATCATACAAGCTTCTTCTATGTTATGTGTGTATAATATATTTAACATATATGTTGTAAATTTAACATACAAGTGTAACCATTGTCACATACAAGGAAAAATTCAACATATAAGGCAGGCATTTTATATGTTGACTCATATATAACTCATTAATGTTAGTGTCTTACCTGGACATTGTATGAAGTTTGCATGGTTGTCATATATACATACTGGTACACTGGATCCAATAAGGATTTGTATACCAAGTGTACAAATACTTACCAGAGCCACGATAAGGACAGGAACGAATAACATGGAACTTCAAATAGCACATAAAAAACACAATGAACAAATGTAAATTACTTTGTGCATTTTTAAATGAGTATACAGTATACTTGCAGTATACTGCAACATTTGTTTTAAAATGCATCACAAACAACTACAAACTGGTTACCTTTATTAAAAAGTAATGTATATTTTCAATCTATGTGCTGACATATAAGAGAGGCAACTCAGTCAAAAGTCTGCTTTATAGTGAAAACAAAACACAAATAGAATTTTTGAAATGATGTTTTTTGTTGTTCCTAAAAAAAGCAACATAAGTTGTAGATGTATTAAAAGAACAAACTATTAAAAGCCTTGTTTAAAAAACTTAAAATAATAATATTTAATTTTATAAAGGAGGCATTTTAATTTTATAATTAGTCTATTAATTTGTTTTTAAAAAAGAGGACTACGCTCTCATGATAAATTACCCAAATTTCCACAGCTATGTAAGTTGAGTGTGTTGCATTTGAAAATAAATGTATTCCTGATAACTAAAACTACACTTCCTAACAAGGAAAGATGCAGTGAATATGTCAAGATTGCCTAATAAAATATGAAAATGTACGTTTTGTTTGATTTAATTAATTTTGTTTAATTGTTTTATTGTTAATTATCCCCTGCACCTGGCTATCATTGTAAAGTAGAGCCAGGTGCAGGGTATTTAAGGAAAACAGCCAGTTTGCTCAGAACTGTGTGGTTTTGTTTTTATAAAAATATGTTAATGTTTATTTTTATGTTATGTCAGGTAAACAGCTTAGCTGTCCTGTGTGTCAGTCAGGGACCTGCATATGTTTAATGAGTGCTCTGAGGGAGCTAGGGGTTTGTTTTTGTTTGTTTGATATATTTTTTTAATTAAAGTGCGTGAAAGCATAATAAAAATCAAGTTCTTATTTCTAGGTCACATTCTTAAAGGGGCACGAACCTGAATAACAGCCAATCTGTTTACTATATATATATATATATATATATATATATATATATATATATATATATATATATATATATACTATATATATACCATATGGGTATAACCCGATAACCCTAATGATTATTTAAACTGTAGTACAGAATGTGTTTTGTTGTTCTGATGATAACAAGATGGTTATTTAGTGTGTGTGGTACTGTAGCTCCATTAAAAAATTATAAAACCACTTTATGACCTGTGATTACATTTAAGCAAATGTTTGCTGTATGTTTTTATATTCAGTTAACTACAGAAGCTTCCTAGTGCTGATTTCTTTTTCTTTTCTTTTTTTTTAAAGGCTCCTACGTAGGCGATACTTACTTATTTTTTCATTTATTTTTTTAATTGCTACTTTGATGCTTCTGTGGTTAACCAATTACTAAATCTTTAAACAAGAGTTTTCTTGTATTTTTTGCTTTTTATTTTTAATGCAGTTTTGCTTGGTATATGCCCTTCTACCGTATAACTGGATCATTCTGAATGAAAAGTACTATATAAATGAGAAACAAACACATAAAGCAGCTCTGTGTTTTTTTTTTTTATTGATTTCATCACTTTTGTATTATTGATACGGGAAGTAAATCAAACACAGATGTATCAAATGAAAATGAATGTCCTCACAGAACAAGGAATGAGTATGATTCATGATCCAAGCTGTTGTTAGAGACAAAGAAAGATATATATGGCTTTAGGCTACATCCCTTACTGTACCTATTGAAATATTTATAATGTTTTTGGCCATTACATAGAGCACAAAGAGCCAGTAATCCCTTGTATAGTACAATTGTATATCTGTACATTGGGCTTGAAATATGCTCTCTATATTCTAGTCCTTCATTGTAGATACAATTTCACTTCTTTTCAGTGGTACAATCTAGCACAAACAAGAAAGAAAACAGAAAGAAATGCACAGGGTGTGGAGAAAGGGTGCTCCCTGCTGTGGTGCTCTCACTCCAGGGCAGGAATTAATTTGCTGTGGATGCTAACAAGTCATGCTTCCCTTTCACTACCCTCTCTACTCTTTGGAGATGCTGAGGTATAAGTGATGAGGAACCCCAGATGCCAGGGGATATGAATGCAGCCCCCCTTTCAGACAGCCTGACATTCATGAAATATTTATTTGTGCCGACTTGTGATGAGCTAAATTGATTCCTGGAGTGCTCTTGTCTGCAACACACCAACTGGGTCACACCTGTGGGCAGCTCCACTTTCTGAATCCTAACGACAGCTCATGCAGTTTCCCAAACCAATTTTAAGAGATCAGCTCTGGTAGGAATCATGTGTGCTTCAGAAATGCAATGTAGCGTGTGTTTAAAATATGCTATTTGTATTACATCAGTGAGTGGTTAGGCGTTATTTATACTTCTTTGTAATTCACCTTTCACTAGGGTAGACCCCTTGAGATCTAACATCTCATTTCAAGAGTGTCCCAGGGGGTAGCAGCACACATGCACTCGTAAAACATCAATCAGAAACAACCCAAATATCATACGCTACAATAAAAGCGCCATTCAAAAACTGCTACACTTGATTGAAAGTGTTGTCTTGAGCTTATTTCAAATATTCACTCCGAAAACAACACTTTCAGATCAAAGGGCAAAGCATTCCAGTGAATGAGCATTAGACAAAAAGTAGTCTTGGGACACTACACATTGAGTAGCATTGATTCTAAGTAATTATTGTAAATGTATTACATTCCATATTTTTTTTCCGTATTTCCCCATTTCAACACATCACAATTGGGGTTTTGTTTTAGCAACAAGCTGCCTGTGCAGAATATGTATTAATAACCTGTGGCTGTGAAGCCAAGACAACAGCTTTCTATTAGGAATGCAATGAGATGCACGGTGCAAAAAAACGATTTATCTCCAAAGCTCACTGGCTTTTTATCTTCTTGTTTCAACCTGTTTGTAATAGATTCCTTTCCTTTTGATTTTAATGCAGAGTAATTACAAGCTGGTATGAGAAATATTACATACAATATCAAGGGAGACCCCTCCAAGTTACAGGAAGAGAGCCTAAAAAGCAGATCAAAAGCCCGATAAAATGAGGGGCAGTGAACAAAGAAAAGATTCAGATTCTATGATAAGATGAAAAAAATGGCACAGTAATTACATTTTTCATATAATAATAATAATAATAATAATAATAATAATAATAATAATAATAATAATAATAATAATAATACATTTTATGGCTCTTTTCTCAGACACAAAGCACTGTACAAGAACAACAACACAAACATACAGTATACAAAGGTACAGATAAAATATCAGTTCAATAAAACAAATCAAAAGTTAAAATAAATCAGCAAAAGCTATCTTCAAAAGGTGTGTCTAAGTGAGATTTAAAAATATCCACAGAATCTCGATTAGATCTGGGCAGCATCTTCCATAGTCATGGGGCAGCACTACAAAAAGCTTGGTCTCTCGTACGGAGCCTAGTCCTAGGTTGAATAAGACATCTGGCATCCATGGATCTTAAATTGTGCGCTGGAATGTACTCTTGCAATAGCTCTCTCAAATAAACAGGGGCAGCACCATTTAAGGCCTTATAGGGAAGGAGCAGAATTTTGTAGTCAACCCGATACCTCACAGTCCACATATAATCTGCTGTGGACATTTATCAAAAGTTTTTCATTTTACTGTAGTTGTCGTGTTGGTTATTGTGATTCAGAGAAATGAAAGATGCTGCACCATTTTAACTGTATTCTCATTTATTTTCACGATTCTCATCCCCCAGCAATCAATCAGTGACAGAGACCAAGAAAGGATAAGCCATGGAAATTAACAGTATGTTGTTGAAATGTATATTTAATCAGCAATCAGGAAACCACTGACATTATACACACAGTTCCCATTTCTACCCAATTTATTTGAGCCACAAAAATCTCACTGATATAAAGAAATGAATACAACAACCATAAGCAAACACCAAAAAGAAATGTTTTAAAACGGTTTCTTACATAGGCACCAATTGCATTAATATACATAAGTAATATTTTGATTAGCCAGGTAACAATTACCAGTAATCATTGTTATAAGATATTACCAAGCCATTTCATTATATCATTTTTTACTTCCTAGCTTGAATTATTATCTTTCCAATTATTTATTAACATTGCAATGGATTGTTACACTAGACTAAAATCTAAAATGGGTGATACGGATGATTTTAATAGGATTTATTTAGTCAGGTACCAAGATCTAATGTTATTACATAGAAGATAATATTATAAGTATCCATAGAATGGAATTGTTCCACTAGATGTAATTCTGTTGGCTTAAGAAATGAAGTACATGCCAGGTACTTGGCATAGGGTAGTCAGTTACAAAACATCTTAACCTGTTCGTGTCAAATAAATTGTATGCCTGCACAATAGAAAACGAGAACAAAGATGAAGGCACAAGGCAAAACATTTGTCTTCTTGTTTGAGAAGTAACTGAAGGCCCCCCTCAAATTCCACAATCATAAATTCATGAAGACTGACTGTTTTTTTTTTCCTGTCTTGCACTTCACATAATACTGCAGCATTTGGACAGTGTTTGAAATAAATAAATAAATAATTTCACAAAATGTTCAGTTTTGTTTCATGTATTGTCTTCATTGGTGTTCATGTGTTACAATGTGATAATTTTTTGATGCTAAAAATCCATTATATGATTTTTTCCCATACACATTACCTTAAACGAAACATCAGAAAATGTGGTAGCCTATCCTTCTGCAAAGCATTAGCTTACCTGTGTTTATGCCTTCTCTGGGTCAGCCATCTAGAGATCCTGTCTGTACTTTCCTGCAGTTGAAACCTGTGACATTTGAGCATTCAAAGGACCAAACATAATTTTTTAGCATTTTTTTGTTCTATGGTAACAAGATTAGATATATTTCATTCCATATAACATAAAGTACGTATTAGAATAGGATCAGAAATACACAACCATGTGGAGCTTTGCCCTGAGCTCCAGTATCTCCTATTAGTAGTAATGGTGACCAATGGTGCATACCTTGGGTGGTACATTCCAGACTAAAGTTATCCATCTGTAACAAAATAAAATTGGGATTGATTTTTTTTGTACAACACAACACTGCATTGATGTGTACTGAAAGCAGAACTGGTTGAACAATGTGTACGTCAAAGCTAATCCAATAAAAGGATAGGTGATCAACCAGGCAGTAATAATCGGGATTTCTGAAATTGCTCTCCCTTTGAACTCTTTTTAGAACAATAAGAAGTGTACTTGTTTATGGGATGGGTATTTTGGTTGATAAAAGTCTCTCCCAAGTTTGATTTTAACTTAAATCATAGCAACTCCCCCTAAAAAAAAAAAAAAAGGTCTCTGAAGATTTTTTGTCATGTATCTAGTTTTTCTAAAATTCATCCATCTTTTAGGAATGTGAATTCTGGCTTGTTCGCTTTCCATTGTACCTAAAAATGCAAATCACTTCATTAAATAAACTTCCATACCTTTTAGTTGTGTTCAAGGAACACCATGCATTAAAACAATGTTTATATATATATATATATATATATATATATATATATATGATATTTATATATATATATATATATATATATATATTTGTTACAGACATTTCCTGCCCTTCTCAAATTCAAACTTACAGAAATTATTTAAAAAGTATCTGTCAATTACCATTAATCAATATCTCATTTTTATAGATTGGCTGATCAGGGATTTAATTTGGTTGAATTTAATAGTAAAGGACGTGGTTGGAACAAAGAACTGAACGGGAACAGCTGTTTTAAAAAATGAGTTCCTTTTTTTGCAATGAAGACAAATTATGAGGATGTTTAATTTACTCTCAGGGGTTATGTTGTTCATAAGCTAATTATCTTAAAGACTTGGATTTGTTACATAAGGTGCTGTGTCAATAGTGGCACAGTATAAAATCATCATCTTCAGCTATTATTGGTCCATTTCCTACCAATGCCATTTTCCAACAATTGTATCCTTGAAACGTTTGTGGTGCAACTCTTAATCTTGTCTTTTGTTTCCTCTGACTCTGCGTTCCCGTCTTAGGCCACCATTCTGTTTTAAGTCAGTTTATATGTTAACCATTCTTCATGCCAGATGTCCTGCTCAATGCATTTCGCTTCTATAGTTTTTTTCTGCACAACAACCATGACGCTTTTTGAAAGCTTATCCATTCTTTTGAGATCTGTTCTTCTCTGCCAATGCAAAGAATACATTACTCTATATTCATTGACTTTGTTTTATAACGATACAGTGGTGTCAGTTGCAAGGTTTATAATAAAACATGTGAAAGTAAATAAAACATGCAAGATCTTCCATATACAATTACAATTCTATTTTACATTGGCATGTTGTCATTATGTCCACTAATGCAACTGCCACTGATACTATGATCATTTCAGTTTGTCTAGTCTAGACTATTTTATAATTTTATAACTTATTCATAAAAAAAGTTATATAACGTGAATAAAACAAAATTCACATTAACCTCTACCCCCCTTTTAAATACCTCATTGACAGCTTGCAAGACAGATGACTGACTGGCCAGTGAACTGTATGCGAGACCCCAAGTCCTACTTGTGAAGACAGCTATTTTTGCATTGGAATTTTTGCTCTGCTAGCTTGCAGCTGTTGTGTGTTTTCATTTTCAGCAGCTTCCAATGGTATGTAATGGAACCGATAGGTTTTTAAACAACGCATTGTGACAATAGTTGGAATGGTTCATAAACAATGCATGTATTAATATTGATACACATTCAGGTAGGAACAGTGTTGGCACTGAAATGCACAAATCATGGATCATAATATCCTGTGGTTCTAACATCCTCATATTCCTATCTGTATTGCAGTCATATGTTTTATGAATATGGAGTTGTTATATTATGTTTCTACTACCTGGGGTTTTCAGCTGTTTCATTTAGATTTAAATATACTTTCTTTTCCATGATTTGTATCGACACAGAATACTCCATGCTGTGGATATTTCACTTGTGTGGATGACTGTAGACAACCTACTGGTTAATTGGAAATCCTCATTTATGGATTAACTACAGTACACCATGAACATTTGTGGAATGTCCTGTATTTCTTTTTACAAAATTCAAATACCACAGAGTGGATGCAGGTAAATAGCTGCAGAAACAGCATTTTTAAAAGTATATTTGTATGAACTGTCAACATTAAAGTATACGAATAAGCTCTGTTTATAAAATTACATTTATAAATAGTACAAGCCTTCACTAGGAATACATCTTTTGAGACTTGTAAATTATATATATATATATTATATATATAATATATATATATATATATATAATATATAATCTATATATATATATAATATATATATAATATAATTAACAAAATTGTTTTGAAAAAAACTAAACTGCTGTATACTGACATACATGTATTCATATTAAATTCCCTATTCCTTGGAGTTAAACACTACATACATTTAGTGTACTGGATATTACATTTGTGTCTTATTGATAGGGGAACTAGTTTGTTTCAATTTAACAACCTTAAATGGATCAGTAGATAAAAATAAACATACAGGTATAAATATAAAATTATGTTGGCATATTTTAAATCAAATTTCTACTATAACTTTAAATGCAACAATTCTGATGTGAACCTACAGTATAAGTAACAACTAGGTTTTTAAGTGACTTCATTTTTAGAAAATCTAATTTCTAAATATAATTTTATAACCTTCAAATGCCAGATTAATATGAAAGTACATTTTATACACTCCAGTTTCTACAGCACCAGTTTGATCTGCAGTCTATGTATTATTATTTTTTTGTTTGGTAAAGCAAAAGAACAATATAATACATGTTCATCAAACTATTTAGAAAAATATTCAAATGTCATTATTCTTACAGTGTACTTACAGGTTCTCAAATACATTTTATTGTGCTGACCCTTAATAGATAATAAATTAAATTGTTATTTAAGAGCCATAACCACATATATTTGTCTAATTTAGCAACACTGCTTTAAGAACAACTCATACATGTAAAAACAAGTTTGTTTGTGCAAAACTACAGTGGCACATTAATAACATGCATTCTATTATTTATAACATATCTGTTACGCACCATTTGGAATGTTTATATAATGTAGGTGTTAACAAACAACGCTACAGAACCTAGAGCTTTTTGATGACCAAAGTAAAACTCTTACTTTAATCATGAAATTCATCCTTAAAATATTATTGGATGGTCAATGTATTATTCTATTAAGCTTAACTTGAACACAAGAGATGGTGTTTATACTAGAAAGTGATGTGGTCCATTCCTGAGTCAAGGTTATTTTGTTTGTTTTGTCAAAGGTAAGAATCTAATTTACAGTGATCTGATGGCACAGAATACCCCGCACTGGGACTCCCTGTACACAGCGCAGGGGTAGGATGTACAACAGAGGTCAGTGTATTAAGAATTGCTCAGCACAGTTGATATTTCACAAACATGCTTGCTTATTTTACTTATTTCCGATCTTCTGTCACTGCCTCCATCGTGTTGCAACTTGCATTCTACCATACCTTAAATCTCAAACTACTGCTCTCACTGTCTTTAGAAAAAAAAAACACATTACAATAGATCTCAGATAGTATCTGATGTTTCTGTTGTACATTTGCCATTTCACAACAGTTTTAACTATACACTCGAATTTTCATAGATTAATCTGTAAAATTAATCTCAATAAAATCATGACCTCCCTTATCATTTTTATCAAAGGGCAAAAGCCAAAGGTATTGGTCTTGGGTCAAACAAGGTCTGCATACTTATAAGTTGCTTGTTGCTCAAGTTAATGTATTGCAAGTGGTATGGGTTCTACTGTGTTATTGTTAGCTAGAATATAATATTATGTGAGAATGAGTGCACTGTCAATAGTCATTGTCCTTATCAGAGCATAATATCACAGTAGCCCTTATTGTCTCCATTGCAATACTGTATTACCTGTGGCGTCATTCCATGACTTGACTTATCTCTGACCAGAATAATCAGACCATGACTAACTTTTCAAGTTTTTTTTTTTTTTTTTTTTTTTTTTTTTTTTTGACAAAGTACATATGATTGTCTGCGTATTATCCAACGTTGAGTTATTTAAATAATAATCAAAGTAGTATACAAGAAGGTAACCTTGAAGGGCATTTGATTTGCTCCAAGAAAATACAACTTTTATTGAGATCTGGTTGCAACTGGTATTTAATGGCTAGTTAGTCAGGCCGTGCCTGTTACACAGCCCCCACCTAAGGGTCAAATGTCCTGTCGGCCTAAGGCCCAGTGTCCCGAACAAGTCCTCAGGGTGCCGTGCAACACATGGCCACAACTGGCCACCTCCCCCCCTAAAACAGCAAAAGTCCCAGTCTTTGTCCTCACACAGGAAAGGATGCAGCAACAAATCCCCAGGGGTCAGCAGGAAAGGATCCTCAGGTGATGGGAAGAGGCCTCCTGGCTGTGGAGGTGGCAACAGCACACCTCCCAGCTGCAGATGCAGTGACAGCATTGAAAGACCCCTGGGCGGTGACAGCATGGCATCCCTGTGTGATGGAGGAGAAGACAGTTCCTGCTCCTCTCCCACTAAGGGTAGTGACAAAGCATCTCCTGCTCCTCTTCCTCTGGTGGTGGAGGCAGAGATACCTCCTACTCCTCTCCGAATGGTGGTGGAGGTGAGAACAACAGGTCATCTCCCAGTGGCAGTGGAATCTAAGGATCCCCCCTCTGGGTGCTGGATGCTCGCGCTCCCCCCTCTTGGTCGCTGGACACTCCGACGGCGGTGGCACGGGGCACTCCAGCAGTGGTGATGCTGGCAGCAGTGCAGAACTCTCCGGCAGTGGCAACGCTGCCTGCACTGTGGGGCACTCCGGCAAAGGTGGCGCTGGACGCTCAGGCTCCCCCCTCTTGGGTGCTGGGCACTCTGATGGTGGCAATGCTGATGGTAACATGGAGCACTCCCTCTTTGGCTCTGGATCGGGCACCAGCTTCCTCACTCACCTTCAGGAACTATCGCTTTTCCCCTTCTTACTCTTTGGGACAGACACTTCCTCCTTGGAAGGGGCAGCATACCACCTTGTGCCCAAACTCCCCACAGGCAAGGCACCAACCCTTGCCCTCCAGTTCGCCATCCTGTCGGGTCTGGAATGGGTCGGGCTTCCAGCAGATCCAGTTGGCTTGGAGTTCCAGTCTCCTTTGATGCCGTCTTTGCCGCCTCTCCTGAGGTGGCCCGCTCAGCTGCCTGCTTCTTCCATGGCAGCAAGGCTTACTGCCACAGGTTTTCAGATGCACAAGACTCACCCCGATGCCGCATTTCTTGGAGCTCTTCCACCAGATACACATCTGGAGTTCAACATTCAGCCTCAGGTCTTCTGCTTCCGCATCCCGGCAGGGGGTCAACAGGTGTGTGCTGTCCATAGCCCACTGCTGACACCAGTACCTATATCATTAACACAATAATTAACAGTGAAATAACAAATTCCCCTTTCCCAGCATCCTCTGTTGCCTAATTAGCATGGCAGCCTCTTTCCGTGCCTGTTTCAATATAAAAAAATACCATTAAAAAAATCAAATATACGTTTAACAATGTGTGCCTCTGTCATATAGGAAAATGTGAGATCTACAAAGTGATAGTAATACATATTAAATAGGATTTACTGGTGTTTGTCAGCTATCTGTATTTTAAGCAGAATGTGTAACTAATATGAAAGGAAGGATATATCTCTCATGAATGCGTTGGCCATGCTCTTGCTTAAAATGCCTCTTCCAAAATGATTCCTTGTCATTCTCCACTCTTTTTGCTTTAAATGTTTGAGGAGTCATTGATGAAGAATAATTGCTAAACACCCTATTAGGAACTGAAGGGACTGTCACACCCCACCCCCCATGTTGCTGACATGTAGCACCCATATAATCCCATATAAAAATATAGTAGTTTCCTATAATATACTATTCGTATATGCTACACAAATAATAGAAAACTAAATTGTTTTTGGATACTACTATAGTACTGAATTTCTTGGTTGGAAAACCTTTTCAAATGTGGCTAGTGTTCATTAAGCTCTATAGTTCAATATAGATTTTTTTTTTCAGAGAGGAAAAATAAAAATTCTAGCATTTATTTGCTCATTAAAATTAACCGGAATTTGACAGTCCAATTAAATATAAGATTAAAACATGTGGGTGCATGAAAAAGTTTTCTGTAAAACTAAAAATAAAGAGCTGAGCTGTGCAGACAAAATATCTTCACTTCAAATCCATTGCCAGCAGAAACCCCAACCAGCTGCTTTAGATGTACAGTATAGTTTTGGATTGTAGAGTAGCTGTGATCCCACAACTCCCTCTTTCAGTCAAAGTCTGATCCTTCAATGTTTACTAGTGACCTTTCAAGATAATGTTTTATGTTCTGGTAAATCTATTGATATAAGGGTCTTAACAGTGAGGGCTGGAGGTTTTTGCAGTGATGGTGGGGTGTGGAGTCAGGAGGTGTGTCTTGTAAATCATTTTGCATGCTCTGTTCTGTTAGGGGAAACAATACCAAGTGAACCATTAGAAGAATATAAGTATTAAGGATTTTAATGGCATATATCCAACTAGATTTGTTTGTAAAACACTCAGTCTGGTGTAAACAATATGTTTGATGTAATCCTTATTAAACACACCAGCTAGATGATTTCATACAGTATCTCTGGAAATTCTGTTGAAAACAAAAATACTTTGGACAAAATGAGCCCCCTGGAGATCTGTGGATAGGTGGGGTCTACTAAAATGTCATGTAGTGGTGTCTGTGCTATGGAACAACCTAATACTTTAATGAGTTTTGGTGGGGGAGGAGAGGGACATACTGGAAGGACAGCAGTCAGTCATGTCTCTACAAAAACATCAAGACACCATTACCTAAACTGGGAAAGAAACGTCGGTTCACTTGTGCATTTTTTTTTTTTACTTAGTCTTTAGTTTAGTAACTATACTACTTTAGTATAGATTTAGTACAGAATCAATTAACAAAATCCTTTGTAAAATCCTCAGAGGATTGCTGAACATGCATTGGAGTTTTTAATTATGTTTTATTTTCATACAGAAAAAATTACAGAGCGCTCCATGTTATTTGTTATATATGTTATATATATTTTGCAGAGTCACTGCAAAAATAAATCATTGGCTATTAAGAAGGAGAGCTAAAGCAAAGCATTCAGGAGTTGCACTGTTTTCTGGAAGCGACACATTTGTGTAGTAATTCAAATATTTTTATTCATATAGAAAAATGTGAGATTTACTGGATTATGTTTTTGTTATCTAAATTTTTTTGTTATCTTTTGTTTCAATTAGGTAAATATACATCAATGGGAAACAGTGTACTGAATCGTTGTTGATCATGTCATAGAGGGAAGTAGAGAGGATTTTTACCAATTTTTATTTATTTTTTTATTGCAAGGCTGTATCACACTTTTGGACTCAAAGACATGTAACAATCCAACAACTATCATTTTAACAATACACGTCACAGGGTGACAAACACATATGTTTATATCATGTTGTTAAGCACTATTTAATTTTCCACTTTGTACGTTTTTTTAGCCCATTATATTTGCTTGTGTGTTTTGCTTTGCTATTTTTTGCATGTGCATGTATTTTATAGTGGCACCCTGAAGGCCCTCACACACCAGACGCAACATGATTTTTACTTGGGCGACACGACTAATTCGCTATGAAAACATCGTGCGCAACAGAAGCGATGACAGACACGATGCGACTGCTTGAAATTTGCCAAATCTTTCAGAAAGTATGATTACTAACTAACAAACAAACGCAATAGAAAATGGCTGGTCGAGAAGAGGAGGAGCTCTTATTATTACTGCTGTTATTTCCGCAGGTGTCAAAAGCGTCAAAAGCTCTGGATTTGGGTGCACAATGTCCTGAGAAAAAGATCAGCTATAGGTGAATTCCATAGAATAGTCAAAGAAATAAAATTAGATGGTGCAAGATTCCGACAGTACTTTTGTATGTTGACAACTCAATTTGAAGACCTGTTGCAGATTGTAGGCTGGCACTTACACAAAAATAGAACCAACTACAGAGAAGCTATCAGCGAGAATCAGAGACTGTTTCAGGTAAAATATCCGCTTCTGGCATTGTAATACAAACTTCCAAATTTTGTCTAAGAATGCAGTTATTTTGTGTAGCTACTTTTCAGGTATAAACACTGAAAAAGGTAACTTGCATTGGAAATGAGCCTAGGTCATTATACTATTTATGCACCATAACAATACACTGTCACTTTCCTAAGATCATTTCATAGTGCTGAAAGAACAGCTCCCCGAACAGTATTAAGAAAATCCAACATAGACCAAGGAGACCGATATATAGGAAATAACTCAAATAAAAGATAAATAAGCACTGTCTCTATGGCCCTCATTTAATTAACAATTTTACTACTATGACTACTAATAATAATAACTAGTGCACCAAAAGGTCCCAAACATCATGAACCACCATAAGAACATAAGAACATAAGAAAGTTTACAAACGAGATGAGGCCATTCGGCCTATCTTGCTTGTTTGGTTGTTAGTAGCTTATTGATCCCAGAATCTCATCAAGCAGCTTCTTGAATGATCCCAGAGTGTCAGCTTCAACAACATTACTGGGGAGTTGATTCCAGACCCTCACAATTCTCTGTGTAAAAAAGTGCCTCCTATTTTCTGTTCTGAATGCCCCTTTGTCTAATCTTCATTTGTGACCCCTGGTCCTTGTTTCTTTTTTCAGGCTGAAAAAGTCCCTTGGGTCGACACTGTCGATACCTTTTAGAATTTTGAATGCTTGAATTAGGTCGCCACGTAGTCTTCTTTGTTCAAGACTGAATAGATTCAATTCTTTTAGCCTGTCTGCATATGACATGCCTTTTAAGCCTGGAATAATTCTGGTCGCTCTTCTTTGCACTCTTTCTAGAGCAGCAATATCTTTTTTATAGCGAGGTGACCAGAACTGCACACAATATTCAAGATGAGGTCTTACTAGTGCATTGTACAGTTTTAACATTACTTCCCTTGATTTAAATTCAACACTTTTCATAATGTATCCAAGCATCTTGTTAGCCTTTTTTATAGCTTCCCCACATTGTCTAGATGAAGACATTTCTGAGTCAACAAAAACTCCTAGGTCTTTTTCATAGATTCCTTCTCCAATTTCAGTATCTCCCATATGATATTTATAATGTACATTTTTATTTCCTGCGTGCAGTACCTTACACTTTTCTCTATTAAATGTCATTTGCCATGTGTCTGCCCTGTTCTGAATCTTGTCTAGATCATTTTGAATGACCTTTGCTGCTACAATAGTGTTTGCCACTCCTCCTAGTTTTGTGTCATCTGCAAATTTAACAAGTTTGCTTACTATACCAGAATCTAAATCATTAATGTAGATTAGGAATAGCAGAGGACCTAATACTGATCCCTGTGGTTCACCACTGGTTACCACACTCCATTCTGAGGTTTTTCCTCTAATCAGTACTTTCTGTTTTCTACATGTTAACCACTCCCTAATCCATGTACATGTGTCTTCTTGAATCCCAACTGCGTTCTTTTTGAGAATTAATCTTTTGTGCGGGACTTTGTCAAAAGCTTTCTGGAAATCTAAATAAACCATGTCATATGCTTTGCAATTATTCATTATCGATGTTGCATCCTCAAAAAAATCAAGCAAGTTAGTTATACATGATATCCCTTTCCTAAAACCATGTTGACTGTCTCCCAGGACCCTGTTACCATATAGGTAATTTTCCATTTTGGATCTTATTATAGTTTCCATAAGTTTAAATATAATAGAAGTCAGGCTTACTGGTCTGTAGTTACCTGGTTCAGTTTTGTTTCCCTTTTTGTGGATCGGTATTACGTTTGCAATTTTCCAGTCTGTCGGTACCACCCCTGTGTCAAGAGACTGCTGAATGATCTTGGTTAGCGGTTTGAAAATTACTTCTTTCATTTCTTGGAGTACTATTGGGAGGATCTCATCTGGCCCAGGGGCACATGAGACATCCAGAGTGCTTTTAATACCCCATCCGTGCAGTCTTGCCTTGGGACGGCAACAGATTTTCTTATTAATAATTAGGCTATGCCAATATCTATATTGACAGTTCTTATGTTGATACCCATTCTACTGAACACCCCCCCCCCCCCCACATACACACACAATACATAGCCTACATAAATAATACTTGATACAAATATTCTTTACAATCTGCAAGATGCCTTCAAACCAAGCCAATGTAATTGTTTTTATTTTATTTTTTATATAATCATTGTACCGTTTAAAAAATAATAATAATATTTTATATCACAGATTTTTAGCTACAGGGGATTCTTACAGAACAATTGTCTTTAGTTATCATGTTGGCGTTTCCACTGTCAGTACAATGGTGGAAGAAACCTGTGAGGTGCTGTGGAGATGCCTGGTGGAAATTAGTATGAAGCTGCCAACAGAATAGGAATGGCAAGCAATAGCCAGAAGGTTTAAGCTGAAATTGAATTTCCCAAACTGCATTGGTGCCATTGATGGCAAACATATTGCTATCCAAACACCGCCAAACTTGGGGTCACTCTTCTACAATTATAAAGGCATGTTTTCTGTGGTCCACATGGGTCTGGTAGATGCAGATTATAGGTTCACTGCGATTGATGTGGGTGAGATTTTCTCCCTATCAGCCCTGGGGAGAGGTCTTCAAGGTTGTTCTCTAAATATCCCTAAACCGAAACATCTTGTAGGGGCAGTACACCTTGGTACATTGCCCCACGTCATCTTTGGAGATGAAGCATTCCCTCTGAAGCAATAACTGTTGAGACCATATCCAGGAAGGAATCTTTCGGAAGAAGAGCGAATATTTAATTACAGTTCATCTAGAGCTAGGTGTATATCTGAAGATGCCTTCAGAATTTTAGTCCAACGTTGGAGTGTTTTGCAGAGGCGCATTCAACTGAGACTTGACAAAATGGAAAATATTGTGAAAGCAACTTGTGTCCTTCACAATTACTTTCAGGAGAAAAACGCAGAAAGAAGTCTCGCCGTTAATGTGGAAGATCCGCAAAATGATGATCCAGTGTTAGGTCTGCAGCGCATTTCCCACTTGGGAGGCAATCCTCCCTCAGCAGAAGCATGCCATGTCCGAGACAAACATTACTTTTCCTCTCCGGCTGGAGAATTTCCATGGTAGAACATAGTCATTCATCCTCGTTTTAACTGTGCTCACAGATTTATTTTTTTTAAAATAATTTTTAATTACTTTATTTCTCTGAAATAAAATACTGCATAAAACAAAATACAGAATTTTTTTCAAAATTTTCTAAATAATAAATGTTTCCAATTAACAGATATATTTTGTCTTTTTATTTTATTTTGTATATATAGGCTGGTAGAGAAACATCTCCCTTCAAACAACTACTATTACTAGAGAATGTATTCACGACTCCACACTGCTGCCCCCATATAAATTGTAATAAAAAAAGAACTTACAAATACATTAAACATCTGTGTTTGATAGTTGTGATTTTAATTGTGAATGAATGTATGAATGTGAAACATTAACTGAGTGTGTATTGTGTTCTTTTTTATATTACAGGTCTAATTGAGATTAGTGTAGCTGGGATAAAATACATTTTGTGATTGATAATAAAACTGAGGTAGTTGTTGATAAAAGGGCTGGGTTCGGGGAAATTTAGCCTCATGGAGAACCTGTTGAATTTGTATTTTGATGAGGGATTTCTGCTAGAGATGTAGCCTTTTTAACGTGGGGTCCAGGCCCTGCACGTACAGTTCACCTTCATCCTGGGGTTGCTTTGTATTAGATTTTGTCGAGAGGTATGACAAAATTTGCTCCGTAACAGGATCAGAACTGTGCTGTTTATGGCACAGCCTTTTTGTTGGTAATTGCCGTCCAGATGAAGATCTTGATGGTGACACGGCTGCCTGTGGTGTTTGAGGTGTACGGAGCTGTGTTTCACAAGGGTGTACTTCATCCTCAAACTCTCTTTCAGATATGCTTTCCCTGTCAATTCTCCTACTCTCGCTATCGTCATCACCAAGTGTTGGAATGTTTGTGGTGGAACTGTAAAATACAAACTCACAAATGAGGAAAAAATACCTGAATTTTTCCATTAGGGTTTAATGCTGTATATTTTTATATAAAATAGCTGCTTTTTATTTTATGAGGGGTGTTATTTTTTATTTTAAATAGGATATGATAAAATCAGAACACGTCTCTACGCAGCCTAAATGTATTATATTGTACATGTATTAATCTACAGAGATCCATTTTAAATAAACTTAACAATGACCATATACAAAGTGCAAAGTGTTTCCATGTATTTGTTATCTTCTTTTTTCTGTGCACAATTCAAGAACGCTATGCACGTTTCATACTTCTACTTTTTAACAGTGGCCGAGCCTTGCCCACTATTGGTCACCCTCTCTTTCTTTTTTCTCAAGTAGGTGTCGCACAGGTTTTTTCATTTCTTCTTTATCTCATCAGCTAAAACCATTGAAAAAATAGGCTAATGCAAAGATAATGGCCAACTGATCCGCATTTGACACAGTATTTTGGATATCCAACATCCAAGAATTATGCACTCCCTACAAAACAACAACAGTTATTACTATTATTATTATCATCATCATTATCATTATCATAGGTCTGATGATATTGACAAAATATTAGGTGATATGCATTTAATCATGAATGAAATTATACAAACCAGGCATGCCCGGATCATTACCTATCGACTCCCATATTATGTTTTTGGCTTCTGTGTTTTTATAATTGCTTTGGTCAGGGAAAAAGATCAGAGAAAGTAGATCTTCTCCTCCATTTTGAGTGAAAGTGAAACAGGGCTTGATTTAAAAAAACTTGACATGAAGCTGTTCTCTGATTGCTCAGTTATATAGTTGTCGGCAAAGAATTCGTAAAAACAGGACCAACAGTTCTATTTTTTTTCATTGCTCATGTTGACATTTGTGTCACGCCGATGCCACTGGTCGTGACGCCTTTGGTGTGAAGGGTGCTATTGAAAAGCATAGGTGCCTTGGCCTACCAGACGGTAAGGTAAAACAGCCTTAGTCTGTATTTTTTTTTATAGAGTAGTCTATTGTTACAGATCCTTTTGATGTAATGCTTTGTCTGATTTCTCATTGTTATATTTTATTAAAATGTTTTTTTACAAAGATAAGAGCTTGGTTGTGTTCCTGTCCAGGTTGGGTGGAGGGTTGGAAGTGGTGTGGCTCCCTGTGGGAGGGTAGTGGGCGGACCTTAGGGAAAGACCAGAAATGACAACACACAGGAGCCGGAAGTAACGTTTAGTCCTGGAGCCCTGTACCAGCAATGGTATCTGGGCAGGATTTTATTTTAATTCACAATGAAAATGAACAGTCCAGTATTGCAGAAAACAAACAAGAAAACTACCTGGAATACCAGCAATGGTAAACTCAGGTTTCAAATAAAACCAACAACAACAAAGAAGCACAGGGTTTCTCTGTGCTGCTGCAGTGGGTTTCCTCTCATGCCTCTTGTCTCCCTTCCAATGAGTATAGAATAGTTCAGGGTTTTTTCCACCGCAGTAATCCACCAAGGTTTTCCAAAGCTTCAGGATTCTGTGAATTACAGCAGGTTTGTAAAAGAAAAACAACAAAGCACAGTGTGTCTCTTCCGTGTTTTTAGTTCAGCACAGGGAGAGCGAATGGCAAAACCATGCTGCTTTAATACTGCAGAGTCCCGCTCCAGCAATTAATGCGCTGCCCCACATCAGCCAATTGACGAGCACAGCACAGCTGATTGCAATGATGGGACTCGGTGGCCACATGGTTCCGCCTTGAGCCAAGATGGCCGTCTGACCCGGAACATCTGGTCTAGTCAGAGTTCAGCCTCCTGACCCAATCACGATCAGCCCTACACAGTGCTGCCAGTGGATGGGAGGGTGAATTACAACAGGGACTCCTTTCAATCCTGTCATACTCCCCTACAGAGTATTTCTCTAACCTGTGCTTATTGGGAATTGTATATTATGATTATCTATTTCACCACTTTTATTATTTTGCATGGTTAAATCCCGCACTGGCGTAGTCAGGCTTCTTTAATATATTATTAAACTCTTACTCTGGCTCCTTTGTTGGCAAAGCTTGCCCTTACCCTTGCTGGTTGGGGTGGTAGCGTCACGTCACACACATATATTTTACATATGATTACAAATAATTAATTGAGTTTTTCCAGATTCTGTGTTTTATGCACTCCTGATATTTTCCTGAAATGTAATTACAGACAAATGCATTTTGGAACATTATTGTCTTACACTTTTGTTTTAAAATGCATCAGAATACAAGTCTATAATGTCACATTGTCATCATAGTATACATACTGTTTACACATAACTGTGCTAAAATGAATAAACAGAACAAATTACTTTGTAGAATTTAAAAGCAAGTTTGAATAATACCTTTGATTTGTGATGCACATGTGGCTTTTTCTGAGATCAATACAAAGAATTTAAACCGATTTTTTGGAAGGATCTAGAATCATGCACAGACACACAGACACACACAGACAGAAACACACACACACACACACAACATACACGCACACACACGCACTTATTTATAGTTGTTTTTTTACCAAAATTGAAGGAAACAAAAACGCAATAGATGTTGATATCAATATCAGTTCCACAATGCATTAAGTCTAATTTAGACCATAACTGCTATTCTGCCAAGCATGACACATGTGAGAAGTGCAGATAGCTGAGAAAGATTAGGCAATTCATTTATATGTTAATCTGTTGAGCCTTACTCTTGTTGGTGCTTTGAATTAAGCTCAAATAAGAAGGGGCAATCACATCTAGTAGACCGCATCTACCTTGTTAGGTTTGAAGGTCATTTTGTGAATTATTTTACATTTAGATACAAACAAAAGGCATAAAAAGGTCATGCTGATATTTGAAGACCAAATAAAGCAAATGTCCAAATTGCATTTTACAGTCCTATCTACTGTGTGTGTGTGTATATATATATATATTCAATGTTTTCTACAAAATAGTCATCTAGTAAAAAGACTAGTATACAATACAAAATTCTGAATCAATCAACCGTATCTTCTATTTTTTATTGCTTTGTCTCACCATTTGTATCTAGACAATAGGGCACTTTCTCTTACAGACAGTAAAATAAGTCAGTGTAGCAATCTGTGTCCAGAATCATAAATAAAACCATATAGCATTTACATGCAATCTGGCTCAATAAATACACAAGACATAAAATACAGCTATAGCAAAAAAATTTGCATCACCATATAGAATTAACTAATTTTGCTCCATAAAGTTGAATGACGCTTGCTGAATAACGTTATGTTAACATATCGAATTACATACCGCTTTGTAGTTTTCCATACTTAATGAAAAACTGACAAAAATTAAAACATGTGATATTTCAAAATCTAATATGAAATACTGCACTACTAATTAGGCTTCTGGTAGACTTTTGTGACATCATTTTGTAGTTTATTTGATTACATGATGTTAAATTAAAGATCTAAATTATGTTTATATAGTGTATATCTTTTTTTTTTTTTAATTTTATTATGTCTCAATCATAAAATTTTACATGATGCTAAACTTTTGGCTCTAGCTACATGTGTTTCAAAACACCACAATACATTACAACACAATAGGGATTTATAAAGCACCTTCTATGAAATACCTCAAAGTGCTGGACATAATAAATAGATAATACATAAAACAACTGAAATGCCAATTGTCAAACAAATAGGTTTTAATCTAGAGTTAAGAAATTGGCACCCAATCCCTGATATGGCAGATAATTTTAAAAATAGGGACCATGGTACCCAAATGCCCTCTATACCTCCCATAGTTTTGAGCCGAGCCTTCAGGGTGGTCAATAGCCCTGCAGTTTAAAGAACTTAGAGAACAGGCTGGAATGTATTCAGACCACATGTCTGAAAGATGCTGAAGAGTTAGCCTATAAGGAATCTTATAGGTCAATAACAAGATTTTAAAACCAATCCGAAAAGAAACATGCAGCCAATGAAGGCTTCTCAATGTAATTTGTTCTGTAGACCCAGTCCAAGTCAAGTGAGCAGGAAGTTACAGTATAATAACCCAGTTGTGAAAAACTAAATCCATGGAGCAGGGTGTCAGCAGAGCCTTGGTCTGAAACATTTTGTAGCCTAGCTGTTTTCCTTAGATGAAAAATGCTTCAGATGAAAAAGTAAAGTACAGATGTATATGGAATACTGCAATTTTGTATTCAGTACAGTTATGTGCTGTCATCAAACGATGAATGAGATGGGATCCAATTAACATCTTTTAAGCTTATAGCCACGTTACCCCTGCTGTAAAACCTAGATGCAAGCTGTATATTTATTTAAAAATATTGTAGTGGGAAGTAGATGAATGAACACTATAAAGATTAACAAGCTGAACCAGTCCATTTTTCACTGAAAGCAGGGACAAATGTACTGTATTACTAGGGTGTTCTGATGTTAATAACTGTTTCAGACTAAACATGAAATGCTCATAATATCATAAACTTTCTAAATTAATGTTTTCATGCATTTCCTTTATGTATACAAATGCAGAAGGTCAAATCCAGTTATCAAAACTAATGTCACTGACAAATATTTACCTTCCTTCCTATGTATAGATGAATATGTTTCTTTCTTTTAAAGGGCCACATACATAGCAGTTGAGTATTGTAGGTTAATTCATGTATTTATTTATTTACTTTTACTGTACTTTAATTAACAACATAAAATACTGAATTCTTTATTTAAAAAGTGTACACATGTAACATATTGTATAAAATCATTGAGATGCTTCTACGAATATATAAATAATATATATAAATTATATATAATATATATATAAGATATATATATATATGTTTCACAAAGGAGAGACTAGCGTACAGGTCTGTTTATAACTAGTTTTATAACAGGTGTGAAAATATAAAATGTAACAACAAGATGATGCAATTTAAAGGCGTGCTAACCACAGTTTTAAAGTTTATTCTTACACCTCTTATCTCACTGGTACCACTTTTCTTTTGTTGAAGTTCTATTGATTCTACTCATGTAGTTTATACATCAGTATGCAGATATTTCAAAGACATCACTCTAGATGAAAATGTGCTGTTGCTTCCCAGTACCAAATTGCAGATCAAATTCTCTCCAAGCTCTCTTTATTCACAAGTTTATAATGGGGTGGGGGGGGGGGGGGGGGGGGCAGTAATAATGTCATTAAAATCTATATGCCTTGATTACATTTAAAACAATTACAGCACTGCTTTAATACAAGCAGTGTACAATACATCTTACTTGAACTTCTACAGTTTCCAAGGCAACTGCAATATGTAAGCCAATCTTAAACACTGTTACATCCCTGAATCATATTGAATGTCTCAAAGCCAAAAAATGTATAAATAAACAATGGTTGCTATATTTTCTTCTGTATTTGTGACAAGCAACAATATAAACAAGGCCTGTGCTAGAAAATCCCTAAAATGTTAAAATTCTCAGCAACACAAAACTCTGATCTCCAGATTCTTTTACACCTGCATTCATACCAGTCAATGTAAGTCTTATATTGAAAGTCCAGGTGCAATGAAACCCATTGTACTCCTGTGAATTCTCAACATTTACGCACTTGACAGAAAGAAAGGTGATCTAAAATGGATATACAGACAACCTGCTGCAGTGGACTGTTTAGTACAGTGATTTTCAACCTTTTTTTTTAAAAACAGTATCCCTTCTGTCAAAAGGTTTCAGCTCAAGTACCCATTTACAATTTTCGTTCTACTGTATGGGAACGGTACAACATTTGCAATAAAAGCCTGAATAATCTGATTTAGAAATATACATTTCCCCTGTTTATTTAGTATTAAAGTTATGTCACAACTGTTTGGGACTGAGAAACTGCTGGTTTTGACACAGAATACCAAACAGCAATTCTTTGAATTTGCAGAATCAAAAGACATTATTTGGGAATCTTCGGAAACACACATTAACCTTCTATTTGACAAAGTTATTATAAATAATCCAGAATAGTCTCTACTGTAAATGTTTATCATGTTACTGTTTACTACCCATCTAAACATAATTATGTGTGCCATTTAAAATGTTTACAACATCAAAAACATTAACCAAGGGGAGTATAACTTTCTGTTGAGAAATGCTACACAGGCTAATTTCAATGTACAGTACACTATCAAACACAGAAAACAAATTCAACCAGCTGTTATTGCTGTTACTAAAATGCAGCTGCATCTAATAAATAAAACTAAAACCGTCAAAGTATGAGTGTTGTGATTATTATTTATGTTTACTGGAGCATTTATACTCCTAATAATGCAGAAAGATTGTGCTCCACTGATTAAAATTCAATTATATGAAACCTGCAAAGCAGTACAGAGCGCTTTGAGCAGAGCTCTCCATAGGCAGAATCACCTGATGTTTGCTTCACCCACCCTGAGTGGAAATAACGCATGCGTAAGGGTGGGTGATCATTTTGAAACTATAGTCAGTCTGTAACCTTTGAGCTGCTAAAAAAAAAATATATATTTATGCTACAGTGATTTAGTGATAATATATAATACCATTAAAAAATGTAATATTTTTATTTTTACCCCCCCCCCCCCAAGTATGCTACTTTTTGTCTGGAACGGTAAGGTATCAGTTTGCAACCATGCACTGACTGTGTGAAACCCAAACTTTGTGAAGTACAATGCACTGGAGTGTGCTACCAGATTCTGATCAGTGTTTAGAAACCGGTTTCCATTGAGTAATGCTGTAGAAACGAAGGTTTACATTTTCAACTATGGTTTTCACATGAAAATTAATTGTAAATGTACAATTCTAGTAATGTTGACACCTATCTATATATGTAATAGGCTTACACTGTAATTACTGGAATTGAAATACAGCAAATAAAGATTCACACTAAAAGCCTCCTTCCTATTTTAGAAAATGTTATCTTGATATACTAACTGTGTGGTCTCCTAGGTCTGTAACCAGAGATGTTGCAATACCCTTAGTTAAAACTTATATGGAGCAATCTATTCTTTTTTTCTTTTTCTTCCATTGTTATCATTTTACAGACTCCTACTAGGGTTAAAAAGATCACTCAAATGTTTTTCTAGTCTTATTGAAAGCATTAATTAGTGATTGGACATTTACACAATTGTTCAGGTATTTTTACCAGCAGCAACTGTTTAAATGTTAGGGTAAATTTTATGTTCAATGCTTAGAGAGTTAGAAAGAAAAGTCATTTTGTGAAAGCTTATTTGTTGCATCATTATCATGTGACTTTTATAATTGTTTTAAATAACTAAGGGCCTCATTCACTAAACAGTGGTAACGTGTTTTGTATGCAGTAAGTTTCTTTGCTGCGTGCTTTGTACACTGCTGTATTGACTAACTAGTAGCAGGCAACTTAGTGCGTGGAAAAAAGCGTGTGGAAAAAGTACTGTGTTCTAGTCATTTCAATATAATTAATAATGTTGATGTATGCAAATTACATCACTAAATACCACAAAGGAGGTATTTGATATGCAAACCATATTCACTTAATGGTGCTGACTTTACTAGGTGCCTCAGCATGTGTTAAAAGTAGCGCTTATTGAAACCAGGTGGTGTAATTACTAAATCACAACATGGAGGTGGTACTGGTACTGTGTCACAGAACCAGGAGAAGAGCGTAAATTAGAACAGAAGAGCTGCTCAGGAAAGAGAAGAGGAGTCAGGGAGAGAGTATTTTGGACCAGGCAGATGTGAGGCTGTGTGAGGATAACTAGATACAGATTGAGCACATAGATCATACTAGCCTTATATGAGGACATCAAATCTGACTTACAGATAGGAGTCATGCAGTGCCAGGTCTAGTGAAATTGCTGTGCACACTGCATTATTTAGCATCTGGGTCATTTCAGACAACTGTGTCAGCAATTGGTGGGATATCGCAACCTGGAGTTTACGGCAGGTACTAAATGCCCTGTTGAAACGCACTGGGAAGTATATCTATATCCCAGAGAGACAGATGCTCTCCATGATATAAATATAATCTTTCAAGAAGTGTCTGGCTTTCCAAATGCATTGGGAGCTTTTGATTGCACTCATGTGGCACTGTCATCACCCTTTTGTAATAGGAAGCATTAACACTCCATTAACGTACAAATGGTGTGTGATACGAAACTGCCGATTCTTGAAGTGGTCGCCAGCTACCCTGACGGTACATGAAGGGGCAGGTGTATATGGAGCGGGTTGGCTTCTTGGTAAGTAATTTATAATACGTGTTACACAAGGCGCTGATAGGAAGCATGGACAATTTTCTAACATTGTTGTTAATGCTTGTCATAGGTGATGCTGGTTACGGGATCAGACCCTGGCTGCTAACACTATTGTCTGACCCCAGAACATAGGCAGAGAATCGGTACAATTGAGAGGAATGACAGTTATCAGAGAGAACTGTTAGACTCTCTATACAGCAAGGATAGTTTACCTGTTTTCAGGGTATTGGTGCAGCAAAAGTAAATCGGCCAAAAGCACCATTTCACTTTTAATTTGTAGTTCCCAACACTTAGGTGAAATGTAGAAAAAAAAAAAAAAACTGTCATACAGTAAGAGAAATAAACCACCAAAGTAAGTTAAAATGTCTTTCTCCTCCTTCTTTTCTTTTTCTCACGTTTTTTGCAGATTTTTGCAGACCCCAGGAACTTTTATCCACACATATGTGTATTACAGGACATCTAAGTTTAATGACAATAAACTTGTTTTGTCAACATGGAAATATACTAGTTAAGATGACCGTATGGCTCTGTGTTCAGTGGGACAGTTTGGGACAGCTCACAACCCAAGATTTTCAGCTCACAACCCAATGCATTCTGGTACATTTTACCTGTCAACCCAATGCATTTGGTACATTTTACCTGTCTCAGGTACCATTCTTTCCTTTAAGAGAAAAAGTTCTACGCTTACCAGAATGCTTTGGTTTGTGAGTTGAAAAGCCTGAACTGAACACGGAGCCATATTATATACTAGGAAACACACTTATTTTGCCATCTATATCATTTATATTAAATTATTTATTTCTGTTTTAAAATGGAACATATGCATGCAAAAAAAAAATATTTTTATATAACATAAATATAAAAAAAGGTCTGCCATGTGTGGGATTTGAAACTTAACCGTCGGTTTGCAAGCATGTTGTGTTACTGTCAGTGCTGTTACATGATACATGATTAGTTAAACAAGCATTATTTTGAAAGATGAAGTCAGCCAGCTGAGAATTCTCGGGACTTTGTTATATTTTGGAGATTTTTTAAGTCATCATTCATCTTCATCATCATCGTCGTCATCATCATCATCATTCTGAGATTCAAATCTTGATCTCTGAAAAACAATTGGTTCCCTGTCAGTGTAACTTTCATTGTGGTCCCTATTGGTGCAAGGAAGTACAGTTCCTCCTCTTGATACTGGTTGATGAGAGTAACACTATTTGTGGTTTCCACTAGACAAAAAGAAACGTTTATTTTTCTGAGAATTAGCTATTCTGAAGGATAACCTATATATTTGGTAAAAATAAAACATTAATAAATAAATACAGTAATACATTTTGAAATAAATGAATGAATAAATCAGTAAATAGACATTTCTTTCTTTCTTCATCTATCTTGATATATTTATGTATTTATTTTTCACTATCAAATATAAACACTGCCATCTAATAGTGTATGAAACAAAAATAAACACTCAACAGTTCTTGTTCAGTTGTATATTAGTGAATGTTTTTGTACATAAAAGTCGTCATGCTTTCATATATTTTTACTTTGAAATTATAAAATATATTGTAACGACTTTGACAATTGCTTTGTTGTAGGACTTGTCTGTTTAGTTTGTCTCGCCTGTCTTTTGTGTTACATGTATTGTAAGGGGAATGGGTCACACGGTTACTTAGCATAGGAAGGGGGAGTGAGTGAATGAGTGGGGAGAATGTGTGTTGTTTTCGGGGGTTGCAGCGACTGGTTGATGAGCGACTGGTTGATGAGCAGCGGGCAAGAACAGGAGGTTATATAATAAGGGGGTGCATGAGCCTGGGGACTGGAGACAGTGCTCAACTGAATTTGAATGAAAAACTGTGGGTGTGACTGAGCGAGCTTGTGAGGTGTGACCGAAGAGAACATGCAGTGAAATGCCAAGACTACAACGTTGGGTTATTATTTTGGTGCCGTATATTCTGGCCCCTGACAGGAATTCTCTGTAGTTTCAAATAAAACAAACATTTTGAGAATTCAGCACCTTCTCCATGAGTACTACTTCCTAAACACGAAAACGTTACAATATACTAAATGAACGGATCAAGCTTATTATGATAGTTTGCAAAATTTGATGAAAACTTTCAAAACAAATCTTGTTCATCTTGCTACTTGTTAAAAACTGTAACTTTACTGCTATACTACTTGCAATGTTGTAAAATGGAAGGACAAACTTTGTGTGGTGAAAGCTAGGGTGTCTGCATTGCAAGCTGCATTGTTAGCGTGTCTTGGGTTCAATTCCCACACAAGGTTTATATTTGGAGTATTAAAATGTCGCTTCAGATGTTTAGAGAGATCTGGTGGTGTGCTACATTTAAAGCCCTGGGAAAGTGTGTGCACTCATTGTTGCTTGCTGCATTCTGCATAACATAGCTGTCAACAATGCACTGCCAAGCGAAAGTGATGGATGCCGAGGAGGCACAAAACATGGCCAGTGGGTGAGTGGTGAGAGAACGTGTCATCCACAATTATTTTCAAAGCAAGTACACATTATAATTCAATGTACAAGACAGACAAAACAAATAGAGGACATACCTTGCATCATGCACTTAAATACCAATGTCATACATAAGTACATGAGAGCAAAGGGCCATTCGGAACCGTACTTACCTTTTCTTTCGAGCGCCCTTATATACTACAATACAGTGTGTGTAAACCACGTGCATAATTTCCATGCGATGTGACAACTATTTGTGCATAGAATTAGCTTAGTATATAGAGCAGCCACTGTTTCATTTTTTGGTGCACGGTGTGGCTTCCATCTACCATGCCTTAATTCTGGTCATTTACCACCGTTTAGTGAATGAGGCCCTAAGTGATTTGAGGTTCTGCCAGTGAACCAGCACTGCAAAATATAGCACAGCAATAAACCCTTAACATCTGCGCTCATACTGTTAACTAGTAAGTAAGATGCTGCACATCCGTATACTAGAGCTGACATCATTCCGTTCACTATATAGGTCTCAAGTTTTCAGTTTTAAAATAAATCTGTTTTAACAAAAGTGTATTTGATACTGCACTAGGTTAAAGAAATCTCTGTTTGGATGCCTTCCTTTCAGATTGCCTTCATGTTCATTGTACCCCATTTCTTCTTCTTTTTGTGTCAGTACTTTGTGTTTGCAGAGCAGTTGGCCCTCCCCCTATGATTATGAAGGGTAGTTGTCTCATTTTTTTCTGTTTTGGTTTGATTATAATGGGAGAAACTGGTCTTAACAGAATAACCTATTCCAAAACAAGTGACATACATCTCCAGTTATTGGCAGCTGCATGTTTTTAGGTCCATCAGTAGAGATTGCCAATAAAAGCATTGATTCAAAATAAAGTTTTAACTCAAAAATAATTTACCAGCAAAATTTGTTGCTGGTAAATGTTTGGAAAAAACTGAGTGATTTGTTGCTACTTCTTGACACCATTGTTGGAAATCAAGGTAAATCATATAGGAAGAACAATAATTTGTAGAACCTTTTGCATTTTACATGACATAATAGAGGAGCTCCTGAATGAATAAAACAGGTACTGTAATTCAACATGGACAACACATTGTAGAAACGCTGCCTCTCTGATATGAATTCTATTAATATTCTGTATGAAGACACTATGATATTGTACTACTGTATAGAAACTAGCCTCAGGAGAACAACTTACAAGCATCTTAGAGCTACTGACAATTAATACAACTGCTCAGCATAAGCTCTGTGGGATTGTGCTGGTGTGAGGTTGTAAGTTTTGTACAGAGGGAATAAAAAGACAAATGGATTTAATTAGAACGGCTTATAGCTGCTGTTCTGTTTTTGCTGTTTTATGCAGGGTTGGAACCCATCCACTGCCACAACTGTTTAATCTGAAGAAGCCTTGAGGAAATGTAGTAAACCCTTTTGCACTTTCTCTTCATATCCTGTAATTACAAATGTCACTGACTGTTCTCTTATGTTTTACCGGTCATGGACCAAACTTTAAAACCTAGGTTAAATTATCTGTCTTTTGGTGGTGTCTAGACCTTTGAGGGTTGATTCAGTACTACTGTCATAAAAAAAAAAAAAAAAAAAAAAAACAAATCAATCACACAAGCACACTGCCATTGAGAGCAAAGTTTCAAAGCTGTGTATGAACAGAGCAACTATAAACTGAATGTGCACGCTACACAGGGTACTACACATATTTATAAATACAATGCTACTAATTCAGTTTTAGGAATACTGTAACACTGTTGTGAATATTGTAAATGTGATTATATTATTATAATCTTTGTTTTTGCGAGCTGCCAGAATTGTTCCTGTTAAAATAGCAAAGGGTGAATTCTAGTCGTGAAGGAATCACCTGGAGGTTACTTTCATCCACAGAAAAACAAGCTCATGAACGACCCAGATGCCAGTGACCAGAGGCTCTGGAAGAACAGCAAGATTAGGCTGGTCAGAAGTTTAAGAGTGGGTTAATATTGTCAGGCAATGGGAGACATACCTAGGCATGTTATGAACAATCGGTTAAGAGGCAGAATGGGACTGGGAGATACATAATTGATAACTTGGATGTTTAGGTGTACAAGGAAATAACCAGAACCCGAATGGATATGCCAGAGACCTCACTGAGTACTGTTTATACTAGATAGGGAGACTGTTTTCCTGAGTAATACTCAACCATTCTGTCTACATTCGCTCCCCCACTGTTCACCATGATTTAAAAACACTTTTCTTGACTTTTGGGTAATTTCATTCCATATGTTCTTGTATTTAATCTGTTATAGAAACTCCTCTGACACGCTTTGACCTGGTCATGTGACTTAACATTTGCAGGTTATTATACTCCCATCCATACTAGTTTCCTTACAGATGGTGTCCAGTGAACATTAACCACTTCAGTGCTAAACAGTTTTAAGCTGTAACCATATTCATGATAAAGACCATTCACTTTTGGACAGTGTTTTTTAAAGCTGGTACACTGCTGTATGCTTTTCTCAATAAAGCACCATTACAATGATACTAATATATTTTGCATATCCTTTTTTATATCATGTTTAGAAAACATTTAACCTGAATACTAGAATACTCTAGAATACTAGAGTAATAAATATAAATACCTAATAATTATGGGTTGAATATTAAATTTGAAAATGAGAAATGTAGTTGCATATATCTATATAAATAAAAAGGCACATTTTGACTCTAAAACCTGGGAAATTTCTGTGGCATGAAGATTTAGCCAAGCCCAAGGCAGACTGGCTTATAGCAGGATCTGAACCTAAAGACATAATTCCTCTCTAGTGGTAATGGGGAAAGCATGTGAGTTACTAAAATAGCAATCAGACTTGGCCACATCTAAAAGGATACAGGGAGGTCTCATCCTGACAAAATCTTCAGAAAAGTCTTAAAGGGCACATAAGGACCTTTTTATTTTATTGTATATATATGTATATATATATATATATATATATATATATATATTTTTTTTACATTTTTGACCACTTTTTAAATTGCATTCCCTGCCTCAAGATGGCTTCCCATGTACCTGCATGGACCTCTATCTCCTTCCTGTTCACTGGTAAATCCATCTCAGTTACATATGTGAGCAGGAGGATGATGGGAAATGTAGTTCTGAGAGGTCCATGCGGGTACCAGGGAAGCCGTCTTGAGGCATGGTATGTAATTTAAAAGTTTAAAAAGTGTTCAAGATGTAAAAAAATAAAAATAAAACAATACATACACATTACGTAAACAGTTGTAGCAATACAATAAAATAAAAAGGTCCTTATGTGTCCTTTAAGAGACTACTTAATTATTATTTATGTGGATGAGGCTGATAACCCAGAAGTTACAGTACCAACATATAGCCTGAAATGTAGTGGATATGCTCTTGTCACAGGCCTCACCAATTCTGATGGGTTTTTTTTTTCAGACACATATTATAATGGTGTATCCATCACTTTCTCCTTAATTTGGACTTTATGGCTGGATGGAACATTGGCAATTGGGAGTGGGAGCTGAATCTTGTAATTGTATTTATAGTTGAATTGTGTGTATCATTTTAAGTAAAACTATATTTAGGATTACTCTAGCAATTGATGTACACAAATGATTTTCTATGCAAATACAGAAGGTCCCCATGGATTAATTGGACATTGGGAAAGGACACTGGCTGTTTTGGTGTTGTAGTAACAGGTGGCAAAAAGAGTGTTTTCTATTTCTACCCTTTTCTTTTCACCTCGACCTCACATTCCTCAACAACCTTTACTTCTGCTCTCTCACTTCTTCCTCCTATTGAATCATTCTCCCTGCTTTCAGCTGATTTGGCTTCCACTCTCACCACAACTCTCGATTCCTTCTGTCCTGTCTTCTCCCACCCTGCTCACTTTTCCTTCCCCAGCCCTGGCTGTCCTCTACATTCTGCTCATCCCATACCATTTTAAGTGTTGCTGAGCGGCAAATTCCCCTCTGATCTAGATCATTACTGTTCCCTCCTCTCCTCCTCTCCTCCTTCTTGTCAGCCCTCACCTTTGCCAAACATTCATACTATGAATCTCTCATCCTGACTTTTTCTAACAACCCCTGGCAGACTTTTCTCTACTTTTCCTCCCTCCTTAAACCCCACATCCTCTCCCCAATCCGCCTCCTTTACACCTAATGATTTTGCCTCCTCCTGTTTAAAGGTAGCTAATATGCAAAAGCTATTAGCCAATCCATCTTCAAATATCCCCTCAGACCTGATCTCACCCTCCTCTTGGGTTCCGTCCTGCACATGCCACAGAAACCACCCTCCTCTCTGTAACTAACTCTCATTTCTGCTCCTACTGATTTCCTCTCCTCCATCCTAATTCTCCTTGACCTCTCCTCTGCCTTTGACACTGTCAATCATGCATTTCTCCTTTCTGCTCTCTCTGATCTAGGAATCTCAGGCACTGCCTTTGCCTGGTTTTCCTCCTATCTTTCTAACTATTCTTTTCAAGTTTCCTGGTCTGACTCTCTCTTCTGCTCACTTTCTCTCTACACGTGTACCTCAAGGATCTGTCCTAGGTCCCCTTCTACTCTCATTTTATACCCGCTCACTAGGCACTCCTCTCATCTTTTGGCTTCTCATATCACCTATATACTGACAATACTCAGATCTTTCTCTCTTTTCCTTCCTTTGACTCTTTGATTTCTTACCACATTTCAGATTGTCTCTCAGCAATCTCATCTTGGACACATACACATCACCTCAAACTCGACTTTCTAAATCAGACCTCCTTTACTTCTCTGCCCTTTCTATATCAGTCCCCCTTGATGCTATCAGTTTTTCTCCTCCTGCAAGAAACCTAGGTGTTATTTTGGACCTATTCTCAACACATCTCTTCACTAACACATACTTGTCATTTCTTTCTTAGCAACATTTATAGAATCCCCCACTCAACTCCTGGTCCGAGATCTTATTCTTCTAGATTAGATTACTGAAACTCTCTCCTCGCAGGTCTCCCTGCTTCAGCTATTCGACCTCTTCATCTTATCCAAAATTCTGCTGCTGGTCTGGTATTCTCCCAACTCTGCTACTTCTCTGCTTCACACTCTACTGGCTTCCTATCTCCGCTTGCATCCAATTTAAGACCCTTGCCTCTCGCTCCATACAGCCTGTTTCTATCACCAATCCCTTGTGTCTCCTTATATTCCCTCTCTGCTCACCCTCTACTGGCCCACTTGTTATGCCTTCTTCACTCCACTTCCTTCTCCTGTGTTGACTCCTTCTCTTTCCTCATCCCGGTGGTGGAACCAGCTGCCGGTTATCCTCTGCACTTTTCAGCCTTTTACTACTTTTCGTGGTCTTCTCAAAATCCACTTATTCAAACTATTTATAATTCCTATTTTCATATTTTTTTTGTATTTCTTTATAATTATTTTGTATATATTGCATTTGTTTTGCCTGTCATTTATATACAATCAACCTCAGTTAACTCGACACCCCACAGGGATGCCATTTAGTGATGCCAGTACTGTACAAACTCAGTACAACTTGTATAGTTCAACTGAAATAAGAATTCATAAAATAACTACAGCATTATTTTTACAAAAACAATCCAACCACAAACTGTGCATAACATATTGACTATACCTTTAGTTATTGGCTTGTACTGTCTAATTTGATGGCTTAAATAGCAAGTTAACAAATGTACATTATACAGAATTAACTTGAACAAAAACAATAATAAAATTAGTTTCGCACAGAAATCAAGCATTTGCATCCAAAAACACACGCTTTGAAAGTTCCGCTGACAAGTTTGTTATCACGAATAATCTGAGCTTTGAAGCCAGTTGAATGAAACCTCATTTTTTGCTTTTCACTTTTTGTGAATTGATACTCTAACCAGCTGCACTTGGTAGTTGCGAATGAATGAATGAACGATCTGTTTCAGTCAAGAGTTCAGTCACGTGAAACAAGAGTGTCAAGTTATCCTCAAGTCTTTTTAATAGTTTCTATCCCTTCAATACCTGTAAAGTGTGGTGTTGAATAAAAAATTAAAAGAGGAAGGATGCATTTATTTGAAATGGGATCAAGTCTGTCTGTCGAATAAAGCGAAGGTTTCGAGTTAACCCAGGTTGATTGTACTTTTATATTTTGTTTAATTTTCTCTAAGTTGCTTTAGATAAAAGTTTCTGCTAAATAATAATAATAATAATAATAATAATAATAATAATAATAATAATAATAATAGAGCCACTTGCACATAATGTCAGGGGAAGTTCAAAGACTGCAAAGACAGAACAAAGTGGGTCAGTGGCTGCAAGAAGCAAAGAGATTCACGTCATACATAAAGAAAAGGGGAGAAAAACTCAAAATGACAGAATAATATCTACTATACACATAAAAAAGAATGCAACCTACACAATACTATCCTTACCCTGGAGCACCTGGTTGACCCATATTATGAACACTTTCATGAATCAGAAATGTTCAGCTGCTAGTGAATGCTAGACCAGCTATTACACCGTGTAACAATTTTATTTTTATTTTTATTTTTTTTTGTTCCTGGGTAGTAAGTGTTATTTCCTAATTGCTTATGCCTCAAAAGTATAGAACATGGCTATTATTCCTCACAAACTTTGCTTTTGTGACCAGGACAGTGATATTTCAAAATATCACTATTTCCAATGGGAAAACGGGCAAATGTGTGTCTTTTCGTTCACATAAACTCAGAAAAAAACAACATATGAATCCAAATTAACATGTATTTATACTAAAGTAATACAAAAATGACTACAAAAGATTTAGAAGCGAGTAGTTTTTCGAGATTTACGATTATACTGCATTTCATTTCATGTACTGATAATTTTCCAGGACTTATTTGTTCATACCACTGGTTGTACTCTTTATAGGATTGGAATGTCAGCAGCCAATCAGGATGCAGGAAGTTTCAAAGCCATTATACACACACACACACACACACACACACACATAACATATATACACATATATATATATATATATATATATATATATATATATATATATATATATATATATATATATATAAGAGAGAGAGAGAGAGAGAGAGAGAGAGAGAGAGAGAGAGAGAGAGAGAGAGTCAAATGTGTCTTTCTGTTTATCTATGTATTTAAATGGTTTTGCTGCAGTGAAAATGTGCATCAGTATCAGCAACATTAAATTTAAAGTCCTGTCAGTATACAAACAAATGAATAAAAAGGAGACAGACAAGTTATATGCAGAAAAGCAAATATATGTATTAAGCACTTTAATATGCATAAAGAATTTCAGCTCCATATAATACAAGGAATAAAATAAAAATCTTAAAATGAGAAATTCAATGTACATTATAAGCTATTTACAATGAAATTGTTAAATGCAACTATAACTGCCTAATTGGATGAACAGGCATTTGCACCAAAAAAAAAAAAAAAAGTTAAAAAAAAAAAGTTGGCAAAATGATTATGGATACTGTCTGGGATACGAGGGCAAGAAACTCTTTAAACAAACCCTCTCCTTCCTATTTATAAATCCCATTTGTTGCTGGCTTGCACATCAAAAGCAAAAAACTGAAACGCTTTAGTTAACTGCTTTTATCCAATACTGTTTGATGCAGTGCTATATTTTCTGGTCCTTAATGAAATGTATATATCTTCTTTCCTTAATGAAATGTAGTTCTGTATACATTGTTTTCTGACTGTTATGAACTTTGTGTAATAGTATAAATGAAAGATCTAAAAAAAAAAGTGAATAACCAGCAGAATTGACATTACTAAAAAAACAAACCCATACCCTTAACAAGCCCAGTAAAAACAGATGTTCAAACTCTGAGAGCTCTTCACGCTCCAATTCCAAGCTTTTTCACAAACCCATCCCATGAGGATTTGAAATGCAGCCTCTGAAAACAATATTTTTTCTCTCTGTTTCTTCCTAGACTAACTCATGACCCACATTGGGTTTCCAAAATCTGTTTCAAACCAAATATGACTGCACCCAATGCTCAAACCAGTCTAGAAATCCTAGCCCCTCGTGAAACCAGAGATCTATATACCTTTCCCACAATAGACACTATGTAACCAAAAAGGTTTCTATGTAATCCCAATGATGAGCAAAATCACCCTAAAAAACATAATACTTTAGCAGTATCCTTCTGCATTACAAGGATTCCTGTAGGTTTAGTATTATAAATGCACTGCACGTGTTTCTGTGACAAACCACACATTTTCTGGCACACTACATTTTAAACCAAAATGATTTGAGCCTCAATTCTACCCAGTCTTCCAATTAGTAAATGTCCCACAGGGACAAAGTAAATGCATTTGTTCTTTATGTTTTTAGCTACCCCCTCAGGAGGGTCCAATAATACTATGGTGTTCAAAAAAAAAAAAAAAAGACTGGGATCAAACACAGCCCCCAAATATCTCAGGTATACAATCACTACAGCACCATGGTACAACATATGATATGCAATGCAAGTGGCTTTTCCATAATAAATAGCTTTGATTATACCCAAACTGTAAAATACCATTACTATCAGCATGGGTAACATATAATATACAGGAACCATAGTACATTTACATATTTTGTATTATGAGTGGAATATTATTTACTTCCCATTGCTGAGAACTCCTAAAGGCAAATTATAGATGAAGATAATGTTATATTGTCAAATTCTGGACCTACAATGTATTACGTATTTCAATATATTCTTCTTTCCAACTCCCCAACTCCACCTCCCCCTGAAGTGTATGTTGGTATAAACACAAATCCACATGATGTCTTTCCAATAATGGATCTGTTGGGGAAAAAAACTACTTTATGAAAAGTGCATATTCTGCATATTAAATACATGACACATTAAATAAAAATGATAAAGCGTGCAGGGTTACACTGAAAAGGCCATCACAACTGCAGGCACATAGCAGTATCAGTCAATGTAATCCGTGTGCAGCAATCACATTCTTCTCCAGGCATTTTTAAGAGGTGTCCAAAGCTTACGCTCTGGATTGTGGGGAAAAAATGAATTCCGTTTTCTGCAGATAAGAAGTTCCTTTGGCTCAGTCTTTCCCATTTTTATATGATGGACACTGTTCAAGACATCTGAAATAAAAAGAAAATATTCTACTACAGATTTAGCGTCGCTGTCAATGTCAAATGTCATTTTTTTTTATTTCACTGTACTTGGAAAAGACCAGGGCCAAAGTTTTCCACTCTAAGCAAATTTCCACCGTGGATCACACAAATTATTTATTAATATGTTTTTTGTTAATTATTCCTTTTTAGTAAAATATTTACATTTCTTTCTATAGAAGCATACAAAAATGAGCCAAACAAAATGATAAATGTGCATTAGATTTCTTTTTATGGTATTTATTTCATTGCAGTCAGTGAAGAATGTTGCCTGAACCAGTGAGTCCCATTGAAAGCACTTACTGCATGTACTCACAAAAAGCAGAAACATGCAAGACTATTAAGTCTGACCAGAAATCCAACCTTACCAGCTATAATGGAGTTTCCTTTTTGTAGTTAAAGCTGGGGTCTGTTCCTTCAATCTGAAGTTTAAGAGCTTGTTTAAGGGTTATTTCTGTCTCTCCCACTGGATAACCATCCAATACCTCCTGATGTCCCCTATCTTGTACAGTTCTCGGGACAGAAACTCTTCCAAAGAAAACCTGATTTCCTTGAAGATGGTAGTTTGGGTTGGTCATTATGCCGGTCCTTTTCTTTTCTGCACTGTTTTGTTGCTGAATTAGGAATTGTTGATGTGATCTCCCAACATCTAGCTGAGGTGGTGGAACCACAATTTTACATAGAGGCTCTACTGGAATCTGTTTTATGGTCACTCCCACATTTGATACAGGCTTTGTTACAGCCATTTTCTTGTCGAACTGTGTCATTTCATATTCTAAAACTTGTGGTTGACAGGAACCACTGTTCTTGGACTTCCTTCCTCCTGAACATTCCTTGCTTGAGCCATTTTTCCCAGGTTTACCTCCTTTAGTTGACTTCAGATTGGGCTTTACTTGACTCCATTCAAATTCACAGGAGGGGGTACTAGCATGCTGTCCTATAGACCTAGTTGTCGAAGAGGGTGAAACAATGGACTGTCTGCTTCGGCTACGAGGCAAAGAATGCTGCTGAATTTGTTCAGTAAAAGTCATAGCATGGAAACTGTCAATAGGTACAGTCTGGGCAGTTGCGGTAGAAGATGTTGTTCGCAAGGAAGAGTTTTTTGAACTTTTAAGAGAGTTATTAGAAAGTGAGGACTTTTGCCGATCCACAGTTGAGTCAGGAGATTCTGAAGGAGAGCTGAAGGCATGGACAGGTCCATTTGACATGCCGCGGACTGAAGGCTGCAAATCCCCTATACCTGTGCTGCCAGAGCTGTTGGATTTTATTGTTATTGACTGCATTTTTGATGCAACAGAAAGGGGGGCTTTTTGTTCCATTGTGTGTACAGGAGAAGGACTACAGCCATTCAGACTAGAGGCTCCATACTTTTCAAGGAGTTTAATTATTGAGGAGTGACCCCCTTTTGCTGCAACTCTCATTGCTGTGCGGCCAAATTGATCTGCATGGTTTGGATCAGCACCATGTTCCAACAGTATCTGAACCACATCAAAGTGTCCTTCTTGGGCTGCAATGCCGAGTGCAGTGGCTCCCTGATTACACGTGTGATCAACATGAGTGTCTTTATCAATCAGCAGCTGGACTACCTTGGTGTGTCCTTGCCACGCAGCAGACTGCAAAGCAGAACGTTTCTCGTTATCAGCAGAGTTGACATCGGCATGATAGTTAATCAACAACCGCACCATTTCTAAATGACCTTGCCAGCAGGAAACATGAAGAGCTGTTCTTCCTTCTGTGTCACTTATTTCCACATTTGCTCCATTTTCTAAGAAATATTCTGCCATCGCCAGTTGATTTTCAAGTGCCAAGATGTATAGAGTAGGGCGGCCATCAGCATCTTTACCATCTATATCTGCTCCATGACTAAGAAGCAGTTCAACAATGTCTCTATGACCTTCTAAGGCTGTGACTCTTAATGAATTCCTACCATCGTAGCCTCTTTGATCAACACTGGATTTGTTTTCAAGCAGTATCTGAACACAGTCATAATGACCTTCTTGGGCAGACAATATCAATGGAATTCGACCATCATTATCAACTTCAACACATCGGGCACCTTGTTCAATAAGAGCTTCACACACTAATCTATGCCCTTCAAATGAGGCCATATGCAGTGGAGTCCAGCCAGCATCATCTCTATGATTCTCATCTAATCCTCTGTCCAGTAGAGTCCGTACAACTTCCACATTCCCTTGTGCCGATGCTATACTCAATACAGTTCTTCCTTCACTGTCAATACTATCCACAGCTGCTCCCCAGAACAAGAGGGTGTTTACAACCGAGGCATGGCCCATAGAAGCAGCTGCAAGAAGAGGAGTGCGCCCATTATTGTCTGTATGATCAACATCTGCTCCTCCTTCAAGCAGCAAATCGACTACATCAACATGTCCTTCATAGGCTGCTACCAACAAAGGAGTCATGGCATCCTTGTCACAATGGTCAACTTCTGCTCCCCGGTCAATAAGAAGGCTGACTACAGATGCATGTCCCTTGCTAGCAGGCACACACAGTGCAGCTACTGATAAAGCAGTCCGTCCGTCGACATCTTCATGATTTACCTCGGCTCCATGATCAAGCAGGTGCTCCACAATTTCTCTGTGGCCCATATATGCCGCTGCAATGAGTGCAGTTCTTCCTTCATTATCGGCTTTATTGACTTCTGCTCCATGCTGGAGCAAATTAAGCACAATGTCCTCGTGTCCTCCCCAAGCTGCTGCTCTCAAGGCAGTTCTACTGTCAGCATCAGCACAGTCTACTTTGGCACCAGCATACAAAAGTGCAGATACCACCTCAGAGTGTCCTCCCCAGGCTGCAGACCTCAGTGCTGTCCAACCATCCTGATCTGTGTGATTGATATTTGCCCCATAGCCAATTAAGCAGTTCACCACCTTGGTATGCCCCTGCCTCGCGGCAAGTGTAAGTGCTGTCTGTCCATGACCATCTTCAATCTCCAAACTGGATCCTCTGGAAATGAGCAAGTTAACCACATCAAGATTTCCACTGTATGCAGCATTAGCTAACAAAGTTCTTCCACTGGAGTCATTTTGGTTTACAGAAGCTCCATTATCTAATAAAGTCTTAATGGAGTCTTCCCTTTCCAAGGCCTGCTGTACGATGCAAGATGCACGATCATCTTCACTATTGATTTGAGCACCAGCTTTTACCAACAACTGTAACACTTCTTGTTCTTTTGGAATTGAGGTTGTCAATGAGTCTTTTGTAGGGGTGCCGTTCCACACCATCCACTGTGCTAAGTTACAGGGCTCTAACTGTAAGCTAGAGTTAATCAGGTGCAATGCAAATTCCTGCACCTCCAGTGGTGCAAGTTCCTTGGCTCTGCAAGTGTAACTCATAGCCATCATCCTATGTCCCTCAGCTGCATTACACAAATACTTTTGTGTACAGTGCTTTACATCCAGCAACCACTCTGCAAAACTGTAATGAAAAAGGATTTTTGTGTTCTCAAGGCCATCAACAAGAAGCTTCGACAGAATATCTAGTTTCTTTTGAAATTCCTCCACTGTCAATGACATATTTTTTGTCCATACCGCGTGATAAAGTTCCATGACTGTTAGGGGGCGACACGCTGCCAGAATCACATTCAGGATTGGCTGGACTTTTGCAAACTGTTTTCTCACAAAAAGTCTCTGGCAAAGCCACAGGTAGAGTCCATTTAGCGTCCCTGGGATGTCACGAATCTCTCGCAGCATGATGAAGTTTTCAACAACTCCATCCAGTACTCGTTCCAAGTAGAGGAAGCAACCACTGCTTTTTATGTGGAGCTGATTTAACATCTCTGCAGTTTCTTTTGTGAGGTGTTGCCTCAGAGCTTCTTCTTGATCTAATCGGTGAAGAATATATTGTTGAACATCCTTGACTATATAAGCTTTACGGAGGTCATCAAGGCTGATTTTACGAAAACCTGCAAAAAACAAACAGAAAGACAGGCAGATAAAAATCTGATTGGTATAGTGGTTTTTACACCTAGTCATCAAGTACTCCTAATGATCCAGTTTTTTGTTTTAACAAGGAACTTTAAATATATGCAGTAGATTGTGGAACACAATTTGTTGCATTTAATGTTTCATTAATGTTCTATTTAAAAACACCTTACTTTGAAGTTTTATAAACAGGCAATACAAATGTGAATTATAAATATCACATGAGAGATACTGAAATTGAAGAAGGAATCTATGAAAAAAACCTAGGAGTTTATGTTGACTCAGCAATGTCTTCATCTAGACAATGTGGGGAAACTATAAAAAAGGCCAACAAGATGCTCCGACATATAGTGCAAAGTGTTGAATTTAAATCAAGGGAAGTAATGTTAAAACTGTACAATGCACTAGTAAGACCAAATCTAAAATATTGTGTTCAGTTCTGGTCACCTCGCTACAAAAAGGATATTGCTGCTCAAGAAAGAGTGCAAAGAACAGAGACCAGAATTATTCCAGGTTTAAAAGGCATGTCATATGCAGACAGGCTTAAAGAATTGAATCTATTCAGTCTTGAACAAAGAACACGAACGGCGACATGATTCAAGCATTCAAAATTCTGAAAGGTATTGACAATGTCAACCCATGGGACTTTTTTGACCTGAAAAAAGAAACAAGGACCAGGGGTCACAAATGGAGATTAGATAAAGAGGCATTCAGAACAGAAAATAGGAGGCACTTTTTTACATAGTGAATTGTGAGGGTCTGGAACCAATTCCCCAGTAATGTTTTTGAAGCGGACACCTTGGGATCCTTCAAGAAGCTGCTTGATGAGATTCTGGGATCAATAAGCTACTAATAACCAAATGAGCAAGATGGGCCAAATGGCCTCCGCTCGTTTGTAACCTCTGATGTTATTATGTTCTTATGAATAAACAGCCCCATCCGTCAGTATTCAGATTTCAACGGCTTTAGTGAAAACAGCAGCAAAACACAGTAGGCCTTTCAAACAAGACTCTCAGTTTAGAACTTCCTATGTTTGTTATACTGCGAAAGTAGCAACAATTAAAATATTATGTTACCATAATAAGACATGTTTGACTGATTAGTTTTGCTCCTACTGTACCCAATGCCTGTATTAAATTAGAAATGATCTAAAACCAGTAGTACAATTGTGCTGTAAACCACTGTTTAACTTAAATCTAATTTCTTTAAATAAATATTATATAAGGGTATGCAAAATGTTTTTTTTTGGTTGGACAGTGCATCTCACGCAAATTAAATCTGTTGAGGACTAGATGTCTGTGTCTCCGTAATCCTCTGGGCAAGTACTTAAAACAAATATACACAATCGGTCACGTTCAGTCTTGCGTTAAAAATATGCAGGAAAACTGGGGGTAGCGGTGGTGAATAAGCATTCACAATGCTTACAAATCGTCACTCGGAACTGAAACCTCCCTTCATCTCCCCTGCAATGCCAATCCCACTTAATGATGTTTTATGGCTGTGTTCTCCCTCTGCACGGGATGCGAAGTTTGTGGAAGTGTAAAATAATTTTACAAAAATGTGGAGACTTACAATGGGTTGTGACCCCCCACCCCCTACCACAAAAGAAGACTGAAGAAGTCATTGGCAAAGGAGGTCGGTTGTACTGATGAGATCAAAAAACAGGCCACGTTTTACTAAACATTCTTAAACTAACAAATAAACACGATAATGAACATTATCGTAATATGTTGCTTAAAACATAATAACACAATAGATTTATAATAAAATTGAGTTCTTACCTATAAAGAACAGCAACATGTTTAAAGTTTGGGACTTGCTGTCTGTAGCTTGGATTTATTTACATTATTGTCAGCATATTTTAAGTGATTGGAAGCTGAAATTACTTTTTTAAAACACATTTCTTATACCAATACAGTACTGTTGAGCGACAATTACTTTGCTTGAAAATTAGGCTTTAAATCACTGATAATAGATGCACAGGTGGCGATTCTGTGAGTGCTCCGGGGCTCAAGCACCATGGGGGGAAATAAGGTTCTGCATAGTGCAAATAAATCACCTGTTCTGTCAAATTATATTGTGGATGCTTCACAGTCAGAACGGTTATTGCAGCGTTTAAAAAGTAAAACATTCACTGGCGCTCTGACAAACCCTAAGACGATCCTTCCTATATTTAAATCCATGTATACAAAGACCCCTAGCTTTCTTGAAAATATCTCCGGTTCCCTCATTTTTATATTGTATTTGTTATGCTCTTATTAGTATCCAACCTAGTAGATTCAGCGTCCGTCAGTTCTGGCAGATTCTACTGTACTTGCTAAAGTGGTTTTCTCCCACTGCTAATTTTTTAAAAACACAATTTTTAAAAAAAAATTAGCCACCTACCTAAATCTTTTTTTTTTTTTTTTAATTCAAATATAGAGAGAAATGCAAGGACATCAAAATCAATGTCAAAGTTATTCAAGCACTTTACAAAGCTTGTAAAACGGTGTTGTAATTAACAGCCTGTAGGTAAAGTGTATCTGCAAAGCCAGCTTTCAGTTCTCTAGTATGTCAGATGCATGTTCACCATTTAGGCCTTGCACAATAAATATAATGTGTAACCCATACTGATCATGGGCATCAGTCGACTCGTCAGTGACCACCAACAAGCAACCAGACTGTTTTTACTGAAGAATTTACGTAACTTTTGGTTGTCCAATTTTTCAAGACGGATATTTGCGCAAACAAACGCCTCTATCAGGTCAAAATGTAATGTGTTTCGTGTTTCACGGTTTTCAGTGGACTTTTGGAACACGCAAGTCCCAGTTTTTTGTTTCTTTGCAAGTAAAGCAGTCGCAGTACTGCTCTAGATTTCTACCTTTCTCTTTCGGTGAATACTTGAATCTAAATGCCTGTAAACAGCCGATTCTCAGTAGTGATCTACAGTAACGTAGCAGAATGTACAGAAGAGCTTACCTCCATCGCTGGGTAAAACTCCTGCTGGATACTGCTTTATGCTGCAGACACATTTTTGGCCCTTTTAGAGAAACTTCTTGTTTACAGTGTGTAATATTTTAATTTTTCACCTAGATTGTATATAATCACATGACACATCACTGCACAGCACTATGTTCATGGCGAATAGTACACACAGACACACAGCAGAGCTGTACAGTTTTGTTAATGTGATTTTTCTTTTTGTATAAAATACAAATAATTATGAAAATGTATTTTTATTTCTTAAGAATATTGTAAAAATCGTGGTATTGGAATAATTTCACGATTTTTGCGCAGACCGTGAATTCACGATTTACACACAGGGCCTTAGTAAATGAAAAATAAAATAAACATTTTATTTGTGTCATCAGTGTCAATTTCAGGCGTAGCTTTGTGGTCGGCAAGGTGACAAGTATGAGTAAATTTTTTTCCTCGTCATCCCGTCTGGTGCTGTCAGTTTCTAAGCACACAGTACAGTAATCGCTCAGTAATGAGGTGCAAACAGGTGATTGACCGATCTGTAGGAGCGCTTGCTAAGGTGCCTTTGTAAAAAAGAAAAAAAAAAAAGAAAGAAAAAAAAAACACACACACACACAACACTACATTTCTAGCAGTGTTTATTTTTTGGAAAATAAAATCTAAGTCTACTTTTAGGGACCCCAACTGTTGTTGATTCCAACTTAGGCACTTCACACAAGGACTAGTAAGTTTACATCAGGACTACAAAGTTTCAAAAGGTACTAGTACAAAGGGCAATATTGCTAGTTTCTAACCCTGTAGTTGACTGACCGTACATCAGTGCATATTTTAAAATGCAAGTTTGACAGCATAGACACTCAGAGGAACAGCATTTTTTTTTTTTTTTAAAGGCAGTTATTCCAAGCTAAAACCATTGTGTTCTTAATTCTTGTTAAAACATGCCATTATGTTTTAAACAGTGATTTATTACTAGTTATGAACAATTAAAACTGGAGAAATGTGCCAAACTGACAAAAGGAAAGGTTTACATTGATAAGAGGAAAATGCAAGCCTGTCATAATTTGAAGTATAGAAGAAAAGTTAGAAAACTCAAAAGTAAACAAAACAGCAAAAAAATAAACAAAATCTTTTTTTTGTTGCAAAAAAGACATCAATATACATATGTACAATTTAAAAAAAAAAAACGCTTTCCTGTTCCATGAATTGAATGACAAACGCGTACTGTGACAATACAGAAGTAAGAAAATTACTTTTTTTTAATTTAAGTGCCAAATGGCAAAACATCAACAAAAAAAAAAAATAGTGCTCTTAACAAGAACACTGTCAAGAATGTTGAATGTTGCTCCTGTTTATTAGATTAGTCAGCCTGTCACTGCTACGGTTTAAGGTACCTGAAGACTATGTTAAAACATAATTTGGCAATGGTTGGCATGCAGTGATTGTTATTTCAATGAATACAAATAGATTTTAAAAATGTAGAGGGTAGAAATGGTTTGTTTTGTCATTATTACTTCACTAATGCACTAGGACACAGGAAATGTGAATCTCTTCAGTGTCATAAGGCCTAAGGACAGGCCATTATTTATACATAACTTAACTAAGTTCCCAGGGTCTCTTGCACTGTAGAAACAAGAACTACTGCATTGTTAAAATATTTCTTAAATGTAGTGGAAAGAGAAGTGCTATATTCTCCGATTTAATAAATTCCCTGGCTGTTCAATAAACAATTGTACTCTGAATGCATTTCCTGGCTTCCTACAGTGCCCATGGTTATTATAGAAGTGAATCTAGACTGAACTTCCTAAAGGAAAACCACACAGCCTTTGTGTAGAACTCCACAACAAACTCAGCTTCACAATAAAGATTGTTCAAGGCACTGTATTTTCCACAATTCGTCCTACTTTTACCTTTTCTTTACTCAGTCACACATTGTGCTAATTGACCTTTAGTGAGCATTAAAACAGTGTGGGACAACTTACTGTAGTTGCATGGCTGATTTTGTCAGACAGGGCCCAAAATAATCCTCCAGCTCTCACATAAGTTTTATCACATAACGAAAACTACAGCCTGCTAGTAGAAATGACATTATCAAGTGTCTTTAAGCCTTTGCGGTCCTATGTCGGACCAGGTCCGACATTACAATTTTCCCTTTCCAGTCTGATGTCGGACCCTATCAAAAACCTGTCAATAGCCGAGTGAGACCGATAGAAGCCGAAAATAAAAAAAAAGGGGCATATCTGAGCACGAGAGCTAGCCCCTACACCACAGAGATAAGACGGACACAAACAAAGGAGGTAGCTGCTTCTGCATGCAGCGCTCAAAGAATATCACTGACATTTACAGAGCTTTTTTGAGATGTTATAGTAATAAAATAATGACTTGAATCACATTATTGAGGAGTTTGGTGATAAAATGAGTGAGCAGCAGAGGATCTATCAGTATTATCAGTATATAAAGAGGTATGTGAAAAATACAGCGAACAAGGGGTGGGGCTCAGCTGGAGATGCACTACTGATGTCATTTTGCTATGCAATGCCTTTTAAACCTGTTTTACTCTGAAAAAATTATATATATATATTATATATATATATATATATATATATATATATATATATATATATATATATATATATATATACACACATACACACACACACACTATATATATATATATATATATATATATATATATATATATATATATATATATATATATATATATATATATATATAAAAACAGCGTGTGTAAAATAAACAGCGCATGTGAAAATAAATTGAACCTGAAGTGCCTGACAAGCGCAGAATAAATGGACTGCAAAGGGTTAAATGATACATTTTTCATACCCAGTGCATTTTAATGTGTCACTGTGAATTACAGCTCCTAGCAGACTGCAAGTATTTCAAGTTAGTGACCTAATGGTCCTATACTGTGTAATACTTTTGAAAATCTGGGAAGAGTCCAGGCTGAGCAGGAAACAGTCAAGTTTGGAGGAAAGGGATGGAGGCCACGTAAAGGGATACAAATGTTTTACACTGTATACAGAAGAATATAGGGTTACATTTTGCCCAATCTACTTTTATAATAATTGAAACATAGCTTTCCAGTTACTATTGAGGACATTGTGGTTTGTAATGCGTACTTGGGGAAGACATGAGACTGGATGCAGCTCCAATCCCAACCCTGACACTTGCTTTATTGCCATGACCCTAGCAGACAACTCGCCAAATTTTAGCAGCTGTTTGGCCTACATTTTAGCAGTCTCACTCCTAATTGGATCATTAGCATGTGGATGTTCTGACCTATCTGCTCTGGTGTTTACCTCCCTTTGGCTCCTACTGTTGCCAAGGAAAGACAATGTAAACAAGATGTGATAACTGGTGTACCCTTTTTAAATAAAGTGGTACTTCTCATCTAAAATAGCCTAATTAACCCATATAATTAATCTATTCATAAGGCTTGCTGATTAAGTCACTTTATAAGTTTACCCCAAGCAGCATTATCTTGCCGATAGTACTATTGTTTTAACTTTAGGAGCCAATATAAAAGATTTGTATAATCCAAAGCCACTGTTGGGTATTAAATGGTAGTAACTCGATTAACTTGATATAATAAAACAAAGAGAAGCTTGACAGGCATTCTAATTTCAGCAAATAAATACTTCAGGATTTAAATATTAGTTATATTTAAAATAATTCAGACTTCTGGTTATTCTGAATGTATTTCATGTTTAGACTGAACATGCTTTCTAAATTCAAAAAAATAATACCTATTAAGCAATAACAAAACTAATTACTAGAATGCTTTTGTTGACACAGGAAAGCATTTGTCAAACCTAAAGAAAAAAATACCTCTTGGATAACTTCATTAATAGACATTTCTGGTTTTGTAGAGATATGTAAACTGTGATGTCAATAGCCTCAGATAGAAATGCTGCTTCATTCACTCTAGTTTGGCCTCATTGGGTTGATAGCATGCCATCTAGGGAGTTGCAAGACATTTGCTACTACATTTATTAAATAACAAATTCACCAAAAACATATTGGCAAATGTATGAATTCAGACAGAATAACCCCAGAAGTTAATATATATATATATACACACACACACACACACATTAAGGACTGCACTGCAGACTACTAGAAAGTTGTACAGTAAATGTACAGATGAGCTACTATATTTTTTCAATCAAAATCATGTTGGCTAAAGTATTCTTACAGGCTTCTGCTGGATGTGCCTCTTGGATCCTGATGGACTGCATCCCATTTACTGAGCCTCTATATGAAAAGCAGCTGCTGTACACTATAAAACTGGAAGAGACCAGGGCTAATCTCTGACATGCACACAAGAGAATTCTGCATTTCTTATTTTAATTCACCTTCCACATGATTTCCACATGGTTTTTCTACATGGTGTAGCATAATATTCTACTATCTTCTACCCACAGCAACATGATAGCCACACCGTGACTGGGGTTTTATTTCAACCATAATCCAAAGTGCAAGACGAATGACAAAAAAAAAAAAAAAAAAAAACAATAAACCAAGTTCTTAACTGGAGTTAAGTGCAGACATAAATATTGTCTTGCAGGCTTTCTTGATTAAAAAAAAAAAAAAAAAAAAAAAAAGATATATATTAAATGGCGATATAACAAGATAATTTTTTTTATAACTTTCAAATGGATGAAAATAAGCACTCAAGTACCAGGGCTCTAAACTGGCAAACGGCCAAAATGGCCTTCAGTTCAATATATTTGTAGAGGGCACCAAGGCCACTTAAGTCAATGCCAAAGTGTAGGATAATGTGTAATTTTGCTTAGGATTCATATATAAAGCCTGCAAGGACACAGCTCCCTGCGCTGAAGCCAGGAACTTTTTATTTTTTATTATTTGGCAATTTGAAAGACACAAGAAGCATCCACTGCTGGGATAATGAAGCCTGAAGGAAGGCTACCAGACCTCAGATGGAATTCTGAGCAAACCTCATTACTCATAGAATAATGAGGAAAACCTTTGTATTTATTAGCAACAGAAACTAGCGCTGCATAAAATCTGGAACAAAACAAACAGAAAAACTGTTTTTTTTTTTTTTTTGTTTAAATATTTTTTTTAGTAGTGTATGCCAAACAACAAACTGTCAACTGATTATAGTTTACATTTAACCCAGTGTTACAAATAATGTTTAGACACTTATGAGAAACAGTGTGGTCAATTTCCTTAAAGAAAAAAAAGAAATACAAATATGATTGCAACTGCCTTTACAGTAATGCTACAACTTAGTGAACCAGATGATGCATGCATTTAATGTATAAAAATGAACACCGTACATGTTTGTTTAGTTTTTTGTAACAGGTCATATTCAATTACATTATAAAACCATTTTATACTACACAGTAGATGTAGCATTTGTTTATACATGAAGACTTTCAAGGCTGTCTAGCAGGGAAGTAAAAGTATGCTAAGCAGAAAGTATTAAAAAAAAATCCTCTCTGAACTCATATAATATTACAGCCACAGACTTGCTGGAACAATTTTTAAAAGCCGACAGTCATGCACAGACTTGTCCAATGCTGGCTTTTAAATATCAACTTCAAGAATCTTAAGGCCAAGAAAGTAGCTCCAGCAAGTCCTGATCTCCTGCTTCAGACAAACATATATGTACAGTAGCATAATGTTACAAAGAAATAAATATCTAACTGCCCAAGTGGCTTTCACACACAAGTAGCCTAAATAACCATCATCATAATTTTAATTTGCCCTGATAAAGCCTTCCTTGCAGCAAAACATCTGCTTCAGATTACTACTCGACAAGGGCTGCGGGTCATTTCTAATGTGTATTATAAATCTTTTAATAAAAGAAAGCAAACTATTTTATTAACTTCATACCACTGAAAATTGTCTAAAATTATATAAAAAGCTGCTTTAATGCTGGATAATGATTGTTCCAGTGGGATATCAGTCCTCTTCACAAAACAATCACTGCAGTACTGACCAGACAGCAATTGGTTACAATAAATGTATCAAAGTTATTTTTGTGAAACTGTTGAACTACACTTTTTGTGCCTCCTGGGGATATGCTAGCCCTCTGGTACACCGAGGGCAAATTAGCTTAAAGATCTGTGTTTAATCTGCTTTAAAGCACACACCTGTGAACACAAGACGATGGCTGATAACAGTTCACGTTATTTCATGCTGCCTATTACAGGTTACACAGGTTTAAAAAAAAAAAAAAAAAAAAAAAAAACTGCTGTTGTAGGTTCTTGTATTATAGGAATTTTCCCCCTTTTAAGTAAAAACAGGCTTATGAACAAAATGAAAAATGCATTTTTCATCTTGTTATTCCCTCTCTGACAAATCTCACCTCACTGGCCTAGGCGGGGGCACTACTGTGATTCCTAATTCTGTGCTTGCTTCCTCAGTTCTTTCTTTGCCAGCATTTTCTTCATTGAGCATTTCACCATCAAGCTCCCCTGTCCCATGTCCCTCACCCTTGCTGTTATCTACCATCCACATAAGAGTAACTCTGCTTTTATTGCAAAGTTTTCAGAATTCCACTCCCTCGTCTGCACTTCTACCGACAAAATCCTAATCCTAGGTGACTTCAACATTAATGTTAACTCCCCCCCCCTCCATCTCCTGTTCATCCTCCTCTCTTACCTGTCATGATTTCTCCTCTTTCTTTCTGAACAAAATTGACATCTAATCGATGCTCTCCTGTAACAAACCCGGTTTACTACTTGACCATGCTGACTCTCCTCCGGTTGCCCTTCCTGTCCTCTCCTCTCTCCATTGCTGATGTCTCCGGCTTACAGTTGAAACCAACTACTGCCACTTCCCCCTTGGATCCCTGGCCGACTAACCTCGTCGTCTCTGTGGTTTTGAGCTTGCTCTCCACCTGTCCCTGTACTCTGGCTCAGTTCCTGCTGCCCTTAAGCTTGCTCAAGTTACACCGGTACTCAAAAAACGTTCCCTCGACCCGGCTGACCCTTTTCTCTCCAACATCTCCAAAGGGCTGTAGCCAGTCAGCTGATGAAACATCTCACAGATAACAATGAATCTCTAGTCTGGCTTGCGGCTGCATCACAGTACTGAAACGGCACTGCTCCAGATTGTAAATGATCTCATGCTGGTGCTTCCTCTGTGACCTAACAGTCGATTTTGACACCATAGATCATGGCATTCTTCTTGACTGCCTTCAGAAGTATGCTGGGATCTCTGGAACCTGTCTCTCCTCGATATCCTCTTACCTATCTGGACGCATGCAGTCTGTTGTCTATGCTGGATGCAGTGGTGTTGCAAACCCAGTCATTTGTGGTGTCCCCCAAGGATCTGTCCTTGGGCCCCTGCTCTTCAATATCTACATTCCCTGAGATCACCTCATCCACCAAGACAGCCTCATATTTCACTCCTATGCTGACAACACCCAGCTCTACTTAAAACTTGACCCAAGAAGCCCTTCTGCCATGGACCGGCTCTCTGCTTGCATTCAAGACATCAAGACATCGAGGCACCCCATCGCTCGCCTTAAGTCAGCTCTCAAGACTCACTTGTTTTCTCTTGCTTTCAATGCTCTTTAAGCCTGATATCTATTATTAGTTGCTGTGTTGTTAGTACTATTTCATGTATTATGCATTTTTCACTATTTTATTATGCATTGTTTTTTACTGTATATCATGAATTATGCATTTCTCTATTTAAAGTATTATGGATTTTCTTGTTACTGCATCTTGTAAAGTGCTTTGTGATGGTGGTCCACTATGAAAGGCGCTATATAAAATAAAGTTTGATTGATTGATTGATTTTTTAAAGCCTTGCAAGGTCAATGGCAGGTCAACAGTAACAAACACCTGCACTTACAATTTCTAAAGGTGTGATTTTGAATAACACCAAGGGTTGATTAAAGAGCAAAGTGCTTGAATTTCAAGCATAAGAGTGGAAGAAGATTGAATAGTAAAACTGATTTCCCTACATTATCCAGACGAGCGAGCTGTTGTCACATTTGTGTTAACACTAATTTTAAAGCACCCTTAAGCGTCTCTAAAAAAGCTGATTAAATCCCTTCCCCTCCCAACGGACGCAGAAAAAGTTTTTCAAAAGTACCAGGCTTGATAAACAGGAAATACTAACAATAATGTACTAAGATGCTGTATATTGGTTTACAGAAACATACAGGCTTCTAAAGCCTTCCACAGTGCTGAGTTTTTGGCATTGACTTGCCATTTTAGTCATTTTTTTTTTTTTTAATATCAACTTCCTGCCCTCCATATCCTGGTAAGTTTAAAGCAGTTCAGGGATTCTGCAGCCTCTTTTAAAAACATACTCGAGGAAGAAAAATTAATGACTTGTCATTAACCACAGAGGAGTGCATATTCTTTCAGCATTTTGTCTAAAGGAGTATGGGGTACTATCCCTGAAGAAGCCCATTAAAGATAAAACTCACGTAGTCAAACATCCGGCAAGTGTCTTATCAGTGTACGGAATCTTAGCATGTATGTTTCTGTGTTTGTGAATTAATGGATGAGGAGCAGAGGAGAAAGCCAACAATCACTTTCTTATTTGGGCACATCTTTCCAAAATGCTGGCACCACTTCTCAAGTTAAGCAATCTTACAGGACTCAAAAGTCACCTTTATGTAAATCACCATTAAATCATGAGTGGAAAGATAAGATTGTTATCAACTGGCACCAGTAATATCTCCTGAGACTATTCTGAAAGATCTCCAAGGTAGAACACTCAAGTGCTATGTAAGACATCTACAAAGAAAAAACATATAATTTTCATAAATTTCATGTGAAAGGATCTAAATCCAGCCCAGAACTCTGTCACTATTAATAAATCCAATGTCAAAACATTGTACAGGGGCACATTAATACCCCCAACACAGAACAAAAAAAAAGACCCTGCAGCTGACAGATGGAAAAATAAATAAACAGCCTGAACCCATTTATTGCTGTATTTATGTTGTCAGTAAGCCAGACTTTTAAGCTCTCTGCAAGTCTGTGTGTTTGCCAAAAACAGAAAATGAAAATATCAGGAATGTTTTGACCTTTGCCAACCACCTACAGTTTTAAGTGGTATATAGCCATCTATAGACAAAGATTAGTTTTAAATCCTGGCTTAAGGCAGACAGCCTTATTCAAGTATGTTTTTTATTGTATTTTATTGCAACAATAAATTCACTTAGAAGTTGTTTATAAGTCATTTATAGACTTATAGAACGGCCTAATGCAAATGTGGCTTACAGTCAGTGAAGTGTACCATAGTAATAAAATCTTGTACAGTAATCTGTCGTATATCCAACTGCGGTTGGACCACAGTAAATAATTGTTACACACCTGTAACAATTACTATATTCTCACAATTACTGTAAAAAACGTTGTATAAGTCGATTTCACTTGCACCGGTGTGTGTAATTTTAAACTACTGTACTAGTGCCAGAATGGAATTACTACAACCATGGTTATTATTCCTGAAATATGGTTACAAACTTAACTGTCAACCCGATTATTTTTTCAGGATCTACGGCATTCAGGTCATGTTGCTAGATACAACACAAAACCACTGTTCAATTAAAAATTGTAATGTGTTCCTCTCAATACCCTTAGTCATTCTGAATGTTAAACTCAAGCTTTCAGACTCTTGATTGACCTCTCGACCCAGATGCGTGCATACATATAGAAAAAAAAAATGGTTAAAGTTAGCAATCTTTGGAATATAAAAACATCACAGCTATACTGCTTCACTATTAACACAATGGCTGTCAGCTTCTATGAATTTCCTTATTCCCACCCTCCAAGCCATTGATTTGTCAACATTCAGACTGAACCCGCCCCTGGCATCCGTCGCAAAAAACTATTGGTTAGAAAGCAGAGTAAACTTATCAAGTCTTCTGTTCGTTGTAACTGCAGTGCTATAATAATGCAGGTGACTGAGACAAGATAAAGTAAGACAGTCAGACAAAAAAATGAAAATGCTACACAAAAGATTTGAAATTGCATGAAACGCATGTCATTCGCAATGCTAAAAAAAACAGTATGTGACTAGAAACAAAACAAAGATAAACTTAAAATGGCGAAAGCAAAACGAGCCAATAGAGGAGGTACGTGTTTATGGCCCCAATTTGTTTGAATGGAGTACTTTGAACGACTTTAAACTGTAATTTGTACTACATGTCAGTGCAACATAGTGGTACGCTTGTAGGTTTAATACAACTGCACTGCATCATATGCAACACAAATATTTTGTTTATTGTTTATTATATTGTTTTTTTGCTTTTTTATTGATGCATACATCACTGTTTAATACTTTTCTTTCAAACTGAAATTAATACAACAAATATATCACTGTTGCGCGATGACGAGAAGCAATCCCTGCCCGTTTCCCATCCCACACCCGGGGAGTGTTGGCACCCCCCTTGGGGTCCCCAGCAAAGTTCGGTCTCTTTGCACAGCCTGGACGCGAACTGGCGGCGTCCAAGCTATATGACATCCTGCGCTCCTAGTTATTACTTTTGAAATTTAGAAATTTTGAAAAACCGAATGGTATCTAACAGTTTAACTAAAAATGAAAAACACTACTATTATTAATGGAATAACAGGTTGCAAACAAGGGTTATTTAGAAAATAAATAAAAATACACAGGTTTAGTTATCTATGCTGAGCATGTAGGGAAAAAAATATTGTAAAAAAAAAAAAAAAAAAAAGAATTTTAACCTTTAGCAGTCCATTTATTCAGCGCTTGTCAGGTACGTAAGGTTGAATTTACTTTCATAAGCGCTGTTTATTTTACACGCGCTGTTTAAAATAATTTATTTTCAGAGTAAAACAGGTTTAAAAGGCAGTGTATGACAAAAGGACAGCAGTAATGCATCTCCAGCCAAACCCCACCCCTTGTTCGCTGTATTTTTCACACACCTCTTTATAGATGTGCATACTGATAAATCCTCTCCTGATCACTCATTTTATCACCAAATGCCTCAATAATGTGATCCAAGTCATTATATTATTACTATAACGTCTCAAAAATCTCTGCAAAGGTCCATGACATTTTCTGAGCACTGGATGCAGAAGCAGCTATCTCCTTTGTGTGTGTCCATGTTATCTCTGTGGTGCATAGGGCTATCAGACGCATCACCCCCCCCCCCCCCCCCCTTTTGTTTTTTGGCTTCATTCGGCTCCTATCGGTCTCACTCAGCCATTGAAAGGTTTTCTCAGCTTTTTCGGGTGAAAAAACAACTGCACACATTTCTATTAACATGTGAAATCTTAACTTGAATAAGCAATGTCACTGAAATGCATCTGTATAAAACAACTCCCAAATGAAATTGACATAAACAGTAGGTGTAGCAGTGTCACCTTCAAGAAAACAGCTATTGTATAAAATGTGTCTTACAGCAATACTGGCTTTCAGTTGCTAATAAATAACACATTTTGTTTTTCGTCTTTTGAAAAGCTGTGGAGCAAAGCAGTGGGTTATTATAAGCTATTATATGGTGTTGCTTTAATAATAGTAGGGTCTTCGTCTATGCTTATTCTTTCAGCTGGAAAAAGCTAAGGCACAAAGAGGTGAAGTAATATTCCTAGGACAAGACATTGAGTCAATGGATGACCTGTTATTTTAACTCTTTCTAAACCATTAGACTGTGCTGCCCCTCTTTTAGCCCAAGGCCCAGTTCCTAAATTGGCAGTTTGTACTCTCTTGAAATCTGTTGTACTTGAAAAACAAGTTTGATGGCTGTTTCATTTTCCTGCTGATGACAACAGTAAAACTGACTACACCTGAGAAGTTCAGATTGAGCTCAGCATAGGCCTCTGCAATCCTGCTCATGATCCTGTAACTGTCAACCAAAATTAAAAAATAAATAAAGCAAAAAATCATATGTATGTTTGTTTTATTTTATATCCTACAACACTATGGATTGGAGTTTAACCCTTTGCGCTCCATTTATTCAGAACCTGTCAGGCACGCTATTTATTTTACACACACTGTTTAAAATATATATTTTTTCCAATAAAACCGGTTTAAAGGGCATTGCAATGCTAAGCGACATCAGTACTGCAACTATAGCCATGCCCCACCCCATGTTTGCTGTATTTTTTACAACCTCTTTATAGACGTGCATACTGATAAATCCTCTCCTGATCACTCGTTTTATCACCAAAGTCCTCAATAATGCGATCCGAAAAGCTCTGCAAATGTCCATGATATTACTTGAGCGCTGGATGCGGAAGCAGCTACCTCCTTTGTTTATGTTTGCTTATCTCTATATGGCGCAGCTGCTTGGGCTATTGCTCACACTGACCTTTTTCTTCGTTTTCATTCGACTCCTATCAGTCTCACTTGGCCATTGAATGGTTTTCTTGGCTTTTTCCGGAGAAAAAATAACTAGAGACCGGTGCTTTACGTCTTTTCGATGATGGCGGACAGGGTCAGACATTGGACTGGAAAGGGAAAATCGTAATGTCGGACCTGGTCCGATATTGGACCGCAAAGGGTTAATAGGGCTTTGTTTTGATTTGATTTTCTTCTTACACTAAAGTCTGTATTTTATAAAATTGTTCTTTTTTGTCAGTAAAACACAGTTTATGTATGCAGCATGTCAACAGTTTTAATTTAGAAAACTTTCTAACTGCATTAGCGGAGAAACTCAACCACTTTCTTACGAAATGTCTGTGGGAATAACATCTTGGACTAAAAACAGATTTTTCTAAAACAACCATTTTAAGCAGTTTTTCTATTCAGGTTATTTTGATAATTCACATACAATGCTTTGTATTCACCCCCTACCAATAATGTCACATTTTGTTGAATTACAAATAATGTACGCCTTTTTTCAAACTAACTTGTTTTATTCAAAGCTGTGGTGGTTAAACTAAACACTGTTATATGAGGAGGGGGTTTAATGTCAGCAAAACTTGCAAAGAAAATGTACAAAATGAAATTTACTGGTTGCATAAGTATTCACCCACTTTGTGCTGAGAACAAGTTTGGGAATCCCAATGATAATTACGGAAATTCCACAGTTTTACCATGATAGCCTTCTTGAATCAAAACCAGCCTTTTCTTAAATATCCAATAAGGTTTATATTAACTAATTCCATGTCTTTTGAAACAAAATGATGTATAAATTAGATAAACAATAATTAAGATTCAGGGTATGTGAAAAAGTAAGTGAACCCCTGGTTTTATCAGCTCAATTAAGGGGATAATTAGAATCAGGTGTTTAAATAATTAGGTAGATCTTCAGGGGTGGGTTTGGGAGGCCCCACCCTATATAAAGATCAGAAACTTTTTGAGTTTGGTCTTCACCATACAGGTGTGTGGAAACACGTCATGCCACGATCAAAAGAAATCCTCAGAACCTCAGAAAAACAGTTATTGATGCTCATCAGTCCAGAAAGGGTTACAAAACCATTTCTAAAGGATTTGGGCTCCACCAATCCACTGTCAGACAGTCTACAAATGGAGAAAGTTCAAGACCATAGTCACTCTAACGGGGAGTGGTCATCGTACCAAAATCTCTCCAGGAGCAAACATGAAAATCATCAAAGAAGTCACAAAGAACCCCAGAGTAACATCCAAGGATCTGCAGGCCACTCTTGCCTTGGCTAATGTGAGTGTTCATGACTCAACTATCAGAAAAAGACTGAACAAGAATGGTGTTCATGGAAGAATAGCCAGGAGTAAACCACTGCTCTCTAAAAAGAACATTGTAGCCCATCTGAAGTTCACCAAAGAGCACATAGATGATCCACAAGACTTCTAGAACAATGTTCTTTGGACAGACGAGTCAAAGGTAGAACTTTTTGGCCTCAATGAGAAACGTTATGCTTGGCAAAAAACAAACACTGCGTTCGAACAGAAGAACCTCATCCCAACTGTGGCACAACCATGAATTCCGCATTGTAAGAAAAGTTTCTAGAGGAGAATGTCAGGCCATCCGTCCAGAGCTGAAGCTGAACCGAAAGTGGGTCATGCAGCAAGACAATGGCTGCAGAAGAAGAAATTCTGAGTTTTAGAATGACCTAGTCAAAGTCCAGACCTAAACCCCATCGAAATGTTGTGGCAGGACCTGAAGCAAGCTGTCCATGCAAGGAAGCCCTCAAATGGCACCAAGTTGAAGCAATTCTGTAAGGACGAATGGGTCAAAACTCCTCAAAACTGATGTAAGAGACTAACCAACAGTTACAGGAAACGCTTAGTTAAAGTCATTGCTGCTCAAGTGGGTGCCACCAGTTACTGAATGTAAAGGTTCACATATGTTTTCACACATGGATATTGAATGTTGAATCATTTGTGGATAAATAAATGTTGAAAAAGTATTTTGTTTTTTGTGTCATTTGTTTAATCAGGTTATCTTTATCTATTATTAGGACTTTGAAATATGTGAAAATCCTAAGGGGTTCACAAACATTTTCTTGGCACCAAGTCAGTACTTGGTAGAAGCACCTTTTGCAGCAATTACTGCTGTGAGTCTTTTTGGCTAGGTCTCTACTAGCTTTGTACATTCTTCATGGGAAAATTGCTCCAGTTCTAATAAGTTTATTGGGGATTGCTGTTGGACTTCAATCGTCAAGTCTTGCGAGAATTTTTCGACTGGATTCAAGTCAGGACTTTGACTGGGCCACTCAAAAACATTAATTATCTTGTTCAACCACGCCACTCTGGCTTTTGCTTTGTGCTTTGGATCACTGTCCTGCTGAAATGAGAATTTCCTCCCCAGTTTCAGAGTCTTGGCTGACTCAAGGATTTGCCTGTGCTTTGCACAATCTATTCTCCCCTCTATCCTGATAAGCTTCACAGTCCCTGCTTCAGAAAAGCATCCCCATAACATGATGCTGCCACCACCATGCTTGACAGTTGGGATGGTGTTAACTGGGTGATGTGCCATGTAGGGCTTGCGCCAGACGTATCGCTTGGAATTTAGACGAAAAAGTTACATTTTTTTCTCGTCTGACCATAAAATCATTTTCCACATGTCTGCAGTATCATCTACATGCTTTTTCGCACTCAGTAAGTGCTTTAAGAAGAGGATTTTTGAGTAATGGCTTCTTTCTTGTCTCTTGTCCATACAGGCCAGCTTTGTGTAGGGACCAGCTTATTGTTGATGTGTGAACATTGACTCTCATCTCAGACAACTTTGCAGATCTCACAAGGTCTTTGTTGGCTTTGTTTGCAGTGACATCCCAAACCAGCTTCCTGCTTGCCCGGCTGCTCAGTTTGGGAGGGCGACCTGATCTGGGTAGTGTCTGGGTGGTATGATGCATCTTCCACTTCTTAATAACGGACTTCACTGTCCTGAGAGGGAAAATCAGCGCCTTTAAAATGTTCTTGTACCCACCTCCTGCTCTGTGCCTCTCTACCACTTTATCCCTGACTTGTTTCGAAAGCTCCTTGGTCTTCATTTGTTGGATCACTAGGTGAGATGCAGCTTGAAAGTCTTTATACACCCAAGGGAAATTATCTACAAGTTAAACCACTTTGAGTACACAGGCTGAAACCATTTCATTAATGTTGTGACTACTCAAACAAATAATTTGCACCTGAACTGATTTAGGGCTGCAGTACCAAGGGGTGGAATACTTATGCAACTCAGATCAATATGTTTTTCTCTGTAAATCTTACTGATTTATATTCTACATGCTTTTTTTAACTTTATCAATGTGGAGTAGTTTGTGTAGATTCTACATGCAAAGTCTAATTTGAAAGCGTTGAGGAGTACGCTGAGGTGCCAACAAAATGTGAAAACTTTGCAGGGGGTGAATACTTCTGCAAAACACTGAATTTCAAGATAAATACATACATACATATATAAAGCACCAGTCAAAAGTTTGAGTTCACTTTGTGGAAACTAGGTTTTTTTCATAATTGAAAAGTTTTACATCGTATACATTTCTGTAAATACTTGAAAATGAAAACACGTTACAATATACAAAACAAAACATAAGGAGTATCAAAGCAATGTTCAAGAAAATTGAAAATTGTCTCTAAATCTTGGATTCCTCAAAATAGCCACCCTTTGCCTTAATAACAGCCTCACAAACACGAGGCATTCGGTTAACAAGTTTCAGCAGGAAATCACCCGACATGTCTTCCCAGCTATTCTGCAGCAATTCCCAGAGATGTAGGGCACTTGTGGATAGCTTTGCTTTGACTCTTCTGTCCAGTTTGTCCCATACAAGTTCTATGGGATTGAGGTCTGGAGACTGGACAGGCCAGGTCATTAGATTGAGTTGTCCTTCACTTTCCTTCTTCGCCAGATAGTTCTTGCACAACTTTGAGGTGTGTTTCGGGTCATTATCTTGCTGAAGAATGAAGGACTGCCCAACTAGCCGTAATCCTGATGGAATGGCATGCCTCTGAAGTATGCTATGATAGCCATGCTGGTTGAGCTTGCCATGGATGTGGTAAAGATCACCAACTCTGTCACCAGCAAAGCAACCCCAGACCATGACACTGCCTCCTCCATGCTTGACAGTGGGAACCACACATGCAGAACTCATGCGCTCACCCTCTCTGCATCTTACAAATACTCTGCGGTTGGACCCAAATATTTCAAATTTTGACTCATTGGTCCATAAGACCAACTTCCACACCTCAAATGTTCAGTTTCTGTGTTTTTTGGCACAGGCAAGTCTCTTCCTCTTATTCTGCACTCTTAACAATGGTTTCTTTGCAGCAATTCTTCCAGTTAGGCCAGCTTCACGCAATCTCATCTGAACAGTTGATGTTGAAACATTTGTACTTCTAGTAGCATTTAACTGAGCATGTATTTCCGGGGCAGTTAAATCGCCGGTTTCGCAGACTTCTGACTCAAATGAATTTGTTCTCTTGGCCTGCCTGACCTTGTTCTGTCCTCATGAGTGCCAGTTTCTTCAAATCGTTTGATGGTCTTGGCCACAGTAGTTACAGACACTTGCAAAGTTCTTGCGATTTGTTTTAAAGATTGACGTTCATTTCTTAAAGTAATTACAGTCTTTTTTCTTTGCTTAACTGAGCATATTTTGCCATTTTCTGCTCCCTTACATTCAGGAATGACAGACTTGTGCCTATGCTACCTATATTTATAGTAATCATGGACCCTCACCTGTTAACAATAATTGGTGACAAAAGGTTAATTAGGTAACATGCTAGTTAACTCAGATAACATCTAAAAAAGACACTTTTATACTTAGGCTGACAGTTTGAGTTATATACCTACTATACCAAAACAGAAAAATAGATTGTAGTGTTAAGCTGGTTTTATGTTTCTTATTATTACAGTATAAGACCACTGAGAATTAAGTACTTTGAAGGCAAACAGTAAATTAGGCAGCAACAATGTACTCTTCTTTTAACTTCTACTTTATTGAACATTATAAAATGGCTTGGATAAATTAAGTGCTGTGATTGGCTGAACAAGATCATTTGACCGTGCAGTAATAGTTGTATACTTACCAAACGCCTATGACATTAGACCAACTTACTTACCTGATCTATTAATATTACTACACCTAAATAGTATAGTAGGTATATAACTCAAACTGTCAGTCTCATATTGTAAATGAGCCACACCAACTTGATAAATTACCAAAATGCTGAATTGTTCTGTACTGAACTTGTCTGCAAGTAGAGTCATGTTTGCTGTACTCACAAGTCTGTCTGCAGAGCTTTGTCTTGACATCCCATTTAAAAAAAAAAAATATATAAATACACACACACACACACACACACACACACACACACACACACACACACACAGTATTAGTCAAAAGTTTGAGTACACCTGCTTGAAACCAGGTTTTTCATGATTATCTATGCTTTTAACTGTATAAACTTGTCTATAAACACTTAATATTTCATTATATGATACATGTTCTTATAAAAGCTGATAATGATAAGCTGATAGCATAAGTGAATTGCATTCTAAAATTGAATTTTTAAAAGAAAATATAAATCTTGTCAATTTCAGTGAACTGGTCACCCAAAGCAAGGGGATTTCAGTCTGAAGCCGAAGTCAGTTAAAAGTCTGAAATGTGTATAACACGGTGTTAGAACACTGGCCTAAGTATACAAGTGTCTTTTTTAGATGTTATCTGAGTTAACTAGCATGTTACCTAATTAACCTTTTTCTAAACAGTGTTTTTCTGTAGGTACAAATGTCAACATACAACTGAAACAGCATTTAAATCAGTCAACAGTCTGTTTTTTTCCCCCCATCTGTCACTAAGAACTACAGAAAATTATTTATTTAGTCAGAGAACAGAGCAAAGAAAACTGAGGTAAACAGCTGCAGTAACACTATTCAAAACCAATCTGAAAAATCACCATGCAAGTCTCACTCAGCATTTATATATATATATATATATATATATATATATATATATATATATATATATATATATATATATATATATATATATATATATATATAGATACACACACACACACACACACAGCAGCATCTGCTTATTAAACCAAAGATAACTTTAGAAAACTGACTAGCGAGTATGCAATGTTTAAACTTAACACAGCTGATACATCACAGCACTACCCTCCGATTTCAGAAAGATATTTAAAACCAAATTTAAATCTCTCCTGCTCTCTGCTGACACAACTGTTGGACTTTTAAACAAGGTCCGGTTCGGCACAGAATTCTATTGTGCTCGCCGCGGATGGGAAGGATTGCAGCACTGCACAAACTGACACAAAGTCGTTTAGTCCACATATCATGTAATGCTGGTTTACATTCTAGGGAAATTATGCCAGTTACCAGACCATCGGTGTGAAAACAGCATCTGAAATTATTGGTCGGCTTCTCTTGAAGACCGCAAAGCCTGACTTGCATAATTTCCATGAATCCTCCCACAGATGTGGGAAATCAGTCTGCTTTCAAGTCACAAATGTCATTTCACCTTGAAAATGTTACTATAAATGTCAATGTTCAATGTAATGTTTATGGCAAATAAAAAAAGTACAAAATATATGATACCATCAGTTTTCAGAGACTATTTTTTCTCAGTGGAAGGATACATAATATATTTCTTATTTTTTTCTTAAAAAAAGCAAATTTGTGTAATTATTTAAAAAATAAAAAATGTAGCCATATTATAAGTGAAATAACCCACTCCAGGGTTTTGTGGTAAGACAATTCTTACCGCACTTCTGGGTGGCTGAAGGCACGAGGCCGCAGGCATGCTGTAATAATTTTCATGAGTAAAGGCGCTAGGCTAAGTGGGTTGAAAACACAGTGGAGAGTGGTAAATGGCAACAAGTTAAGGCCATTCAGTTTTTGGGATATAGCGACATAGCCTGTATTAATGTAAGTCAATTTTTTATTCAATATCAATATTAAGGTTAAAAAAAAATAATAATAAAATACTTCAGAGGCATGCCATTCCATCAGGATTACGGCTAGTTGGGCAGTCCTTCATTCTTCAGCAAGATAATGACCTGAAACACACCTCAAAGTTGTGCACGAACTATCTGGCGAAGAAGGGAAGTGAAGGACTCAAGCTAATGACCTGGCCTGCCCAGACTCCAGACCTCAATCCCATAGAACTTGTATGGGACGAACTGGACAGAAGAGTCAAAGCAAAGCTATCCACAAGTGCCCTACATCTCTGGGAATTGCTGCAGAATAGCTGGGAAGACATGTCGGGTGATTTCCTGCTGAAACTTGTTAACCGAATGTCTCGTGTTTGTGAGGCTGTTATTAAGGCAAAGGGTGGCTATTTTAAGGAATCCAAGATTTAGAGACAATTTTCAATTTTCTTGAACACTGCTATGATACTCCTTATGTTTAGTATATTGTAACATGTGTTTTCATTTTCAAGTATTTAATGAAACGTTTACGATGTAAACCATTGTCAATAGTGAAAAAAAAAAAAAAAAAAAAAAATAGTTTCCAGCAAGTTTACTCAAGCTTTTGACTGGTACTGTGTGTGTGTGTGTGTGTGTGTGTGTGTGTGTGTGTGTGTGTGTATATATATATATATATATATATATATATATATATACACACACACACACACACAGTATATATCAAGTCACAGCCATTAAAACATTGCTTAAAATCCATAAAACTCTGATGTACAGAATGGAGTTGTGTGACTTATCTTTTATTATTTAAATAAAAAAGAGCAATTATTGGACTACCGTGTACACTCAGTCATGGCTTATTGCTTAAAAACATCATTTGAAATACATCAATCCAGGAACTGAGTGAAACAGTGTGAAACAGAAATTGGACTTAATACCATTAAAGTCCTTATGAATGAGTAAAAATAAAAATAATAAATAGAGACAGATGCCTCTACTATACCCCCATCTCCATGCATCACCAGTAGGGGTATAGCAATTAAGGGAACCTTGAGCAAGCCAAGTTGGAAAACACATTTCATAATTAACTCGATGGCACAGAGCAGTAATTCTGCACACAGCTCAAGCCCTGCCCTTCCATCTGGAATCATGCTAGTAGCATAATAACTTCACAGTTAGAGCCTATAGATTTACGAGAGATACTGCAAAATCCACTGTAAGGCACCAACAGGCAATTTGTTTAAAGCTACTGATTCCCCCCCCATTCTGGGGAATAGCAAATTCAATTTTTAAAAAATGGCCAATAATGTTTGTTCCCCACTTTTTATCAATTTATTGATAATCAAACATGACATTTGAACATTACTATAATGTTGAGTTAAAATAAGTAAATTAACAAGACACTTCAATCGTGTCATAATCTTTATACACATCACCTGGATCATTGCTGGCATTAAAATAAGCAATAAAAGTTATTTTTGTTACAACAGTTCAGAAAACAAATAACCAGCACTGTTGTGAGACGCATATGTACAGTCTTCCACTAACACTGTAGTTCAGTCTACAAATGAAGATGTTTGGAAAAGACCTGTTTAACTTATCGCTGGCATTACAATAACAATAAAAAAAAAATAACTGGGGTCCAAGCACCAGACCATGTCACCCATGATCATATTTCACATGTGTCATAGAAGCCCATTGGCCCCTACTAGTTTTTGTACTATATTCTACCATAGATCAATAATGCAATATATGCTGAAATTTGATTTGCTTGTGGCCTCCACATACTTTTAACAAACTTCACAGACAATCTCCCTGAGGTTAATTATGCAAAGTTTAACTCAACTGGCAGAAAGGTTTCAGAGAAAATGTTTCAATATTTTTGACAAATCCAATATTGCCACATATGCAGTTGGATAGAGCGCATATTGCTTCCTATCTATGTTTCTTAGCCACCATAACCATATCTGCACTCTGTGAAGTTATAAGTTAATTTTACATTTGACCTTAAGTAAGGTCACAGTCAAGGTCATTTTTGGCTAGAGTATATATAGGTTCCTATCTGTGTTCCATAGTAACCATGACCCTATCTGCACTCACTCAGGAGTTAAAAGCTGATTTTAAACCTTGACCTTATTGACCATACATTTATTCCAATATGCCACCACTACTCTGTGAAGATTCATGAGTCTTCAATATTCTACCTTAGTAGCCAGCCATGTTTTTTTATGCAGCAAGTTGCCTTGAACAAACTTGATTGACAACCTTGCCAAGGCTATGTATACAAAGTTTTGCTTCAATCAATAAATTGTCCACAATTCTTGAAAAATCCAATCTGGCCACCAAACCATGCAACATATTTTCGTGCTAGCACAACTTCCCACTGGCCTCCACCATCATGTGAAGTTTCGTGAGTTTTACAGACAAAATTTGGCAGAATAATAATAATAATAATCTTAATAACAACAATAGGGTTCCCAAGCAACTTTGTTGCTTGGTCCCCTAGATATGAAACAGTTAAGTAACAGTCCAGCAATGTCATGTGAGAGTAATCCTATTTATAGTACTACACAAATGAAGTTTCATGTTTTACTGGCATTACAATAACCAGGATAAAATATGAAACACCTTTAAACGAGATGTGTTGACTGACGCACTGGTACACAGGTTCACTGCTGTGTTGCCGACTGTAATTTAAATATCGCCCCTTTTAATGTAAACACATAATTAATCCTCTCAACTGTTTCTTTGCTAAATCTGCTTTATTTGCTAAACTTAACAAGAGGTGTGTCTTTATGAAACACATGCTGTGTAGTGTAGTATAGTAACTACATCCTTTACGCAGCAAATACATACATTTCCTTTAAGGAGTGTATAGCTAGAAATATAGCTTTGAGCTTATTTCTTCATCAGATTATATCATTTAAGTAAGAAACAGTTATGGTTTAACATTGCTAATTATAGGTTTATTAAAAATACAGGTAGAGTGGAAAGAAATAAACTAAACAATGATTAAACACACAAATAATTTAGTTTACTTACTTTGGGAAAGCCCCAACTTGAGCACAATACTTTATGTCTAAGTTTTTCAGCATAGAATAAAGTGCTTTGTCTTTTTTGCTTTCTTGTTCTCTACATGTTTACAACTGGCAATATGATCTCAAACCACAGAAAACTGGAGTTGTGAGGTGAAAACGACAACACTGCACAATTCCATTCTCAAAAGGCCTAATTCCTCAATTCCCTCTGCGATTACGGAAAATCAGTAGCCCTCTCTGCGCATATCTGGCAAAGTCTCAAGATCCTGACTGCCACAAGTAGACACAAATATTCCAATACATATACATTATCCAGAGTCCCTGTTGGGACCACCCGAACGTTTCCTCAGCAGAAGTTCCCACAAGCCCAGTACTATCAGGCACAGTGGTTAATATACATATTCCCTGTGCTGTCAATCTGGCTCAGAGCTTTCACAGAAACAAATTAACCGGCTCATGCTTTTCCAGGAATATACTGGATTAACTTTCCACTATTGATTGCTGAAAGTGCATCTTTAGTTTCCTGCAAAAGTAATCAATGACTCAAAAGTGTACACCTGTTCTTGCATCATAATATATACTGTACACAATCAACGTGACAGGTAAGAGGGTTGCCATTATGAAAAAGTAAAAGTGAAAGTGAAAAATGTAACATGCAATCTCCTTTTGTAACAATATAAAAGGTTGTCTGCTTTATCAGTATTTCTAATGTTCTATTTTTCAGCCATATTCATGAACTCTTCCATTGAGAAGTTCTGTGGCACAGGATCTTTTGCCTGCCATCTGACTTTGGAGCTCAATGTTTCCATGGAAACAGTAGTTGTACTTGGACAGGGATTGACAAAATACATCATTTCCATAGAATTTTTTTTTTTATTTGCATTAAAACTGGAGCAAAGAAGTCTAATGCCAATTTCATAAATACATTTATAGACAAAGAGAAGGAGATGTGATACCTTTTATTGGACTAACTAAATAATAATTAACCAAAAGCTTTCAAGAAAGATTGTGATTAATTATTATTTAGTTAGTCCAATAAAAGGTATTACATCGCCTTCTCTATGTCTACCATCTCTGGACTAATGCAGCTACCATTTTATCTATCAATAAATACATTTGAAATGCGAGTGTAATAAGCTTTACTCATACAGTTGTGGATAAACTAAGGGCATTCACTATATTCACGTTGTGTTGTTTCAAATCAACCTAGTCCCTTGGGGGAATTCATAATGAGTCATTCTTCTTATCAGTGATCTTCTAACCCAATCATGAGGCATGTCTGTGCACTCAGTCATGGCCAATACAACCCTTACTGCAAATATTTGCAACCATTTTTTTCCAAATACATAAAATGTGTACTATATCATTCATCACAGGTTGCAAAATAATTTCCCTGTCAAAAGTAGAAAAAGGGAGTTTACCTGTAAACAATTTTGTGACTGCTTTGTTTTGTTTCCGGGCAGAGCATAGAAGTAGCAACCAGGGCGGGAAGAACTCATGGTGGCTTGCTAAAAGTTCTGCTATAGTTCTAGAGGAGCTTGATGATCGCTGCTCCCCTTCACCAAAGTGACACCCCTCATCAATTGAATCCACTAGGATGAAGACAGACTGCTGTGGAGGTTTCGCTCCAAGGAGTGGAAGGAGAATACACCTGTGGAGAGACAAAGAAAAGGATGAAACACAGAGGAAGCAAAAAAAATAATAATACTGTAAACTTGGGGCTGATTAAAAAATGTAAAAAAAAAAAAAAAAAAAAAAAAAACAAAATTAAAGCTTTCTTTTCTGGCTCATTGAAAAAAAAATGCAACATGGAATATTTTACCTATCAGCTTTTGATTCTGGGAGAAAATGAAAAGCACCTCAAAGACCAAAACTAACTATATGTGTAAATGTCAATAAAGTCTGTATGGTCTGAGAGGGTACATTAAATTTTGCATTAGTAAGAATGATCTGCTTTTATTTTCTCAAAGAAAACACATCCTTATAATGCTCTCAGGTCTACTCACTGTAGATTGTATCCAATGTCTCATGTTAAGTGTGACTATTTTGATCTGCTTTACTATAGTACATATTTAATTGATAATATCAAAACATGTAAAAATTGTACTCATTAGGATAAAACACAATGATGTATAAAGAACATTATACACTAAATTGTATACACCATGGTAATGACACCTGTTTCCATAAAATAGTTCTAAAATGAAGACAACACAGTCCCCCTATACGATTTTAAAATTAAGGTTGTAAAATTGATGCACTGTGCACCTGAGACACACTAAATACAAATAAAAAAAAATAAAGAAACATTAAACATGCATTCTGACTGAGGGAGGCATCCACCAGTAAGTCCACAAAGTAAGCAGTTCAAAGACCACAGTGTCAAACAAACACACATTGAACACTTTGTTGTCTTTGAATGACTGCTGGGAACTAAAGCTCAGCAGCAAGTAGAACACTGAGGTACAGCAGGACTGCAAACATGTACTCTATGTACAAACGAAGCAAACAGTCTGCAGATACAGCAAAATTGTCAAACAGGTGGAAATTAATGTTGAGGTTTTAAGTCACAGGTTATTTTTTTTTTGTAAACTTGCTAAATTAAAAACACTACTAAAGGCACGTTCAGTATTAACCAGATGGAATATTTCTTCCAACACTTAAATTGCTGCAGGACAGAAACACAGCACGATAACAGGAGTCAGCAACCTCATGCACTCAATCATTACATTGTTCAGTTCCTGAGAGGCTCAACTAATCACGTCAGTATCAGCGAAAAGCAAGACTGACCTAGCGCCGATAGCATAAATGTGTCCGACATCCACTGGAAAATGCTAGCATTCATACTGTCGTGCTTGCTTACTGTAACAAGCGAAGGGAGAACTATAATGCAGAAAATAACAAACAGCTGACTATTTTGTCAGCACACTTCCCTTGTTCAAAAAACAGAGAAACATGGAAGACATGGATCAGTGCATTTCTATGGAATAAAAATAAGATGGGTTGAATTGCATTTCGAATATATTTGATAGCGTGTGTAATCGGCTGAATGTTTCAATAAATCCCCCTCCCCTGCAGATGACCTGATGATTTTGCACACAGGAGCATTCGCACATATACAGTAGAGGGGGAACAGAAACATATTTTTCCTATCCAAGTAGCAGCTTTTATCAGCATTATTATCCAACAAGTTGAAAAGCCTACTCAGTCACAAAAAATAACATTTATGGGCAAATACTTTCAGGTATCATACCACCTGTTCTGTAAAATGCATAGAGCATTGATACACGGTGTTAACATATTATGGAACACTTTGTTTATATATAAACTCAAGCTTTACATGTCACTACTGGTAGTCAAGCATTTCAGGTACTGTAAGGATTTATCAGGACTATGCCAAGCATAAAACTATTCAACCCACATTTCACATCCCTGTGCATAAATGATCTCTGCATGTCTTATAACAGAACTAATCTGAAGCTTTATGCAGTGGTCTGAGATTGAGTGCCAATATACAGCACAGCTGGCAGAGGTGTTTAATTTCACTTGAGACAGTTTGTACTTTTAGGTTATTGCAGACAGAAAAAAAATGCAGATCAAGTGACAACTCCCAAACATCTGTGACACACTACTAAGTCTTTGTTTAACAAACATGAATTAAAAACTAAAGCTAAAAAAGCATGTTCATCATTACAATTGAAAAAAAAAAAAGTTTTGAAAGTAAAGTAGCTACTAAAGTAATTGCATTTATGGAACTTATTTTACTGTAACAATGTGCAAAAAACAGATGGTCATTCCACACCAAATGAATTACATTTGTGATCACCCCCCCCCCACTGCCTCATTTTGATATCACTTATTGAAGTACCTGGAACTGTTTTAGGAAGAATCCCCAAATACTAGCTCTTAACTCTGATAATTATTGAAGCCATGGGTCCTTAATGAGGCGAAGGCTGCGAAGGATGACTACAAGCACTGACAAGGGGCATGTTTGAGAGGTATTGAGGTTCAGTATATTAATACTGTCTGCATACACTTAACTGCTGTTTTAGTTTAGTAATGTGTCAACATGTTACCTATTGGTGACAATAGATGTTAATGCAATGGAGGCAAATCAAGAAAACAATTACACTGTACTTGTGAGAACTACTGAAGCACTGTAGTTAACTAATTTGCTGTCGTTTTTTCAAGGCTATCTAACAACAACAAAGATTCTGCAGATGCTCATCTTTTGAGGAGACTGGTCAATTGAGATGCAATAATTACAGCATAGTTTGAAGTCTCCCATTTTGCATTAAAACACTTATATTAGTGCAAGTACAGTAGATAGCCAACATCAAGGCATTGCTAGAATACACACCTTTCAGCCCTGCATGTTAAAAATATTTAATTTACATTCTCCTGATTTAAAAATGAAAGCTACATGCAGATTGGTAATTAAAAAAAAAAAAAAAAAAAAAAAAGGGAGGACAGAAAATCAACGTTGGGGAATTTATTGGATTTCATGTAAATTGCAAATGCTTTTGACATAAAATGTTAAATGTAATGTTAATTAACAAGCATACTTCAGATTGAAATTACTTCTGTTAAATGAAAACAGTATTAATTACTATTATTTTTAAGTCTTAAAGGGACATATGGTGCGGACGCACGCATATTTTTTTCAGTTATTATTAGTTAAACTTGAAGCCCAGGAATTATTTATTTGAAACTGATGCCCTCATCACGGGGACTGGTGTGACCGTACGAGATGGGTCGCAGTCAATTGTTTCAACTGTATTTTTGAACTTGTTTGGTCCCAGTAGCATACGTTACGAAGTCTTCAACATTCACAGTGTACCACCCCTTTCATCTGTCCGAGGCTTTCAAGACCGTATTACGGACGCTGCCCCTCTGGCTTCTCTGGATTGAATTGTCAGCCCAAATGTTGATTAGAGCTAATGTTTCTTCATCCCTGCTGCAATCTGGCTCATTTTGCGTATTAAATCAACAGAAATATAGCTAAACGAAACAAAATGAAATGTTCCAGCAATGGAATCTGCTCTACTATGATAAGACTTATTATAGGTTATTCAAACATAAATCAATCTCACCCAAGTCTGTAGATCCAGGTAATCACAAACAGAAAGAAGTTCACCTCAACCTTAACTACAACAGCAGTGCAGTGTGAGAGGTAAGTATCCAGAAGACATTGTTAACACCTTGAAAGATCTGACCTCTCATATGTCCCCTTTTCAGTTATTGTTTGCAACCATCACTGAGGCCCCCCCCACCCAAATGCAATATAAAAAATTAAAAAAATCTGAGATGGCGAGATGTGGACCAGTCCATTTGATGTGGAATTTTAACTAGAACTTTGGAGTGCAGGATCAACCAATAGTGGATCACTTACCAGTCAAGACAGGGAACAGAACGTTACATTTCAGAAATTCCGGGCATTGTACTGCAAGTCCATACTGAAGCAACAGTCTTGCCATTATGGCAAGCCGTTTTAACATTTAATCCTCAATTGCTGATATCAAGAATTGTATTTTTGATATGAAGAATGGCATTTTTGATATCAGTATTGTAATTGTATTTTTGATATGAAATATACAATTCTTGATATCAGAAATGCCATTCTTAATATCAAAAACGTTTATAACAAAAATGCATATTAATGAGCATCCGGTTTAAATTCTATATATCAGAAATGCATACTATTGAGCTTCCGGTTTGAATTCTTGATATCAGAAATGCATACTAATGAGCTTCCGGTTTGAATTCTTGATATCAGAAATGCATACTAATGAGCATCCGGTTTGAATTCTTGATATCAGAAATGCATACTAATTCCGGTTTGAATTCTTGATATCAGAAATGCATACTAATGAGCATCCGGTTTGAATTCTTGATATCAGAAATGCATACTAATGAGCATCCGGTTTGAATTCTTGATATCAGAAATGCATACTAATGAGCATCCGGTTTGAATTCTTGATATCAAAAATGCATACTAATGAGCATCCGGTTTGAATTCTTGATATCAGAAATGCATACTAATGAGCATCCGGTTTGAATTCTTGATATCAGAAATGCATACTAATGAGCATCCGGTTTGAATTCTGGATATCAGAAATGCATACTGATGAGCATCCGGTTTGAATTCTGGATATCAGAAATGCATACTGATGAGCATCCGGTTTGAATTCTGGATATCAGAAATGCATACTGATGAGCATCCGGTTTGAATTCTGGATATCAGAAATGCATACTAATTAAGTGATGAATTACACCCGGTCTTTATGTCTGTTTTGTGTTTGGCAAAAAGTCTGAGAATTCTCATGACATGGACAATGTTTTACAAGCAATAGAAAATGCACTTCTAGGCAGGATTGGAACTCGTAAGTCTTATATAGTTTCAAATAATTAAGACAGAAGTAGTAATGTTCAGCTAAAGCATTCTGAATGCAGAACGTTTTTTTTTTTTTTTTTTTTTTTTTTAACATATATAGGTTATACAATGTGTTATGACCATACAATAAATTATTAAATCTCTTTTTCTCATCTTTGAAAAGACTTTCGAGTTAAAGTCACTAACTCTGATGCTTCGTTATTGTTAGACATGTCCGTTCTGGCCCGTTCTATAGATGAAAAAAATGCCTTAATACAGCAGAAATATTATCAACACTATCGGCCATGGCATTCTTGGCATACCCAGGGTAACGTGCATACAAATGTGTCGACAGGAAGTCTCTGTCTTATTAGTATGTGTTTTTGAAGTCCAAAATTGAATCTGAATGTTCATTAGCATGCATTTTTGATATTGGAAATAGAATTGTTGATATCAAAAACAGCATTGTTGATATCGAAAACGCCATTCTTGATATCAGAAATGCCATTCTTAATATCAAAAACATTATTCTTGATATCAAAAACAGAATTGTTGATATTGGAAATACAACTGTTGATATCAAAATAAAAAGGTACTATTTTTGATCAACAATTCTATTTTTGATATCAACAATTCTATTTTTGATATCAAAAAATAACAATGAGAATTGTTGATATCAAAAACAGAATTGCTGACATCAGGAATACACTACTGGTATCAGCAATTGAGGATTAAATGTTTGCCATAGCTTGCCATATGTCACTGCCTTTTACTCTTACATTAAAACTCAACAGAAATCAAAGTTCTACCATTAAACACGAGTCAGCACCATATACATATTTAGACAATTTTATCACACACCATTATGAATCATCATATTTTACATCTTTTAAGAATACAGTATTGACTGTCCAAATCAAAAGGAATAAAAGCACAAGGCTGAACTTCAAAACAGCAGCATATTAGAGAAAGTATAATATACTGGACCGTACAAGGAAGTATATGTTAAATATCAGCTTTACAGGGAAGCTTATGTTGCCAATGATATTCAACTTCTTTTGTTTTTTTAATGTCTTGGTAATAAACAACACAATGACCCAAAGTCAGTACCAATTTGCAGGACACTGTTGCTATTCTATATGTTCTGCAAATACTGCAATGTAAGTTTAAAAGTGGTCTAATCCTCAATGAATCTTCTGCAGCTGTGCACCAGATGAAAGTTACAGGGAACTTTTGATCATTGATTTTGCAGCCTTTCAGTCTTCTTTCTGACAGCTCCCAGAAACAATAGAACCAAAAAATCAAATACATGCACCATGCTGCAAAAACATCATACCATAAATGACTTTTAAAATGTATAAACATAATTCCAATGCATATTTCTAGAATATCTAAATAAAGCACCAATTAAACCAAGGCTATTAACCTTAATTTAAAGCTATATTCTTTGTACTACAAGGCAAGTATGGTTTTCCAATTTAAAAGGACAACTAAGCAAACATGCGGTTCATATTACAGCTACAGCATGGCTAGCAGAGGATCATTATGAGACAGATATACGCCCCTATAGTTAGTCAAAAAAGGAAGGGTAAAAGGTCCCCTTAACTGGCAATTCTAGTGGTAACAATTTTCTGGTTGAAGCCCATGGCTTTTAAGCTGTGCTGTACATTAATGGACAGCATAAACTAGATTGAAAATAATATCAAAACAGATTAATAACTGCATTTTAAGAACTGGCTGACAGCTGAAAAAAGGGGGGAAAACTGACCTAGTTTTTTACTTTGCTTTCAAATTGTCAATTTGTGCTTTTAGTACCTCCAGATGCTCAGACATACAATTACTGTTTATTGTGTTGTGGGCCGTCCCTATTCAATGTAGTAAGATTAACTTCCAAATGTCTCTGTTCCGAACTTCTAAATAATGAGCTAGCCCAGAAACTGTTGCAACCACTGTAAAAGTACTGGTAAAACATTTAAAAGCAGGTTTAGACAGAATTATAGTAGCCACTTGTGTGATACATTAATCACCACCATAGTGCATTAAAAATAGGCAAGCATCATGATGTATCAAAGGAAATTAGGATCACAGACCCACACATGAACTAAAATGAGTTCCTGACCCTACGAACCACATTCCAAGATTTCCATATGGTCGAGAGCCGCAAGACGCATACTGTAAAACATGAAATGTTTGCAAGCAATACATTTTAAATACCATTGTTGTGCAGTACAGTAGTTGTTAGGCTATCTCTTGATGGCAGCAAAATACACAAGAACATGGGATAGAACATTAGAGCATGCACAGTTTCTGTGTGTTATTTTACTGTTGATCTACAGTGTATTAAACTTTAAATGCAACATATCTTGTGTTTCCGTTATTTCTGTACGCTGTATGTACTTAAATAAAATATGTTCAATTATTATGAAGCAAAATATAATAACTGACCTGACTTCACCAAAAACACCACATAAAAAGACACATTTTTGTAAGGATTCTTTTTGACAAGCTCTTCCCTTGAAGATCTGAATGCTGGGTTTAAAAAAAAAGATTGCTGCGTGTGTTCTATACTTTTGCAAGCTTTGTGGATGACAAATGCACTGTATTTATTTTGAAAATGATTACAGTATCTGCAGTATCGTAAGATATGCAAATAGAATATTAATTATATACCTGAAATAACATTTAAACCTGCATTCTCTAGTCTAGCGCCAACACCAATTTCATAAAGAGATGAATTCGTCTGAATAAGGATGTTTGGCATGAGCTATATTCCAGGCTTGCCATACAAAACTTGCTTGAGTTGTTTAATCAGCTTCTTTACTGAACTCCGAAAGGAGCATCTGTCAAGTCTGATCCAGGAGGATATTCAGGTGAAAACGTGTGTTCAGACACAGGTTTACCACTGTTTTCAGTGAAAGCAAACGCTTTTTCTCAGTCTGGTTTAAAGTCTCTTAGGTTTGTTTATTACTTGTGGATGGTTTGCTCAATGCCATTGTCTCCACGAAACGAACAAGCATTTATTCAAAATTACGAAATGTACTTTCAACTGCACATCCGGCTTTCACTCTGTGATCGAAATATGCATGCGCCAGCGAGTGGTGCTGAAAATCAACGAGCGACGAAACATGCTTGCAGTGAACATACAGGCACAAATAATAATAAACACAAATGAATACAGAGAACAAAAATAATAAACATGTGTTTATTTTTTACTTTCTCTCATTGTTTTTGTTTATTATTCTTTCTTCAGTTCATTCAACCCGCAAAGTTTGAGTCACCCAGCATTTCACCAGGAGCCGCACTTGAACTGCAAAGGAGCTGCATGCGGCTCACGAGCAGCCTTGCAACAAATCACACAAAAAGTTTTGCTTCCTACTATACATTTATCCCTGTCAGGAAATGACAATCCTGAGATGAATATACTGTTTGATGACTATTCAGCACATGTATTATAAACAAACAAACAAACACAATTACTTACTCTCTCTGCATGCAATAAAATCAATTTTAGTATACCTTTTGAAAGCCTCTGCGGGATTCCTTTCACACTCGCCAGGTTGCAAAGCACTCTGAAATGCAGGGTCTCTTACTGTCTCCTCATATCCCTGTATTAGTCCACTGTGGCAAATCTGAGCCACCAGCCCCCGAATAAAGCCACTCACACAGAGCGTGTCAGAGTCGTCCGCCCGACAGAAATGGAAAGCCAGCACTTGCCGGTGTGTCCCCCTTTGCAATCCCTGAGGTGAGCTTGGCCACAGCAACTCGGTGCACAAAGCGGTCTTCCCACTGCCAGGACCCCCCACCAGCAGCACTCCCCAGGCTACTGCTTTGCTGGGAACAGTGCTGGAATTGCTCACAGGGTTTGCTACACTAGCCTGTTTGTTAGGCGTGCTATTAACACTGTTTGTTTTCTCCTGGAGGCAGTGCTGGAGCTTGTGGAAAACCCACTCCCTGCAGTAAAACCTCTTTCCCTGCAACAAACTGGTTTGTGCCATTGTGAATCCTGCTGTTACAGTAATTCCTCACATGGATATGTTCATTTTCTGGGCTGTAAACTAAAACAAGATAGTCTCTCGCACTCTCTCACTCACTCATTCTGATCTTGTTGCCACAACAGCTTCAAGTAAGTACTTTCAAAGAAATTCACAATTGTAATTATGGCTGGCCTGATGCCCCCTATTTCTTGTTTCTTTTATTAAAAATGTAGAGTCTTCCCACTGGTGGTGCGTTGCATGAAATGATGTTTAAGTGCAAAGGTATTGTCTAAAGTTTTTAAAAAGTGCGCTTGATTCCACTGTTGGATAATACTTTTCATATGGCTTTGTAGGTCAACCCCATAGCTCCATCTGGATCTCATATAACAATGTGTATGTTTTCAGTGAAGAGAATGGACAATACATCTGGAAAAAGCTATGTAGTAATGTCAGAGCTTTAACATGTCCTGAAAGTACTGTTTCATTCCAAGTGTTCATTTACAGGTCTAACAAAATACTGTACATCTGGAAACTTTGGAAGTTGGCTGCTCCCCCACTGAATACTGAAATAGTTGGTGTTTGGACAAGAGTTGAACAAGCAGCATTCAAAGTTATTATTTTGGTTTTGCTGAAGTGCAGCAATATGTCACAGCTGCATATGAATCGCAATCAAAATCCTGTCTTTGTTATCTTCAAAACAAAGTAATAAGGCAGTGCAACATAATTTTGGTTCAGTTACCGTCCATGCAACAAAGATCTCTCATATGTGACATATGTGTGCACAATGCTTGGAAATTCTGTTCACATTGGTTTATCTGACTCATCTCTCATCTTTGTGTGACAAGCTGCAATATGTTGCTTCCAGTTTAGCAAAGGTTTGTCACATTATTTAAGCCTGGGTTTTTTTTTCTTCTTCATTAAACTGAGGACACTGTCCCAGAATGCCAGTATACTGGAAGAAAAGAAAAAGAATGTCAGAAAAATCCCTTAAACGCTGCATTGTTAACATTACACACACACACACACATATATATATATATATATATATATATATACATACATATATATATATATATATACACACACACACACACACACACACACACACACACATATATATATATATATATATATATATATATATATATATATATATATATATATATATATATATATATATATATGTGTGTGTGTGTGTGTGCTTAAACACAGTTACAGTGGAGCCTTTGTGCAGCACATTGCTTTCTGGTGACACCCACTGACTAAATTAACTGTACAAGGTACCCGGCTTTTTGTTTAAGTGCTGGATCGTTTTCTGTCCTCTCGCTCACACACATGAAGATGAGAAAGGTTTCTTGTCATGGTTTCTCCACCCACTGGTTTTTCCCTTCCTTCCTCTGTGACTTTAAATCTAGTACAATATAATTATTCACATCCGTCCTGCTTAGAAGCCGGTACTACAGTAACCTCGAAAAACAGCATGCCCACAAGCCCGTACTTCACCCAAAACCTTTCGTCTTCTCGCCTATCATTATACTACAGTACATTACAAATATAACGCAACATGTATTCACTTACTATATGGAACTATTATATTATTATCATCATTGTTATTTATTTTTAAGCAGGGGCGTCATATAGCCTACTCAATATTTATATTTCGCCTCAATGATTTGCAAAGTACAGTACAGTAGGAGGCTATCATTTTCTACTTGCTCTTCTAAAAAAATGCATCGGCTTTGTTTTTATTTACTAAATAAATAAATAAAAGCCTCAGACCTTCTCACTGCCTGAGCCATAATTTATTAGAGCAAGACATACTACCTTTTTTTTTTTTTTTTTTTTTTTTTTTTTTAATTGTCGAGTTTTCGTATATTGTAATCCAGTTTAGAATAGCATTATTGTTAATTATTTTACAGGCTACATCAGTCGATATGTTGTTTTCTTCTGACAAACCTCACCCCTTGTGTTTGTATTTAACAGTCAATCATCAGTTCTATATTTTCTAAACAAGGCATGTATTTGTCTTCTTGAAAATGCTGTATTTTGGAAATACCTTATCACAGCCTCTCTCCCACTTTCTGGGTGCACACCTCTCGTGGTGGTTGCGGGGTTTTTTTTGTTTTTTTCTCTCTCTCTCTCGTCCCACTAACCAGCTGTCTCTTTCTCTTTGCAACACGGTCTATGTTTATTTTTTTAATTTTTTGTACTTATTTCGATAAACTCGTTTTCAAATCCTTAAGCTCCATGCAAGCTTTCAATTCTCAAAAATATCATGTGTCCTTTTTCTCTTTAGTTCGTCCGTTTGCTCCTTTCTGTTTTCTCTCTGTCGGTGCTCCTCCTGCCATCAAACACAGACCTAGACTGAACTGAAATCTCCACCTCCAACACTCAAAGCAATTCTCTCCCACAGACACACACACAAAACAGACACGTGGCCTTATGGGAGATGTAGTCATTAGGCCTCATTCGACTCTAAAGGTCTGATACTCATACATACAGTACGAATGTGAAAACTCATGTTTGTGGATTTTTTTCTGTCATTCCAGTAGGTTAAGTTTTACCTTTGTTTTTCAACTTTTTATACATGTAAAATACAGTATATAATAAACCTAAATGCTGTAGATCTATAGGGAGAACATTTGCAACATTTCGCAAAAGGCAGAAAACAGAGAGACGCTGGTTCCATTTTCAAATCCTATCTATTTATTTCTCTGGATATTCTCTCTGCACCCAGACCAGAGACCACAGCTCTGTCAGCAACACAGGATTCACAGGCAGGAATGCAGAAACAAACACATAAACAAAGGAACCATGACAACCAGCACATCAACCCCCTGAACTGCCCTGCAGCGCCTTCTTATAGGTTTAGCCCACCCCCTTATGCAAATAGATTAACAGGCTTCAGACACATCCTATTGGTCCTCAACCACACACCAGGACCAATGGGAACACAGATAACTATGAATGACAACAGACCAGAGCAGACAAACAAACAGTGGATCACATGGTACGGGGATACACGCACAAAAGGTAAACAAGCAATGGCGGAATACAGAGAGGAGGGAATAACACGCATAGCATGCAAACACAAACAGACAGCAGGGATTGCGGTACATAAACAGAAATGCACAGATCGCTACATTGCCCCCGCCTTAGTCTCTTTTTGTCCCCAAATCGACCACCTCCCCCTTGAAACACAACCCCACACCCCTTGTGTCCGGTTTTTCACCTCTGGATTGTGGTGGGTGGGTTGGTGGGCAGTATCCTCTCCTCCTTCTGCCGGGCTGATCCTGAGTCTTCAGTCAGGGGAGCTCATTTAACCCCTCTGGTAACCCCTGAGCTTCTGTAAGGGGGTGCCTGTTTAACCCCCTTTCTACCCTCTAAGCCCGAGTGACTTTTGCCTCGTCAGGGCTTTCTTACAGAGGTTGATAATGTTAACCCGTTCTCCACCGATGCCCTGCTCTCGACCTTTACAGAAGCCTTTGAAAGGGCTGGTGCTTGTAGCGACGGCTCCTCTCTCTCTGATAGTCGGGCGGCCAGCCCATCCCTCTGTGGGGATTGTACTGGTGGCCGTTGCTTCTCAAACTCTCTGCTGGTGCTCTGCTCCCGGCTTGCGAGTGTTGGAGGAGTCCTTGAAAGGGCTGGCGCTTGCAGGGGGACAGGGGGTTGTACTGGCGGACAGTGCTGCTCCTGTTCTCCACTGGTGGTCTGCTCTTGCCTCGCGCCCTTTGCAGGAGCCATTGAAAGGGCTGGCGCATGTAGCAGCGGTGGCTCCTCTCTCTCTGGCAGTTGGGCGGACAGAACCTCCCTCTGGGGATTTTAGTGGTGGCAGTCGCTGCTCCATCTATCCACTTTTGCTCCATTCCTGGGTCATGCCTGTTGCAGGAGGCCTTGAAAGGGCAGCTTACAGCGGTGGCAGCTCTCCCCATCTTGGGGCTAGTGTTGACCACAGCTCGAGGATCTCCAGCTGTTGCTCCTCTGTCAGGCGGGAGCAGTACACCACGTAGTGCCCATACTTTCTGCAGGCACAGCACCCCTGTGGGGAGTCCCAAACACTCCGGTAGTCTTCCCAGTCACCCTTCCCCAATGTAGCTGGAAGGGTTGTGGGATATTTCAGTGGTGGCAACACCCTGTCCGGCACTTGTGCAGGCATCATCTCCCTCTCCGACACTGGAGACAACAACGGCTCCCTTGCTTGCCTCTGGGAACGGCTGCCCCTCCTTCTCTTTTGTATTCGGGCAGGCAGTACCTCCTCTTCCTCCTGGAAGGGGCACCATATCACCCTGTGCCTGAATTCCCCACCAGGTCTGGAATGGGTTAGGGTTGCAGCAGGTCCACTGGGCCATTTCCTATCTCTTACCTGCTCTTGCTTGATGTTCGTGGGCTTGACCAAATCCTGCCTGACACCAATGTAGCATTTGGCAGGAGGCAGAAAACAGAAAGACGCTGGTTCCTTTTTCAGATGCTTTCTCTTTATTTATTTCTCTGGACGCTCTCTGAGCACCCAGACCAAAGACTACAGCTCAGTCAAGCAACACAGGATTCACACACAGGAACAGAGGAACCATGGCAACCAGAACAACATCGCTGCAGCACCTTCTTATAAGCTTAGCCCACCCCCTTATGCAAATAAATTACCAAGACCTCAACCACACATCAGGACCAATGGGCACATAGAGACAAAGAACAACCAATGAGGACACACAGATAACAACCAATGAGAACAGACCGGGACAGACAAAGAAACAGCGGGTCACATGGTACGGGGATAAACACACAAAAGATAAATAAACAATGGCAACAGCAAGGAATACGGTACATAAACACAAATACATGGATAGCTACATTATGTATAGATATAGTATTTTGTAGCAGGGGCAGTAACATATCTAAAATGAATGTGCAGTTTTATATTTCATATGGGCAAATTATTTATTAAACAATAAAACACACTGCTCATTATTTCAACAATTATTCAGTACACATATATGATTATGTAAATGTCTGGTATCCATGTGGTTTTTCAACTTGCATATGATTGGTATCTGCAGGGGGTTGCCATAATATTGCTGCTATTGCACAATTCTTTATCACCAGAAACTACATTTACAACACAGCAACATGTAACAAATAAAAACATTTCAGATTTTGCAGTTTATTCACATTTATATTGTAATTTTTCATTCAAGAAAAATAAACATCTTGGTTTAATCTGACTTCTGTTTGATGCTATTTTAATACACACAGGGAATATTCTAGATTATGCAGCAATACCTTTTGTGACATTTTAAATATTTAGTTATTTAACCTTCTAAATCAGGTCAAACTTAAATCTCATTAGTACTCACTCAAGGCGTTTAGCAAATATGTTTTTATTATTAGAAAGCATAATACAGTACATGTATTTGCTATGTTACTTTTCTTCATAAAATATTAAAATATAGACACAAAAGGCACATTTATTTGAGAAGTGCACAGCACATTGAACATTTTAAACACAAAATCTACATATTACACTAGTTGAATAATAATAATAATAATAATAATAATAATAATAATAATAATAATAATAATAATAATAATAATAATAATAAATCAATGTGTGTCTAATACTATTTTTAGACTAACACTTCTAATATTACTGGAGTTGAAAACAACCCATCACAGCCAGTGCTACATTAGACAGGTTTGGATTTTAAATTCCACACCTGATATCTGTTTGACATGGGAATCACTCTATTTTGACTGCCAAAAGATTGAGTACAATGGTTTTAATTGTGAGCTGGTCCTAATGGAGGAAGATCTACAGATCGTTTCCACACTCCAAGGGCCTGACGAAGGGTGGTCTTAATGGGGAGCTACCCTAATTTTGGAGATGGTCACAAGGAGGGAGTCTGCTGAACAAACAACATTTGCATAATATAATATGCATTTTAGTAACATACAATTTTTTTTTCTACTTTCGATAAATAAGATAAATAATCAAAGCTGATTCTATTTTTGCCCATTAATTAGCCTTTGTGTGGTTACAGTTTGCCTTGATTTCAATTGCTGCATGACAAATCTAAATTCCCTTTGTTGCTAAAAGCGTTCTTGTGGTTCAAATTATAGGTGCATAAAGTTTGCTATTACAATGAAAGCTACTGGTTACTGTAGTTGTCTTATAAAAAATAATTTCAGAAGCACAGTAAGAGTTATAATTCCAGTTTTTATAGTAAATAAGGACAATCAATAAACAGTAAGCAATTTACTGCACATTTCGCTATGACAGGCACACTGGGAATAATTTTGTTTATCTTCTTGTCAATACAATGATTAACAGCTCCACAGTACTAAAACAGCAGATGTTTGTCAGTGACCTTTAGTCTATTGGTACTAGGGGTACAAATGCCACCGGTGCTGAACCTTTAAACAACAGATATTTGTGGTAGATAACACATAGGCAAAAGCAAAAGCTAAAATGCCAAACAACATGGATGGATTAGTTTGTCAAGAATATTAAGGTCTAGATCTGGTTCCAAGGCTGGAAATTGCTGCTCAGTGTCTGTGTAAATGTACAGTCTTTTGAGCTTTCACTGTGAAGTCTTTCTAACTGGATACATATAATGATAAAGGGTTTATGTATGACTACAAGTACTCTCCAGTCAAAGAGTTGTTATTAGCATCATTGACTGTCATGGCTGGTATAGTACTGGGCATATTTCATATCTTAATTCTGTACCTTGAGTGAAGCACTGGCTTGTATTTTATTTCTGTTTTGACATGCAGTTATTTTCCTTTACCTTAGATTTAGACAGCAAGGTAAAAGTAAAGCTGCTTGCACTTTTCGATTGATTTGGGTTGAATATGTGCGTTAACCTTTAATTAAGTGTTAATGACCAATGTTGGAGGTCTTTATTGGTCAGATAATGATCTTCAGGGGTGATCAGGGCTCTAAGCCTGCATGTTGATTCTTAATAGTAAACTTACCACTTACGTAAGTTCGTTGTTTAATTTACTTAGAATAATAAAAGGATTTCAGGACAAGGTTAATTACAAGGATGGTGTTCAGATTAAACAAAGTGATGCAGTTCCTATGTGAAACTGCTGTCCTTGGGGTAATATAAAGTAAAAAAAAAAACTGAAAAAAAAAACAAATGCAGGGTATAGGGCACTCTTGTTATGCTCTGACGTTACCAAGTCAACAATTATTGTACTGTTTATAATATTGTTTGTCAGTTCAACTTACAGACAATCAACAAACTGTGAATAAAAAGAAAAGTCTCACAAGTTCCTTGCAGAAGTGAAACCTTTATGCAAGAGTGGCTGTTTGTTGTTTCCTTCCCTTATACGTGCCTGTGGAAGGGGTGTGGGTAATTCACTGACTAGGAGACAGACAGGTGTACTTGAAAACACCACACAGGTGCCCAGTTTTATTTTCAAACAGTTCTTGCTTTTTCCAGCAGAGGGCACTGTTGACCGTGGGCTGCCTATCAACGATGATAGACAGCACCACGGAAATACCACAGCTGGTACGTGAACAGCAAATGCACTCGCAGGTGCTCAAAGAAATAAAAATGAAAACAGAAGGTGAAAAGAACAATGGAAAATAAAACAGTAATAAAACTACAAATAAAAGGTGCTGCACTCGGCAGCGTTATCCCGGTCGCCGCTACCCGCACGACCCGGATCACCGTCCTACTCTGTAGGCTAACTAGCCTGCTCTTTTACAATACGCCAGGGTCTGCCCAAGGGTTCCCCGCTCTCTCTGTCTCGCTGTGAAACTCTCTTTTTTTTTCGCCTGATTCCCGGTCCTGGATCAGAGCTTCTGCACTCTCGGTGCGTCTAAGTGGGCAGACCTGAGGAAACAACGGAGCGTTAATTTATAGGGCTAACGATCTCCCAAGACACGCCTCTCAGCCATTCAGAGAGGGGGAAAGTCTACACAGCCACGTTCCCACCTCCCCGTGTCACTGCCATGACTCACAGGTGGTTGTTGGACGACTGCCGCCCTCTTCCTGCAGCCCGTGAACACGCCAGCAGAGTCAGCACAGATCTCTCCCTGTTACATGCCCATCTAGCATTTTGACTCATTTGGCCCAGGTATCGACCCACATCCTGAGGCGGGTTGTATGGGATTGTGACCCGGGTAGCCAGAACGCGGGTTGGGACCCTGGTAGGTGCGCCAGTGTGAAAGGGACTTATGACTGTGAACTTTATACATTTATCTCCTCACACATACACATACTGCAGATGTTTATTTTTGGATTCTATAGATTTGTTTGTTAAATAAACCACTGCAATCTTTGTAAAGCTAACTGAAAACAAGAATCACTAGATTTAGAAGTTTACCAAGCTAACAGCAAAACAAAAAGTGTTGAGAAAGGAAGACTCTGTTCTGTAGTCCTGTACCTTATGAGAACCAGTAGTAAAGTCAGCTGGGATTACAGCAATTACGAAAAACTTGTGATGTTACCATGTTATTGTCATGTACAATAGTTGTAAATGCTACTATGGTGCATAAAGTCCTAATGCATACTCCTAAAAATAATTTTCAGAAATGTACAGTATAAAACCACAATGCACTGTATTCTGAACACACAAAATACAACTCAAAAGCACTGTAATTCATGTGATTAGTTTAAGAAGAGGCTATTTTTAAGATTAGCAGACTCTTTATGATATACAATACCAAGTACCTATGTACAAATTTGCATGCTATTGCAGATGCACTTAGTAGTGACATACAGGTAAGTTCACACCACTCAGAACTACAGTAATTTCACAAGGTAGGCTAATGTAATACAGGATTTCTGTAAAGTAATTCCATAAGGTAGGCTAATGTAATACAGGATTTCTGTAAAGTAATTCCACAAGGTAGGCTAATGTAATACAGGATTTCTGTAAAGTAATTTCACAAGGTAGGCTAATGCAATACATTAATTTTGTAAAGTAATTCCACAAGGTAGGCTAGTGTAATATAGGATTTCTGTAAAGTAATTCCACAAAGTTGACTAATGTAATACAGGATTTCTGTGAACATTTACATTTTATGTTTTGTCAATATCCCTTAACCTTTTATAATCTACATTGTCATGATACTGAATCGCTTACCTGCTTAATATATTATTATTTATATCTTATAATATCTAATTCCAGCTTATTATTTATTATGATTACTGTTCCAGTGAAAATGTTTTTTTTTCTACCACTAGATCTGCTTTTTAAAAGACTCAAAAAAATCTTAATTTGTGACAACAACAAATAGTGCTATAAGTCTTTTCCTTTTTTCCAATCACTAACTCACAGTTTCAGAGAGTCAGAAATTACAGCTGCACAGCCCTAGTGGTCCTTTTTCATATCTGCTACACCATTGTTCAATCATCTGCCAGTTGAAACTACACTCATTATTGAAACACACAGAGTGCAGACTTCAATGTACGATTGGAAACAACTTGTTTTTGATTAAATGATCCATATACCACAAGTACGTTGTACAATCTGTGCAGAATGTTTTATCATCCAGAGAGAAAAAAAATTGAACTGTTCATTTTTGCTGACTATTGCCATTTTTTTTTTGTTTTTGTTTTGTCAATTTGGACTCAGGCTATGCATCCATCTGTATGCTCTTTAAACAACATGAATAATGATGGTCTGAGATGGAGTGCATAAACTGCAGACTCAGAATAATTTAGTAGAACTGGATCTCTGCTCTGACCTTAGATGTCCTCTTACATACCTAGGCCTGCTTATATGATCTGTGGGCTTCAGTACAAAGTCCTGTTTTTTTTAGCCTAACACAAAGACCTGCATAAAAACCATTAGAATGGCAACAAGATAGAAGGTTCAATAAAAAGAATATGGGAGTTGCAGTACTTTTCTACATTACAGACATGTTTCCAAACAATTAAAGAATTAGTGGAACACAGTCATAGGTCACTGTTAAGGGTGGGGTAATTGCTATTACAAAATTTCTACAATTTGTAAGAAAATAGCTGTAATTTGGTTTCAACAAACCCTTAGATTGGAGAGTTTATATAGCTCATTAGGATATAGGGCCCTATTTTGAAGCAAACACACATTTTCTGAGAGAAATAATAGTAGAAATCTAACAAAAAAAAAACTTAGTGGAAGGAGCCTTTCATTATCGTTCCTGACAGTATTCCTTGTTGAAAATTTGCTCTTGCCTTTGCTCTTGCATACCACAACAGGGTTTGTTTTGTTTGGTTGTATTTGCCATTGTTTTTGTGTAAATAAAGCTTTTTTATTGAAAGGCAGGAACTGTTAAGTGTTCTGCAAGAGAACGACCGCCAGCCAGCAGCACAAAGGAATATCCGTTAGAAACTGTCCTCAGGGCATCAGATAATCAGATTATTCGAACGGGTAAGGTTTAGGGTTAGGATCAGGTTAGAGTTAGGTTTTAGGGTTGGAGTTGGTTACATTTAGGGTTGGGGTTAGGTTAGGGTTAGGGTTAGGGTTGGAGTTGGTTACATTTAGGGTTGGGTTAGGGTTAGGGTTAGGGTTAAGGTTAGGGTTAGGATTAGGTTTGGGTTAGAGTTAGGTTTTAGGGTTGGAGTGTTACAGTTAGGGTTGAAGTTGCGTTAGGGTTAGGGTTAGAGTTGGTTACATTTAGGGTTGGGTTAGAGTTAGGGTCAGGATGGGTTGCTGTCTGTGAGGTGCAGAGGTGGGAATGCTGGACAAATGACCCAGGATCATCTGATGCCCTGACGATAGTTTCTAGTGGATATTCCTTTCTGCAGCTGCCAGACATGTGATTATTTAGATAACTTTTATAAGCAGATTTACTTTTTCAAGATTTTTTTTTTCCTTTTCACAGGTATTCCATTTACAGTGTTTGAGAAACATTGTTTTGTGATGCTCCCTGTCATGCAATACTACCTGTCTTTATTTTGAACCTGCAGTCACCTGGTTTATTAGATGTTGCCAATGTGAAAGATTCCATCTATAGACCCTGTGCAACAGCATAATATGACTGACAGTTCAAATGTTTATATTTAATAATAAATGTATTCTATTTACTATAAAAAGAAGCGTTGCAGGACTCTTTAAGACCCCACATTCTCTATGTTGGTTCTATGGTAGAGATATAAATAAAACATCACATTACAGACGTAAAGCTTAATTTTGCAGGAGTCTGGTGATCGTTTGATTGGGGAACATGTCTTCAATACTCATTAATTTCTTTGGTTTTGGTGGGATATGACTGTCCAATACACTGTCTGCTTTATTTCCTAGATCAACATGTTTTGTCTTCTGCACATGCATTATTTATGTAGTGTAAATAGGTTATGGACCAGTTTGGTTTTTCCTTTTTTGATCCCATCTTGGAGATTGATCTTTTTCTCCACTACATAGCAGCACTCAACTGCCCATCTTGGCAGCTTATCAGCTGTAAAAATCTTTTATGCAAAGTGACAGTTCATTAATACTGTGTGACTGGACCTACCTCCTGTAAAAGATAATTGGTGTAAGACTTTGCAATTAAAACACTCCATCTTCTTAAATTCCACCAATGTTGCAAATTGGAAATAGAATTAATTTCCTCTTCTGTGTTTCATTGCTCTAAAAGGCCAGTTATGCTGACAAGAGTGTCTAATAATGTGATGTGCAAGAGGAATTAATTAAAGATTCTTTTTGCTAAGTTTTGACATGATTGGATGATGGAAAACATGGGCATCAGTTTATTCCCCTTTAAAAAAACTATAAAGTGTTCTGATGAAGCATATATTGTTAGTTCAGTATGGAGAATCAGCAATCTGGATGATTTCAATTGCAATTGTTGATGAATTAATAATGAATTATGAAGTTGTCCGGAGACCTTGTCCCTGGGTGCTTGACAGCTACCCACAATGCTGGCAGCCTAGCAAATACACAAATGATATCAATCTAGTGTTGTGGATAGGAAGTGGCTCAAAAGACAAAGCCACCAAACCATGACTGGATAAAATGAAGATGATAAATGGTTAACACAACAACTGTAGAGAACCCAGCCTCTCCAGATTGCAAAAACAAATTGAAGAAAAATTAAGGAGGCAGGATAAAAAAATAAAATAAAAAAAAAAAAAACATCTAAAAACAAACAAAATGAGGTGCTGTAAAAAATATAACAATTAAATCAAATAATATATTATGGATGAACTGAGAGAATTTTTTGAGACAAAAGAATAGAAGGCATTACAAATCTTTAGATGACTTTCCAAATCACATTTGCCTGATAATTAAAAATATTGCAACGTAATACTTGTTTAATAATTAATTGCTGTTGTCCCACGGGGAAAAAAGGTCACTATTATGCAGCCTACAAATCAAAAAAGGTTTGAAATTTGAAGTGCCTGAGTTGATTTTCAACCTTTATTTAAAAAGAGAAATTGTATAATAAAGATTTTTTAAGGGGAGGGCAGACAATTCACTTTATGTCTTTAATATACAATTAAGGTTTTCTGCACCAGAAACTAGAAAGAAGTTGATAAAAAAAAACAACATTACTGCCTGTGTCTACGAAAATTACAGTCTTCTACATGAGATACACAAAATTAAAATGGAGCTTAATTACAAAACCAGTATAATACTTGGGAATCATATATGTACACAGTTACAAAGAGAAAGAAAACTGTCAAGCAAATCCTAAGTTAAAACAATAATCTATCGAAATCTCCTATACTTACTGATATATGTCAATCATTCAAATATGCTTATTTGTGGATTTCCAACAGATGAGTAATGAGGATGATATGCACATCAAAAAAGCAGTTACCTCATCTGGTGTGATATCCTTTTTATTTTTTGACTTTGTCCCAGATCTGAAATGCCCAATTTGAATGGTTAGACACTGGAAACCCTTTGATGTCCATTCAGGTTATATATAATAACTGTTCAGGTCTTGTCATTAAGAGAGATGGTTACATCCGATATTTGCAGGCAAAGAAAGTAGGATCAATTTTTAAAATGCTCATTTTCTCCACTTTCTGTCATTTACCAGAAAGACCAGTTAAAATGGTTTAATACTGTTTTCACATGGACTACTAGCTTAACTGAGAAGTGAATGTACTTATCATGCATATTGAGTAAAAGATAAAGATGCCAGTTATTTATGGGAAATAATAAGTAAACCACAAGTCGTAAAGGATAGTGTCACAGCTGCTAGACTACAAGTGAACACAATTATTTATTATATATGTTTCAGTACAAATCTGAATACTGGCAAATCGTTATTTACCAAGTAAAGCAATAAATGTCATAATAACAAATAAATAATATAAATAAACATGATAACGCTTTACTTCTGACACTAACCTGTAAATCTCCAAGAATTACCAAGTGCCTTTGGCTAATGACTGAATGTCTTTCTAATCGTTTTTGCTCATTGCAAGGCTTCAGGACTTCTGTGTAACTGCAAGTGCCACAAGAGTCTATCATGCTACAATAAGTAATATATCTATTCACTGCCTGTCTTTGTGGGGTTTTGTGTCATAACCAAAGCAGGATTTTTGTTTAAAAAAAAACAAAGGTCCTAAATGATTTAATTCACATTTAACAGAATGTCATTTTTCATCAAACTACTATGTATTTGCGTAGTATGCAAATTTATTAAGATGTTGGTTGTTCTACATAACTGGATCACAATATTATTCAGTACCATATTGAACTAGTTTAAATTACTCAGTTGTGCATTACTGTAAGCTCATTAATGCTTTTTTGTTAATCGAACATTTGTATGCAGAAATATATATTGTAACGACCCTGGGTCTGCTGTACCCGCGTTCGGGAAAGTTTTATGGCCCAGGGTCAAAGGTTCAACGGCAGCAGGTGTTCAGGGATGTCAGGGATAGGAGAATCACCACCAATTGGGGGCTCCGCTTGCTGTGCAAGTGGTACCCAGTTGCAACATTGTTGTCACAAATTAGTGGACAAGATGTTGCATCAATCAAGGAATAGACAGCGAGAAACCGTACATGCTTGGGACTGGTGGCTAGTGCACCGGGGGTCACGTCCTGGATGTGGGGATAAGTAGCGGGCTGCTGCTAAGGATGCTGAGAGGAACGGGCTGCTGAGACATAAAAGCTGCTGCTGGAATAAGAATAGAGAGAAATATTGGAGAGAAACAGCCAAGGAGAGCCAGAGAGCAGCAGGACTGAAAGACAACAAAGAAAAACCAGAACTGCACTTAGTTGGCTGTAGAAAGTGGATAAAACAGTGTGGTTTGGACTTTCTTTTATTAAATTTTATTATTTTGTCATAGTCTGTGTAGCACTATGCAGAGGCTCAGTTGTAGTACCACTGAATCATAAAGTAGCACACTCTACCTGTCAAGTGCAGAGTCCAAGCTTAATAAACCGCTGCATTTGAGAACCTGCAACATTTGTGTGAGCCTGCTTCATTTCCATGCAATGCTACAATATATTGTCAGACATCAATGTTTGTTGTTAATGGAAAATCTGTATGCAGAAATAAATATATTTTTCAACATTAATGATTAGTTTGTTAATTGACATTTTATATGCAGGAATAAATACATTATTTGAGGATATACCTGCATTTACCAATAATAGTAATTATATAATAACATCATTATTTTGTATAGCGCCTTTCATTAAAAGAAATCCCAAAGTGCTTTACATTTAAAAAAATACAAAAATATACAGTGCAGTAAGTCAATGTATAAAAATGGGTCTTGAGACGTGAACTAAACACAGACACAGGCTTTGATTCCCTGATATACCTTGGAAGGGAGTTCCAGAGATAAGGAGCCAAACAGCAAAAGCCACAGTCTCCCATAGTTAGGAATTTTTTTATTGGCACGAGAAAGGAGATTTTAGCTGACTGCAATTTGCGTTGGGAAATGTAGCAGCAAAGCAGATCCTTGATGTAAGATGGAACCAGGCTATTGAAGATCAGCAGCAAGATCTTAAATTCAATTCTATATTTAACTGGTAACCAGTGGAGAGATGATAAATCTGGTGTTATATAGTCATGCTTTCTTTTTGTTGTTAAAACTCACAGACTCACCCTACTTTAAATGAATTGGTTGGCTTCGTAATCTCCCATTCATATGTAAATCTTCATTCTGCTCCCTCTGAGCCCAGAATAACTGAATCTCTAATTCAAGCCAACAAGTCTCTAATTCAGCTGAGATGGACAAATAATTAATGGCCGGCCCCTTCCCAGGTCTGTTCCCCATCTTCAGGATTAGCCCCATTGGAATAGAGACATGCAAAATATTAGGAAAAGTGCCTTATCATCTATCTTTCTGCCCTGAGAGGCAGTTCTACTCCAGTCTCAACAGCCTAATTCCCCATGATCAATTCTCTCTTCGTTACATTACACCTTCCAACACTATAGCTAGCATGCCCTCTCCACCAGGACCACCAGAGGTTTTCCTCCTAATAGAGTTTTTATTTTTCCTCTCTGCCAAGCATATGGCCATCACATATTTAGTTCCCTTAACTATTTCATTGTTTACTTATTTTGTTTGTCATTGTGTGTCTCTTCTTGCTTTTATGTTATATATTGGCACATGGCCTTTGTTTGTCTTCACAGGTGCAGGTTCAGCAGGAAGCCGGTGGTCCATCCTTTTGGGGGATAGTGATTCTCATTTCCCCGACCTAGAGTTCCCATAACTCCACAGTTTGTTCGTTCAGTTAGAAGGGACCACCGGCCAAACTATTCTTTCACAGCTCATGTGCTTTATCTTATCTCATGAAAGAAGGCTCTGTCTTACTTCCTCCTTTATCCTCCTGTGACATGGCCCTCATACTCTTAGTGCTCGAGTCCTGTAACTAACAATTATTTGTGTCCTTTCAGATTCTCTTTTCTTCTTTATGTCATGGCTTCATTCGAGCTGCTCCGTCCTCTGAGGGTTGAAAACAGTTGCTAACTGGGACCCAGTCACGAGGCCTAGCCTATAACGACTCTCCGAGAAGTCGAAGGCCGATAGGGCCAGATTCAACTCCGTAGGGAAGGCTCTCTTGATTGGAGTCCAGCCCGTCCTTTTCTCTCTCTCTCCCGTTCTAGAGGCTTAGCTTCGAATCCTAAGTTGCAAAACACTCCCTTCCTCTAGCAGCCCTGGTTCCCACCCTGTGAATTACATACATTTTTCTTTAAAAAAGCAAGCAACAGTTCCTCATCTTTACTGTGGATTGTGTTACGGGTTTATTTAAATGGTGCAGTTTTCCCTAAATTCTATAGCTCTAAAAGGACTAAATCTGTCTGGCAAATCAGGGAAAATGTGGATAATTGCAGTAATTTTATTCCTGCCAGCTAAATGCCAACTGGGAAAAGCCCAGTCTATAAAATAAAATGAATATGGTGTCACTGAAAAGCAAAGTAATTATGATCATTTATACACTAATGAAAAGGATTCTAGCCATATTCACAGTCAGTAAAAGTATTTAAGGCAACAGTACCCTCAGTCACTGCATGCTAAGAGGGTTAACTGACTATCTACAGTACAAAGTAAGTACACTAACAAAGGTTGTGCTAAACACTTTAATCATTACAAATTTAAGGCAAACATTTAAAAGTAGCTTTGATGCTATTCAGTTTTGTTCATTGTTTCATATTATAAGAGTGACATGCAATTTACAATTTACCAGGCTTCCCGCAATGATTATTTTATTATAAGACTTGCCTGACCATCATTCACAGTAGGGAACTAGTTGGTTTTAATAAGCAAGTACTGTAGGTGATAATTAAAAATAAATAAATAAATAAATAAATAAATAAATAAATAATCAGACTTTGCAAAAATTTACTATTAAATGTGTTTTTAACCAGCAAGATACTTTGCGTTGTGAATATATACATGAGAGACTGAGATGCCAAATGCACAGTTCAATAACACTATTGTGTACAATTAATTTGTTTTGTTTATTCAGTCATAGTATATAATATTAAACAGAGAAACCTCAGACTCTTACATAACATGTTCAGTTTGCTATATACAGTAGGTCTCTAATGTGCAGATCTGTACAAAACAACAACAACAGCAACAACAACAAAACATGCAAACATTTCTGTTTCAATTTTAAAATATGATATCAGGATCTACACTAAGGAATATTTATTTGCAAACCTTGAATTCTTCCTCTGGGAACGTGAACGCTTTTTTTCCCTTGTCACTTATCATTGCTTCCTATTGACCTACCTGCTTTACAGCGATTAATGAAGATGGAAATATGTGTTTAAAACTGTACATCTGACACCTGTATAGTGAATGGAAGTACATGCTGGTAGGTTGTATGTAATTATTTTGTTAGCTCTACAACCACTTTACAGATGGTAGTGGTTTTAATTACATAAAAATAAACCAATATATATATATATATATATATATATTAATATATATATATATATATATATATATATATATAGGACGTATATATGTCAGTAGACTGCTGTATTATATTAACAGTCACTGTAATTCTGTGGAAATAATATGCACACGTTCACATTCAGTTCACCTTAAAATTCTGCTGTTATACGTTCATGCACATTATGGAATTCATTATACAAGGGTGTCTCATTTCTAACTGAATGTGAATCGATTTGTACTATATGTTAACTGGTTATAAAAAAAGGTGCAGATACTAAGCTGAAAATGGTGCTATTCATTATTTCAGTTTAAACTTTAATCTGTTATCTATGTACTTCAATACATCCTCTAAAAATGGAAATGGTCTATTAATATGTTAGCATGCTAGTAGTTTATTTGTGTAGTACTTTATTAGACTAGTTGCTGACAAACTGCTTTTTAAAGCGGCATATTGGTGATTATAAACTGTATTATAGCATTTAAAACCAGGAAAGAAGTGATTTACATCACTTGGGATACATATTAAGGTTTCAGAAACCTATTTTCTTTAGATAAATGAAAACAACATTATTTCAATTAATATATGGGAGTTTTATTTTTGGTTTGTTATGCTTCATTTATAATTTATAAAACCTCAATGCATGAGAGTTTAAAAAGGACAGTGCCACACATCTAAGTGGTACAAAATCAAGATGGTGCATCATGTAATCAAAGCAGCATGAAATTGCTTTAGGGTGCCAGAGACACTGTAATCAAAGCGTGATGATGTTTCATCATTATTAGGAATCTATACCAAAAAATGACTTTGCATTAAGCACTGGGGCATGAACCTAGCAGTCAGTCTAACTTATTATTAAGAAAATAAGAAATACAAAATATATTATTTCAGATTTGTATATTTTTTTATACCCACTGATCATAATTGCAAGCCACAGGAATATTTATTTTTCTGAAAACAATTCAGATCTTTCATGAGGCCCAGTAAGGAATCATTTACATTTTCTACTGTACAAAAATACATTTCATACTGTGTTATAAATTCCTCACATTTTTCCACTGCTCTTGTGAAAAAAATTGCCTATGAATTTAGCTCTTTGCCCAGCAGTTCATTGTAGAAGGGTTAAAGCTCAGCATTTGAAATGCTCCAAAGGCCTTGAACTTCAATAGGGCCAATTAAATAATCAACCCCAATTATTGTTTCCAGAGATTTTCTAACAAGGACCAAAGGGGCGGCTTAAACATGAAAGTCACTATTTCCAATATAAATTAATAAATAATGGATAAAATGTCCTAAAACCAATGATGATCTCACTTTTAACTTGTAATAGGGTGAGGCATTGAAAGAGATTTACAATTCTCCAAACTAGTTTTTTTCATTCAAGTTGAAGGCAGTTCATTGTAAAATATAAACATAAGATGACTATGTTCAGACTCTCAATAAAACTATAATAGCACAAAGACCTATACATCTGAAAGAGGAAATTGCAAAACACATTCAAGTTGCCAGAGAGTATAACACTGATTCTTCTTTAAAAGCTTACAAAGTCAGAGGCACTATGTGGATCTCATTACAGAAAGATACAGTAAATATAATTTGCCTTCAGCATTGTGAAGTCCTTTATTTTCCTCTGACAACTAAGCACATATTACTTCATGGGGGCACTGATGACCTTACTTTTAAACTGCCTCATTTCGATGTACTAACCTGGATACCCACACCTACTCTTCTGTGAATTCACCTGCATGAATGTGAGACATAGACAATTAAAGTACTTTTTTTGTTTTTAGAAAAGTACTTAAATTCTGGTAAGCACTGCTATTTCTTCTTCAAATACATACATTTCTGTTAAAATACAATTTTTGAGTAGTTTAACCAAATGTCTTTTTTTTTTTTCTTGATCAAATTAAGGTTCCTAAATGCACATGCATGACACTAAAAAATAATAAAATAAATAACATCAGGCTGAGCTTACACTGAAACTATTTTCGTGAAACAATTTCTTTCAAATTTCACATCGACATGGAATATTTCTTGAAAATATTTTAAATATCTGGTGACAACAACTGACACTAACACTGTTGGAAAAAGACAGTTCCTGAAAAGTGTGGAATTCCTGAAATATTCCAACAGTGGTAAGTAAACTCCCCTTGATTACTTGACCATTAGCTTTACTATCACCTAGCAAGTTCTTCTAACATGTATTTATCTTGGTATATACACCTGCAACAGCTGCTAACTTAAAGCATATTGCTTACATTCCAGTAAAAATCCTGTTGGATTGAAAATGACTAATAGGAGTTGATTGAAGCGTAACATTTCACTGCTATGCTGACGATACTCAAAGTTATATGCGCACTAACTGATTTGGAGTCAGCCATATCGTCTTTAACATTCTGCTTGAGTGATATTAAGAACTGAATGCAGCAGAATTTCTTACAGTTGAACCCTGATAAGACCAAGGTAATGCTGGTTGGCTTCTCATATCAGCTTCATAAACGTGAAAGTTTTAAACAGGTTGTTGATGGAGTTGAGACCCGGCCTAGCACATGTGTAAAGAACCTTGGTATTATTTTTGATCCGAATTTGGCTTTTGAAGAGCACATTCGCAATGTTATTAAGGTGTCTTGTTTCCACCTGTGGAATATTGCTCGTATTCACCTTTGTCTTACTGAGTTGGATGCAAAGAAGCCTATACATGCTTTTGTTTTTTCCCATATATACTATTGCAATGCTTTGCTCGCTGGTGTTTCAAAAAACATTCTTAACAAGTTGCAATATGTCCAGAGCACAGCGGCCTGCATTCTAACTAAAACAAAATCTTATGATCTCATCACACCAGTTTTAGCTTCCCTGCATTGGCTTCCAGTGGAGTTCAGAGTTAAATTTAAAATCCTACTATTAACTTTTGAGGCTCTGCACCAAACTGCATATGTGACCTTCTTTCACCATATACTCCTATGCGTAGCCTTCTATCTTTTGACTTTGGCCTACTAAGTAAGCAGCGTTCGTCTGGTCACCGAGCATTTCCCTAAACTGTGGAATGATCTTCCAAAGGTCATAAGGGACAGTGATACTGTTAGTATTTTTAAATCTAAACTGAAAACCCACTTTTATACATTGTCTTTTATTGTCTGACCTGTTTTGTGTTGTGGTATGTAGTTATTGTTTTATTGGACATTATATCAATTGTTTAAATAGCTTTTTTATTCTGGTGAAGCACCTTGAGATGTGCACATGAAAGGAGCTATATAAAATAAAGATTATTATTATTATTATTATTATTATTATTATTATTATTATTATTATTATTATTATTATTATTATGGCCTTAAATCCCTTAATGCTGGAAAGCAAGTCTGGTTGAACTGGAGAGCTGACAAGTTGGCCTGCTTGTTTTAAATACACTATAAGGGCCAAACAGAGTGAGGGAAGGGGAGTTGCAGCCTTCCTCCACCTGAATTACAGCTTTAGCATCTGAAAAGAATAGGAGCATACTGGCCACGTGACTGTTTTATGTGTTAAAACAATGCATGGCTCTAGTTTAGAAATTCAATATTAATGGCACCTAACCTGATAACCACTCAGAAATACTTGTCAGTCAAAATTAGAATGCATAAACAAAGATTTTAACTTTAGCTTTTTTCCAGCCAGACTCATGTTAAGGTCCTGTAAGCCCTCATGTCACCATTATTCATTACATTAGCTACAGGGGTAGCTATTATAGAATAACAAAAGCATTATGACATAAAGTAACACTGGCAAACCTTTCTATAATGCAGACACTAAGGGCTTATGAGAACATATAGTTCACTAGAATATCAATCAGACAAATCAGACACTTTAAGTTCTAGTCCCCAACAGCAGAGACATTATAATGCCTACATGATATGTGTGGTGTGTATCAAGTAACAGGAATTTACTCCTGTCCCTCAGCAGGTGCTTGCCGGTCACAAAGCTTGTTGTATTCATTACACCACAGTCTTGGCAAAGCCCTGTTCACAGGATTCCCCTTGGGCTATGGGGCCAGAACAACCAGTTGTGACTCAAATATTTACATCTTGATTTTCCAGCACAGATTGCTTTTAACAAGTTAGTGCTAAAGCAAGCACTGATCCAAGACTTGAGACTTGACTTGAAAAACTGCCTGCAGGATCATGATCAGGAAAAAAATTTAAAACAGTGCCCTTTTCTAGTAACTATGACACAGACCCTCAGTAAATAGGATATACACCTCAGATTTACTAAAAATAATACTTTTTTTAAATTTTTTTATTTAGTGTGCCCAATTATTCTTTTCCTCCAGAACATTTCAGTTTCTCACTAAAATACAGGAATGTATTATTTTCAAGCCACTCCTTTCATTGCATTTTCAAAAATACTTTGTTGTTTATTTTTCATAAAACATACACACCCAGGTGTTCAACATCTCCATTTTCACATTACTCAAGGGTAAGGATTGACTGAAGGCGTGTTAAACGTGCTGTCTTTGAGACAGACTGACAATAATAAGTACTGGCCAAGCAGAAACCATTTTCTCAGCACTCAACGCTTTCTTTGGTTTTGCCAATTTACAATGACAAATCCATTATCAGTTTTCCTTGGGAACAAAATGTCAAGGAGGCTTAAGCTACTATTATTCGAAAGAGGCTTGTAGTAATGCATTAATGGGTTAGGGAGCTGTTTATTTTCAGGTCTATTTCTCAATTGCCTAAGAAAATCTTAGGGCTTATCGTTTATATACTCATTATTGCTTTCTAGAGCAGTGGCACCACAGCAGGATGTAAAAAACAACTGTTGTCAAAATAATCAGACAGACAACAAATTCAGACAGTGATTTACAAAAACAAAGGAGAAGGTCATTTTTTTCTTCTGACCTCTTGATAACTAAACACTGTAGCAACATCAGGGATATTTTTATTTAGGGTTCTGTGTGAAACTGCTGTATATGCAATACATATGTAAAGGTGTAGAGAGACCAGTCTTGATATTTTGTGTTCAGCAGACTGTAACTCCATTCTAAAATATTCATATTCCCTCAAGAGATACATTATTATAATAATTATTTATTTATTTATTTATTTATTTATTAGCAGACACCCTTATCCAGGATGACTTACAGTTGTTACACAATATCACATTACAGATAAGTGCAGTTATAAAGTACAGTAAAATCAGTAGACAGTAAGATCAAATTCAAATAAGAGCAGTAAACTTAGAGTAAAAATGTTTGTTATAAGAGTAAAATCCATTTAGAGCATGCAATTATACTATAATGTACTATAAAAGTACTATAAATGTATAAGAACGATTTCAAATAAGAGCAATTACAAAAAACAAAATCAAGATACAGAATATAGTTATAATTAAGAGCAATTGTAGAATATGGAAAAATATGGAGATGCAAGTACTGGTATAGTTGGGTCACATATAGTCACTATAGTCGAAAGTTGAGGTTTATAGATGCTGTCTGAACAGTTGTGTCTTGAGAAGGCGCTGGAAAGTGGTCAGGGACTGAACAGTCCTGATATCTGTGGGTAGGTTGTTATACCACTGAGGGGCAAGGGTGGAGAAGGAGTGGGCTCTGGAAGCAGGGGAGCGGGATGTCAGGAGGGTATAGCTAATCTGGGAGAAATGAGGAAGGAAAAAGACAAGGTGAGCAGTAGATTTCAGATGAGCTGGAGCGGGGGGGGGAAAGCAGAGGAAGGGAGGCTGGCTAGGAGGAAGTTGCAGTAGTTAAGGTAGAATGGTACCAGGGCCTGAACTAGGAGCTGTGTGGAGTAGTTGGTGAGGAAGGGGCAAATTCTGCATATGTTGCTGAGGAAGAAGCAACAGGGGCGTGCCAGAGTAGAAATGTGCTGAGAGTAGGAAAGGGAGGGATTGAGGATGACAGCGCAACGGTACCCTATAATTGCTCGCTTGACACGACTCACATCCTTTCACTACCTATCACCTTTAAGACTATATTTACTGTGAGCTCTAAAAACCCACCTACTCCTCGTGCACAGACCCCCGGTATAATTCACCTTATCTGATGGATTCAGCTGATGATGCGTACTACTAGTGAGAATCCCTTTGTTGGATACTACCTAAGACAGATAAAGAGATTAGCAGTTGGGGGGGGGGTGGGGGGGGGGGGGTGTTGGTGTGTAGATGTCTTGACCAGGATGATGATCAGTAAAAAATGAAATTTAAAACAGTGCTTTTTTTTTTAGTAACTACAACACAGGCCCAAAGTAAATAAAATATGCATCTCTCAGACTTACTAAAAATAAGTCTTTTTTTTTTTTAATTTTGTTTGTACAATTATTATTTTCGCCTCGATTTTCTCCAAATTTGGAATACCCTATTGCTTTTCCCCTCACCGGAGCAATTCCCCACGTCTCAGGAGACTCGAAGGTTCAGTGTGCGTCCTCTGATCCCACAGCAAAGCCAGTTTCCTTTTTTTACCCAGGAACTCGAGAGCGGATGTACCGACCTCTAAAGGACAAAGGCCAGCCCTGCAGGTGTCTGCCTTTGAGCTCACTGGGCTCCTGGTCAGCAGGGTTTGCTGAAGCACAATGCGAAGACACAGTCTTTGTCAGTTTTGCCTCCCCAACCCACTGGAGTGCTAGAGCCAATGCGACACTCCCTTCGGAATCCCCACCGAAGACGACCCACTTCACACAGCCAGTATGCAAACCTGCGCTGTATGACTAACCCTACGCACCCTGCGGCTGCGCTTCTACCACACGAGCCACTCGGGGACCGCACCTAAAAATAATACTTTCTGATTGTGACAAAGTGCCCGCCCCTGTGTATATTATCTGTTATGTGTTGCGTGTGGTATGTTTGAATGTTGGTGTATAGACATTGGTACACTGGATATAAACGGGTCTGTGTAACACGAGTGTTTAAAATGTATATGTGTATTTAGGCACGAGGATTGCACAGCACTTCACGTGCAAGTAAAATGTAGTAATATGTGAGCACGGGGAATTGCACTTTATTAATTCACGTACTGGGATTCAAGTGAATAATTAATTGGTAATTGAATCCCAGCACAACAGTATATATAGATGCACATTGTCACATACTCGGGTTGGGTGTTCGGGAGTGGAGAACGGGAGAGAGAGAGAGATAGATAAGTGTAAATATAGATTTCAATTGTTTGTGTAGCATTCGTCCACTCTGTGTTTTGTCCGTGTCTATTCATTTTGTTTGTCTGTTTATTTTGGCGCGAAGTGCCGTGTCCTGTCTTTTGTTTGTTAAACCCTTTTATTTTACAATAAACCGGCGCCAGCCAGCGCCATCATCATTTCATTTCATCCGTCCTGTGTTTTGTGTATTTCATTCCTTTTCCTGGTTCTGACGCCGTCCACTTCGGCCGTCTCTGTGATACGTGGTGTCCTGAGTGGGATAACAGCGCCTCCAAGCGTCAGACCAGGAGAGGTGTTTTGTGGGAAAAAAAAACAAAAAAAAAAAAAACCCCCCCAAAAAAAAAAAAAAAATGGAAAAGGACAGCACAAGGCAGCAATCACAACACCAGCTGGAGGAAAAACAGCCCGGGTGTTACTGCTGCGCTGAGCCGGAGCATTCTAGCACCAACTGCCCCCGGTACCCCCTTGGACAGCTACCCCAACTATGCCCCATCTGTGGAGGTGAGCACTCTGTGGCCCGCTGCCCTGTCCATCAGGAGAAGGAGGAGCATGGGTCGCCTCAGTCTTCCCTCACCATCAGCTGGGAGTTTTTTTTAAAGAACCTCGCAGCAGAGTTATGTCCGGGCTGTGGGGCATATGGGCACACGTTAGCCATATGCCCTACGCAGTATAGAGAGGAGGAACTGGCCCAGGAGAAGAAGGTGAGGAGAAGGCAGAAAAGGGGAAAGGGAAAAAGGAAGGCAGAGGTCCCACCACTGTCTCCAGACCTGCACCAGTCCCCGGCAAGTGAGGGAGAGCTGCACCAGTCCCCTGTAACAAGGGTAGACTACCCGCTACTCTCGCCTCCATCGCCAGGAGACAGCACGCCACCTCCACCGGCAGGAGACTACACGCCTCCACCACCTCCACCAGCAGGCGCTGACTCCACCAGCAGGCGCTGAGCAGCAGGAGCTGCCTCTGCCTCTGCCACCTGCACTGGCAGGAGACTACATGCCTCCGCCACCTCCATCGGCAGGAGCAGAGCAGCAGGAGCTGCCTCTGCCTCCTCCACCAGCAGAGGGTGAATGCCTGCTGGGTCCAGCCAGCGCCATCATCATTTCATTTCATCCATCCTGCGTTTTGTGTATTTCATTCCTTTTCCTGGTTCTGACCCCGCCCACTTTGGCCGTCTCTGTGACACTGATGAAAAAAAAAAATGTTAAATTACAAGCTTTTCATGCACATGTGCTCTTGCTCTGAGTCGGCTATAATAACGTATAACATACTAGTAATCTAAATAGGACATCAGTGATTTTAAGGAAATATTTGTTTTCCCAGTACTTCACTTTTGTGAAAAGTGCTATGTGGCACTATCGAGAATATCCAGTGTTAATCAGTAAACTGTTTACAATACTGGTACAGAGTACATATAATGAGGCTGTTATAATGATGGCAAAACAGTTGCCTGTGGTTAACTGGCAAGAAATCTTGTAGGGCAGTTCCATAGCTGAACAGATGGGACTGGAAACCTGAGGTGCCTCTAATTACCCCATACCACTGGGCAATTTTATACTCTTTGTTACATAACCTCATTTCAACTAAACAAAAATAGTTAAACAAATAATAATAATAATAATAATAATAATAATAATAATAATAATAATAATAATAATAATAATAATTTGAAAGTCATAGTCATTGAGCTAATTGCATAAATTAAGCATCTAGAAGGCTAGACATGTACATAATTAATTATAACTATAAACACTTTAATTACCAGTACATCTTGATGTGAAAAATAAATTGTATTCATATTTTAAACACTTGTATCGCAAAGTGAACCACTCATTACATATTTCCAAGTTAATCTCTATGTTGCCTAACTCAAAATGTAATGTTCTCGCTGAAATACAGGAATGCGTTATTTTCAAGCTACTCCTTTCATTGCTTTATCCAGAATACTTTGTTATTTATTTTACATAAAACATGCACAGCCAGGTGTTGAACATCTCCATTTTCACATTACTCAAGGGTAAGGATTGACTGAAGGTGTGTTAAACATGCTGACTTTGAGACAGACTGACAATAATAAGTACTGGCCAAGCAGAAACCATTTTCTCAGCTTAAACTACTGTTATTCGTAATACTCATAGGCCAACAAAAGAGGCTTGTAGCAATATGTTAAATGGGTTAGCAAACTGTTTATTTTCAGGTCTATTTCTCAATTCCCTAAGAAAATCTTAGGGCTTATCATTTATAAACTCATTATTGCTTTCTAGAGCAGTGGCACCACAGCAGGATGTGAAAAACAACTCTTGTCAAAATAATCAGACAGACAACAAATTTAGACAGTGATTTACAAAAACAAAGGAGAAGGTCATTTTTTCTTCTGGCCTTTTGATAAGTAAATACTGTAGCAACATCAGGGATTTTTTATTTTTTTTTAATTTAGGGTTCTGTGTGAAACTAGTGTATATACAGTACATATGTAAATGCATTCAGAGAAGTACGGATGTTTTCAGGCTTGCAACACTGCAGGCCAGTCTTGATATTTGTGTTCAGCAGACTGTAACTAACAACTCCATTCTAAAATATTCATATTCCCTCAAGAGATACAACATGTTCAGATGTCAACAGAATAATGTTCACAATCACTGGAAGTTTTTATAAAAATGTTATGTCTGACATATTACAGGATAGAATCTTTTTTGTGCCATCTTCTGTATATTTGATTGACAGTCATTTGTAATATATGACTGAGGCAGGCTGACTTGTGCAGTGACATCAGACCCAGAAGAGAATGGACACTCTCAGACAGCACTGGGGTAAATGAATGCGTTGCGGCATGTTTATTTCAAAGGAACAAAAATAAAAGGTTTGAACAAACGAAAAGACGTTTACAAAAACAAATGACACGTTGGCCAAAAAAAAAAAAAAAAAAAAATAGAAAATAAATAAATAAAAGAAGTATCATGCTAGTTTAAACTAGTACTTGTTTTGTGTCTTTGTCTCTGTTTTTTCTCCTCTGGACAACCCACCCCCATCAGCTATCAATTATCTTATTAACCCCTCTGTCACACTTTACATGGTTTTAATAAATCTGCGTGACTGTTAGCTAATTCAATAATTACTAGCTGACGGTCATGCATTCTCACAAGGTATTAAAATACAAAACAATAACAAACAATGGCGGACGGCACCTCGCTCGTCCTGCCAAACATAATACATAATAAAACAACAAATACAAAATACATAATATGCACAGGGGTAGGGAGTACCCCGTCACAATTACATATTTTAAGGGGGACCAGTAAACAGAAACAGTTTGTATTTCTATTATATTGTTGTGTATTCCAAAATTAAGTAGAAAATACAAGCAAAGTACCATGTAGCAGCATAGCGTCATGAATAAGATTTAGAGTCAGGAATAGAGTCAGCATTTTAACCCTTTCTGGTCCTATGTCGGACCAGGTCCGACATTACAATTTTCCCTTTTCAGTCTGATGTCGGACCGTGGCCGACTTCCACCTAGTCATGTGAATTAATTGTTAGGCCATCAAATCCAGTGCACTATGTTCCCTTTACACAGGCAAGAGGAAAAGACCAGCTCAAGATCACCCTATTGGAAACCAAATCCTTGCTTACCTAGCTGCAAAATAGGAAAGGTGTATTTCTGAGCCTGTCCGAGATGAGGATGAGGCTTGGCTGTACTCTCTAGCACCAGCATTATGTCGACTTTCTGACCAACAGAAGTCCCTGGTTAAATTTAAAATCTCCCAACTACTTTATGAAGCATAATTTGGTTCAAAGTACTCCATAACTTAGCTTTCATTCCTTTAGACATATTTCCAACCTCGGACCACTGGAAATCATTGAAAGGGCTGTGTCCGAGATTGACAACAGGTATCCACTCAACTCCACAACCCCTTTCAATCAGAGGTGAAACCATATCTTTAAATGGGCTCATACTGTAATTGAGCAAACATTTGGAATCCTCAAAATGTGATTCTGATGTTTGGATGTTTCTAGGGGAACACTACAGTATGCTCCTCAGAAGGTCAGCAATGTCATCCTGGATTCTTGTGTTTTGCACAGCATAGCTCTCCGTAATGGATGGTGAACTTACAGAGGAAAGATTACAGAGTTAGAGGGAAGCAGATGCTGAACTTGAAGCCCCAGGGTTGGAGGTTGCTGATGCTGCAAGTACCAGGCAGATCAGACAAAGCCTCATAGACAGGGGATAACATAACTGGTACGCAGGTATGCATGCAGACCAATAAAATAAATGCTCTCTCTCAGCAAGGGAAACAGAAAAAATATTTTTGTATGTAACTTCATTTTGCTTATAGATTACTTTTTTTTATTCACTCTCCCACTCCAGGCTGCTAAAAAAAAATGTAGCCTTGGTTGAGGGGCTTGGTCATCCTCCTCACTTCGGCTGCTGGACATGTTACATTTTTGTGCATATGTGTCTTCTTCCTTCTTTTATTTTTTGGTTTCAAAATAACCTCTGTTTGCTATCGCAGACACATAGGCACTCTTAAATGGAATGTTGAATCTTTATTGGTTGTAACCTTATTCCCCCACTGTGCTTTGATTGGCTGGGCACATGATTCGCTATTTGATGTGAGTTAGCCCCGCATGAGACACAACTTCTAAATCACATTTTCGTGCGCTATCGCAGTAGTTCACTAATGCTGTAATTTTTGCCCGAACGGAAGCGGATGCGCACATATTTGTTAAATAGGACCCTTAGTCTCATTCCTGATGCTATCCTGCTACATTTGGTGTCAGCAGTGGGGCAGCGTTCCTTAGAGACTCAGAGCAGGACTGCAAAAAACAAAAAAACTAAATCCAAACAAAGTATGGTATTAGGAATTTCGCCCTACCACATACCAAAAGCTCTTCAACAAGCTAACTGGGGTGTCGGTAATAATACAGTTTGTGCTAATAAGGTAAAAAAATATTTTCTAAACTGTCTAGCACCCCTATAATTCAGAACCTGAAATATTGGACCATGCTCTCTACTTCGAAAATCTAACCTCTTTGGAAATCTGTTATAAGGTATACCTCTAGCCAATCATTTTAGGTGCATGATTTCTGGTGATACTTATAATTTTACTGTGCGTTACACATCTAAGTTAAATCACTATACTGTTGTTGCTGCTGGGAAGAACAGACAGAACTTTTCTGCTGGAAAAAGTAATTTCCTTTCAAAATTGCAGTTTTTTTTCAAGAATAAGCTCTCAGAATTACTGCTTATAGTACAACATTCTTTAGAAATCACTCACATGGGCTTTTTCTTTTTTAAATGCAACTTCAGGGATGCTCTCTATCAATTGTTTTATATGGAAATTGTTTTATGGATCATTAGAATTTTGTTAAATTTATAATGGTTATTGTAACAGTATAGTTACAATCATGGCCCATTGTAAGGATGGTACCTAAATGAGCATATTTTAACATACTAGCAGTGTAACAATGGCATAAGCTGGTACTGTCCATGGCTACCATACCATACCAGTTTGCTATCAAAGCTGGACTACTGCACAACCATTGTGTTTTCATTGCTGATAATGCTACTGTTAGTTTGCAGTTTTATCGGGATTATACAGTGGTACTGTATTGTAATGGTATTCCAAAGGGATATGCATTAGTACTGCTAGAACTTTGTACTGAATTATCACCTGGAAGAGGCAACATTCATATTGATACAAAAAGTATCCAGTGGTTTTCCACATCTCACTTTCAGTCCTGATTTGTTTTTTTTTTACACTGTGAGTTTCTTACTTTTTATCATATTACATTCTTTTAAATACACCCCACCCCCAAAAAACAAAACACTACACTGTCTTTAAAACAGTTTGGCCTAAGCATTTACAACCTAATCCAAAACCACAGTCCAGCCTCCTCTTCAGTGTTGTTTAAGTCTCATAGTAGTTAGTCTTAAATGTTTAAAAAAAAACATGCTGCTAATTTAGATTTCATGCATTCTTTCCTTTCCAACCAACACAATCCCCCGTAGCTGCGTAGGGCATAGAATTAAAGTCCTTCTAACAAATGGAACTATATTTTGTGTAGGGAACATATGATTAATTACATATCCAACAGTAGTTAAATTACGGTACTAAAAGGTGACATGAAGCATGTGGTATGAATTCTCGGTTGCTCATTGTAAAGTTAATGAGCTAGACCAAGACTCTTTTTTAAAATTTCAGTTCTAGCTACAATTGATTGATCTGTGACAGTTTAAGTTCAAGACCAATATACAAATAGGGAGCCCCATGTTAGGTTTACTGCAGCATTAGAAATAAAAATATCACAAGGAGGCAGGAGTGCATGCCATTAATAAACATTTTCTCAGCAGAGATAATTATATTTTTACATTAGTTAGTTGTACTCCAGAATCTGGATCTGATGACTTTCAGAACTGCAAATTAAGTCAATTATATTGCTTTCCATGAATGTCTTTGGATGTTCTTTTGTTGATGCTGAACTCATTAGGAAGGCAGCTTTTTCTTATTTATGTATCATGTCTGTATGTTTTGTGTTACCCTATGTGAATTGGAGAGAATGAATCTGAACTGTAAATCTACCTCCTGACAAGGAAGGGCACAAAGTAAGGTTGATATTAAGCCTTCTCAGGGATGGGCCAAATCGATAGTCGACCATATTAGTGAAAGGGCGTAGCTGTAAGACTGCTGAACAACTCTATTGTGATCAGCTGTGATGCAAGAGGTGATTGGATGGTGCCGTATTGATGACAGGGAGGAGTTTAGCAGTACAAAGGGGATGCAGATACATGAGTGGGCCCCTTACACTGACACGCTGACAATCCGGAGAGCTGTGTTTGTTATTGTTTTGTGTAATCAGACAGAGACGGATTCGAGAGCTGAAGCCACGGAGCCAGCACTGACACATCACTTGTACCTGTACCAGCACTCTGAACATGGGCACTTGTACATCTTGGACTGTGTTATTATTTTGGGAACCTTTTTGTTTGAGACTGCAAGCCCACTGTCTGAGCCCCGATACCATTGTTGGTAGAGGGGACAGTTCTGTGAAATAAAATGCGACCATTATTACGAACACACTCTTTGTGGACATTGCACCACTCACATCGTGACACATGGGGCAGGATTTTCAAACACCAGTGTTATTGTATCGAACTCGTGGTATAGTAACAAGAGCTTTAGCAGCAAGTGATTTTCAAACAAAACGTGTTAATTAAATAAATCTGTTAATGCTTTGAAATTGAGCCTATGATCATTAATGAATGCATTTCTCGTTAAAACACTTAATTGTCGCAGGTCACCTACATCACTTTCTGTCTCAATGACTAGATATGTGGAACTCGTTAAACCTTTGCGGTCCTATGTCGGACCAGGTCGGACATTACAATTTTCCCTTTCCAGTCCGATGTCGGACCCTGTCCAATATCATCAAAAAGACGTAAAGCACAGGTCTCTAGTTGTTTTTTTCTCCAGAAAAAGCTGAGAAAACCTTTCAATGGCTGAGTGAGATCGATTGGAGCCGAATGAAGCCAAAAAAAGTGTGTATCTGATTTATCCATGCATGTGAACAGGGGTGTAAGGGTGACATCAGGAAAAGAAAAGAATAACACAAGCAAGCAGTACTGGGGTTGAAACCGAGACACAACGACTGCACTCAGTGTTTTAATGAAACAAAAAGGTTTAAACAAAAACAGCACACGGCACCTGACGCCAAATAAAATAGAAGAACAAAATGACAAAAAAGTAAACAAACAGTGGACGAACAGACAAACACGGTGAGTTAAATTAATTATTTAGTTTTACTTCTCTTTTTGTTTTCTCCTTCTCCCCACCCATTTTCCACCACTGAACACACAACCCTGAGTGACTGAAAACATGCTGCTTTTATACAGCTGTACCTAGACTTAATTGCTAATCAATCATTCAATTGGAGTCTCGGTACAACTGCATGTGAATTAATGAAGTGCAATTCACCGTGCTCACATATTATTACATTTTACCTGCACGTGAAATTCTGTGCAATACCCATGACTAAATACAAATTACACTTTATAACTCTCTTTAGAACACTAATTTATATCCTGTGTATTTTATACATAAACACCAACATTAACACACTACATAAAACATAAAGCACTAATAAACACAAAAGGGTGGTACACTCCGCCACATATGCCCCCCTTTGTGCGCAGCACACCTGGCCCCAATGGCCACCTCCCCCCTCAGTCCCACAGTCCCGGTCGTAGTCCCGGCCCAGGAACAGGGGCAGCAACGAGCCAAAGGTGGCGGCCATAGTGGGAGGTCCTCTTCCCACCCCAACAGCCCTAGTGGCCAAGGCAATCCTGGCAACCTCCTGGCTGTCTGTAGGGGTGGTCTCCTGACCTTCCCCCCCCTTCTCTGTCACTGGCAGCGCCCCGTTATTTGATCCGATCACCAGTTATCCTGTGGAAATGCAGGGCTGACAGCAACCCCAGACAAAGCGAAGCCGGCAGCGGCCCCAGGTGAAGCAGTTCCGGCGACCTTAGGCGACTGCAGCAGAGGACCCTCGGGAGGCGACGGCAGCAGCAGCGGACCCGCTGGCAGTCTGGGCACGTGGCTACATATTTCGACACATCAGTATGGAGTCCTACCCAATAGAATTGAGCCAATATCAGTTCCCTTATTTTGTCAGCTCCGAGGTGCCCCGCAAAAGGGATATCATGCGCTGGCCACATGGCCTCAGGCCGACAAGACGGGGAAACCAATAATTGTGTTACAGGCTGTCCGTTGCCCGAGGCTACGTTTACTCTACACAGTAATTGTCCCTTGATACTGAAGTGTGGATATACTAGCGCCCCAGTGCCATCAACATCATTACCTTCAATAGACGGAACCGGCCCTCAAGCATGCACTAGTGACGGGTGATTATGTGGGCCCACACTATGTCCACGCTTGAGTGCCACATGTCCGGTATATTGAGAGGGCCTGGAGTAGCATCTGCCCTAGATGGCCAAGTAACCTCGCCCTTTTGGTCACACTGCGTTACGACTCCCTTTGACTGGTGTTTGTTACCATCCAAGCACTCTCCCACCAGACCCCAGCCTTGTCTTAGTGGAAGCGACAGCGTGGGAGAAGTACAGGCATGGAAAAGTGCAAAGCAGTTTAGAAGCAGTTTGAAAGCAGGTTGACAGCTGCAGAAGAAACTAAACTTAAAAAAAAAAATTAACATGGTTTTCAAGTCAGTAATCTGTGACACCTGCATGATGTGGGAAATCGGAGAAAACCCAGCAGAGCTAAACCAAGTGTGCGTAAAGTGTCGTATGATCCAGGACTTGCATAAACTAGTAAGTATGCTAGAAATAGAGCTGGAAGAAATGCGACAGCAACAGGATCTTGAGGAGCTGGCACAGCCACAAATCATGGAAGTCTGTACCACCACTAACAGACCGAAAGCCACCAGGGAGATAGAAGGTCAGAACATCTGGGTTCAGGTAGGCAGAAGCAGGGAAAAAAAGAAACTTCGTCAAACACAACCATCAAAACATTCAACAAATTTGAGCCACTTCAAAATTTTGATGAGCAAAACCAAAATCAAGAGAACAAAAGGAACAACATCCAGGACCCTATTAACAGTGGTGACCAGACAGCAAAAAGAAGGGCGGTCATGATTGTTGGGGACTCCATATTGAGAAACACAGCAAGTTCAGTTTGCAGTTTGGACCCCCTTACTACAACAGTGTGCTGCCTTCCAGGAGCCTCCGTCACGCACCTCACTGAGAACATGGACAGGCTCCTAGAACAAACAGGAGACGACCCGGTAGTAGTCGTCCACATCAGTACAAACAACATTAGAAGAGACATACCAAAATCCCTGCAAAACAAATTCAGAGAGCTAGGAAGGAAATTAAAAGACAAGACCAAAACTGTGGTATTTTCTGGGATACTGTCGGCACCTTGCAAAGGACCATATGGACAGCTGGAAATAATTAATCTAAATGCATGGCTGATGTGGTACACACGGGAAAGTTTCACCTATCTTGATCATTGGACCACATACTACAACAAGGACTATCTGTATAGACAGGAAGGACAGCACTTCAATAAAAAGGGAACCAATCTACTTGCGAAAAGATCCTCAAGCAGGTTCAGAAGCATTTAAACTAGAAAGGAAGGGGGGAGAAATCAACAAAAAAACAGAAGGGAGACCGCATCAAAACATGGACAACAACTCAGGTAAGACAACTAAATGCTAGATGTATCAGAAACTAAATTTTAGAACTTGAAGATACTGTACTAACAAGTAACTATGATGTGATAGGTGTTACAGAAACTTGGTTGTCTGAGAGTGATGGGGACGAATATAATATTTGTGGGTATACACTGTATAGGAAAGACAGGCAGGACAGAAGAGGTAGAGGGGTAGCGCTATACATAAGAAACAGTCTTGAAGCCCAGGTGTTAAACCTGGACAAAGATAACAAAGCTGAATCAATATGGGTCAGAATAACAGACAAAAATTCAAAGGGCATAATAATAGGAGCATGCTATAGACCGCCAGATTCAGATGGTGAGCAAAATAATCTGTTATACAATGACATTAGAAATGCGTGTAGCAAAGGAGAAGCCATACTAATGGAGGATTTCAACTTCCCCCATATAAAATGGGAAAACCCGGTGGGGAGCACGGCGGATGAAATTGAAATGGTGGAAATGACAAATGACTGCTTCCTAACACAATTTGTCAAGGGACCGACTAGAGGGTGCCTTGACAAAGGAGGATACTGACAACATGTCAACCAGTTCCTATCCAGTTTTAAATGACATAACCGAGGCATTAGGAGCTCTTAAAATAAACAAATCCCCTGGGCCGGATGAGATCCTCCCAATAGTACTCAAAGAAATGAAAGAAGTTATTTACAAACCACTAACCAAGATCATGCAACAGTCTCTTGACACAGGGGTTGTACCAACAGACTGGAAAGTTGCAAACGTAATACTGATCCACAAAAAGGGAAACAAAACTGAACCAGGTAACTACAGACCAATAAGCCTGACTTCTATTATATGCAAACTTATGGAAACTATAATAAGATCCAAAATAGAAAATTACCTATATGGTAACAGGGTCCTGGGCAGTCAACATAATTTTAGGAAAGGGGGAAACTAACCTGCTTGATTTGTTTGAGGATGCAACATCGAGAATAGATAATTGCAAAGCATATGACATGGTTTATTTAGATTTCCAGAAAGCTTTTGACAAAGTCCTGCATAAAAGATTAATTCTCAAACTGAACACAGTTGGGATTCAAGGAAACACATGTACATTAGGGAGAGGTTAACATGTAGAAAACAGAAAGTACTGATTAGAGGAGAAACCTCTTAATGGAATGTGGTAACCAGTGGAGTATTAGGTGTTAGGTCCTCTGCTATTCCTAATCTACATTAATGATTTAGATTCTGGTATAGTAAGCAAACTTGTTAAATTCGCAGACGACACAAAAATAGAAGGAGTGGCAAACACTGTTGCAGCAGCAAAGGTCATTCAACATGATCTAGACAAGATTCAGAACTGGGCAGACACATGGCAAATGACATTTAATAGGGAAAAGTGTAAGGTACTGCACGCAGGAAATACAAATGTGCATTATAAATATCATATGGAAGATACTGAAATTAAAGAAGGACTCTATGAAAAAGACCTAGGAGTTTTTGTTGACTCAGAAATGTCTTCATCTAGACAATGTGGGGAACCTATAAAAAAGCCCAACAAGATGCTCGGATACATTGTGAAAAGTGTTGAATTTAAATCAAGGGAAGTAATGTTAAAACTGTACAATGCATTAGTAAGACCTCATCTTGAATATTGGGTTCAGTTCTGGTCACCTCGCAACAAAAAGGATATTGCTGCTCTAGCAAGAGTGCAAAGAAGAGCGACCAGAATTATTCCGGGTTTAAAAGGCATGTCATAAGCAGACAGGCTAAAATAATTTAATCTATTTAGTCTTGAACAAAGAAGACTACGCGGCGACCTATCTCTAGCATTCAAAATTCTAAAATGTATTGACAATGTCGACCCAAGGGACTTTTTTGACCTGAAAAAAGAAACAAGGACCAGGGGTCACAAATGGTGATTAGACAAAGGGGCATTCAGAACAGAAAATAGGAAGCACTTTTTTACACAGAGAATTGTGAGGGTCTGGAATCAACTCCCCAGTAATGTTGTTGAAGCTGTCACCCTGGGAAACTTCAAGAAGCTGCTTGATGAGATTCTGGGATCAATAAGCTACTAACAACCAAATGAGCAAGATGGGCCGAATGGCCTCATCTCGTTTGTAAACTTTCTTATGTTCTTTTGCTCCCTCCCATTTTGCGAGCCTTCTGTTTGTTTTTCAGTGACGGAAAACTGTAGAAAACATTTAGGCTTGAAACGGAAACACATCACTAATTTGTTCCTTTTTCTTTTTTTTCTGCCACTTTTACGTGTGAGGTCAAGACTGCCATTAATTTAACCAATTCTCTATAATTTGTTCCGTCTCAACCCAGAATTATTGGGTGTGGTAGCCTTTCTATTTTCCTACCGATAAATCTACTTTTTGGGTGGGGTATGTCGCAGTATCTGCATGGAGCAGGAGAGCACCATCTGGCCTTGTGGCTGCCATGACACACTGCCAAAGAGTGCTGCTTTAATTAAGGCTTGCTCACACCTTGTGTCCACTAATGCGTGGGTTGTCACCTTGCCTAAAATTGTATTAACAATATAAGCCTCCCCCCCTCACCCCAGGCCATTTTCTCCACGCTTACATACTGCAGATGCCCAATTGCACGCCGCCACGTCATACTCCATTGCTGATGGGCATGATCTAGCCTGGTGCCTCTGTTGTTTGCATCTAAAACAGACAGGGGAGGAGGGAACATTGGTTATACATTTGTCTCATTGCTGGTATGGCAACAGGGCCGGGGTAGCAGCTTTATTCCCGCTGGGGGCTAACCCTGACCTCCTTGAAAAGGAGGTCGGAGGTCTAGGAGGGCTCGGTCCCATTGTTGTAGGTAGAGCAGAGAGAGGAGGTGGTGTGCAGCTGCTCTGGTGGACAGGAGCTTTGGCCAGATTGGTGTGGGTTGAGACAAGGGAGTCTTGAAAATCCTCAGACTGTTTTATTGCTGCTTCCAGGGTGGTGGGGTTGTAGCACCGTATCCATATCTGGGTTTCGGCGCAGACCATGTGGCAGAATTGCTCCACTACTAAAGCTTTGCCCATTTAAAGACCCATTTTCTGGGCGGGGCTTAGCCAGTGCACCGTGTGGTACTCTCAGAATCGTACCCTGTACGTCTTCCCCGTGATGTTGAGCTGACCTAGAATGGCTCACTTTGTAGTTGGCGGCTTCGGTCTCAGTCATGGCCTGATACATCAACTGAGCCTCCCCAATCAGACAGGATCCCAGCTGGGCCATGATGCGGTGGTAGCCAGCTGCTCGTAAGTGACCAGGTAAGCCTCGGGGTCATTCTCCGCTGTCATTTTCATTGCCCTTGGCCTTGGGGCCATCATCACAGGTGCTGGTGGTATGTCGGTCTGGACCGCCAGACCGATCTTCTCCACCAGCGCTGTGTATCGCTCCTCTCTCCGTCTCTCTGCAGCCTCCTGTCTGCTGTCCAGCGCCTCCAGCAGCACTGAAAGTACTGTGTGATACATAATCTGTGGTGTTGTGTTCTGACAGCACGTGTGGCAAAGTGTAAACAATAATGAAGGTAAGTAATAAAGCAACGTATATTACTTAATTTATAATCCCCGGGTTTGCCTCTCAAATAATAGTCCTATTTTTATTATACACCCACACAAAACACATACACAAGTCAGTTAGTGCGTGAATTAGTGGTCGTGGTGCAAATACAGTTATAAATTATACAAGTGCAGTGCTGTTCCGGGTTTTTACTGGCCTGTCGACAGCTCCAGAACGTGTTAGCTGTCTAGTGATAACAAGCAACAAATAGACAAAACAAACAAACACTCACGATACGGATAAACAAAACACAGATTCTTCAAGGTCACTTCAGAAACCAAAACGAAGGAACAGATAACATTGTTTTGACCCCTATTTATACCGTCATTCATGACCCCTTGGTAAGCATCTGCCACATAATTTCCCTTCCGTGTCAATGAGTTAATGTACCGAAGCTCCATCTCTTTTCTACATGACCGACTTCCTTTTAACCATCAGAACGAAGTGTCAGGCCAAGTAATCCAAAGTACTCTGTTCCTGTTACTTAGTGCACTCACAGGTCGGGAGTGAGATTTACTATCAAGAATCATTGTCTTCCTGTCACAGTTCCTCTGAAAGGTAAGATATTTATTACAGTATTTTGGGCACAATAGGCATTGGAAATTATTATGTATATAATATACATATTCATCAATTGCACAACAGGCAAACAATGCACAATAACAGGAATGTCAATGGTATCCTGATAATCAGAAAACTACTGGGCTTTAACTTACAGGCTTCTAATTTATTGCCCAGAATAATAGTTCTTGTATGGCTGCATTGTGGATGTGGTTTATGTGGACTTCTGTCTTTGGCATGGACACAATGCCCTTATTATCTATTTACATTAGGCCCTGATCTACCAGTACTGTGGTTAAACTCAGTTGTTTCTTGTTTGTCTAATTCTTTGTATTGGTTCCATTATGTTCTATTGTATATGCAAGAAGACAAGCAAAGAAAACCTTCTTTGTGTTCCAGGAACTATGTCAAAGAATATGGACCAGTGGGGAACAAAATAATTCATAATTCATAAAATAAATTTTAAAAAAAATTGAATTGGCAGAACCTCTAGGGTATAGCAGACTGTTGACCACTGAAATCCTTGGGGGGCATTGTACAGTACAGTTCCTTTATATTTTACCTAATGGAAATTGCAGAGTTGAGATTTGGGTAAGACAGAAAAGGGAAACCTGAGAAAAATGGAACTCAATTCTGAAAACAGTAAGAGAGAGAGAGAACGAGTAAGAGAGAGGTCTGATTGCCAGCCATCTGTAATTGGAATTTGGACTATGCAGTGTGAGTGTTTGTCAAGGGATATGGAAAAAGATGCTTCTTACAGAAAATACAAACAATGTAAGCCAATCCAAAGGTTTTTATACTTCAGAAACATAGGTTATTCTGGAACACATCCCAGGAGACTCCCATCTGATGCAAATGCAACCTGCTTAATACAAAGCCTGTCTGCACTGACAGCTAGCATCATTTTTTTTTTTAAAGATGTTTAATCAGTGTACCTCTATCCATGAACTATTAGTGCCTAGAATTATTTACGACCTTACAGGGGTCTGTTCAATTTATCTAAATATTGACAGATCTAAAAAGTATCACTGTTTAGATCATAAAAATAGGTCCCTTTTTACTTGATTTATGTATGTAAAAAAATGTAGACTACAGATCTATTTGTAATTGTAATGGCAGTGTTTAGGTCCTGATTCAATAAGTTGAAACCCAATATATAAAAGATACAGTAATAATTGCCTGCTCCACTAGCCAGTATTGTTGTTGGATTTTTGTTAATGATGTGTGATGTTTTGCTTCAGCTCATTTATTCCATTCTGGTTTTCACAGGTTAATCTGAGATCTAAAACCCCACTTATTTCTTTCATCAAAACATTATGAGTTGTATGAATAAAAGCTTTTTGTTCATAAATACCTTTCTTCGTGGTGCTTATGTGTTTCATTTAGGTTGCAGAGACGTATGCTCGGTCATCAAAAATTATAACAATGTATTCGTCAGCTATTAATTTAATATTCATGGTTCATAAATGTAATTTTAATTCTAGTTTCATTTACTAATGTTGGATGTATACACTTTCATCTGTTCATATCTCCTTTGTATGTAACTGTACATATGGCCACTTTATGATTTTTATATCATCATTTCATTTATTTCTACCCTCCTTAGTCTGTGAGTCAATATTAAATAGATGTTAGGATTTTCATTTATAATCAAACACGGTAGGGTTTTTTTTAGGCTGGGAACTTGAATAAGTGATCATCCCAGTTAAAAACAATCAAGGTTCCAACACTAAAAATATGCCATATCATTTTAAAACTCACAGAATTACAGCTTTGGAAGCTACATTTTACTTGAATATGAAAATGGTCATGTGTCCATTGCGTACTGTAACTCAGTTTAACCTCATCTTCCTCAATTGGACCTCACATAATTGCAGTCTCTCATCAAAACTTAAACTAGAAATTAAGAGTTTGGGGGTCATCTTTAATCCTGATCTATCATTTGAGACTCATATTAGGGAAGTTACTAAATTATCTTTTTACCATTTGAGAAATATAGCCAAACTGAGACCAATTATTTCCATATCTGATGCAGAGAGACTAATGCATGTCTCTGTTTATCTAGAATTGATTATTGAAATGAACTTTTTTTCTGGTGTCCCAATAGTGTGGTATCCCACCTGCAGCTTGTTCAGAATACCACCACTAGAATTCTGACTTAAACCAGGAAAAGTGAAAATATTACCCTGTTTTGGCTTCTTTACACTGGCTCCCCTGCTGTATAGCATTGATTTTAAGATTTTACTGTTAACTTACAAGGCCCTGAATGGATTATGACCTAGTTATTTGCAAGAGTTACTGACCCTGTACCTTCCAAACCGCACACTGAGATCACAAGATGCTGGGCTGCTGGTTATTCCTAGGGTCAACAAAAGCAACACGGTAGGGGCGGGGCTTTTTCTTGTAGAGCTCTGGATTTATGGAATGCCTTCGTTTGTCAGGGAAGCTGGGACCGTTACAGTTTTCAAGTCTTGACTAAAAACGCACTTCTATAAAATGGCTCTCTTATCTTAGTGGGTTTTAATATAACTTTAAAATTTCTGCTTTTGTATTGTGTATACTGTTTTTGAAGTCTGTTATTTAAATGGTCTGACTGTGGCAGTTGTATGTGTGACATACTATACAAATGTATTGTGGTTTGTTCTTTTTTCTGCTATGTACTGCACAGTGCTTTACGATAGTTTTGTATAAAAAGCGCTATATAAATTAACTATTTACATTACAAAATGTAAATTATGAGTATTCAAGGGAAACAAAAATAATATTTATAAACATGTGAGAAGCAATATGGAGAGTGTTCAGAATATATTTCAAGCTAATGCCCATGAACAGAAATACATAAGCAGCTTGACAATTGCATTGCAATTCAATTAAAATGAGTTAATTAAGCCCCCCAATTTTGATGCCTAATACAAACAGTACAAAATTAACTTGCATAGCAACAAACTACTCATCCAGCAACAGGATGTTTCATTTAGTATGATGTTCATTGTACTGTACTGCATTCCAGATCTGACAAATCTAAAGCATAAGTACAGCTGTAAGAGTTAAAAACCATGTTCTACAAATATGACTATTGTTTGACAATGGGGAGGTTGCCCACATAAGGCTTGGTTGTTAGATTTGTATACTGACAGACTGATACAACTTGGCTTAATCAGTCATTGTTAAGCAGTAAATGTCATGCTGTTTGCATTTTCTATACAAACTCGTAATAGATTTCACATTTATTTAGCACCCTATTATATATTGTATACTAAGAAATACAATGTCAGATCTTAAAAACAGAGATAAAATGTCAGATATTAAAAAACTTCAAACTGCTATATTTTTGGTAGAAAAGACAGAAAAGGAATAGTTAAAGGTGATGAATTCAAAATGTCACTACACGACATTAATGGTAACCCTATCGCATTTTAATAGTCTAACTGGCAAGTATTAATTGAATATCAGAAGATTTAAAGAATGAAACAGATACAACAAAGACAGCAACCCCATTATGAGAAGACCTGGAAATAGTATAACAGCACAAGCTATCACCAGGCCATGAAAGCTGAAACCACAGTAATCAAAACAAAAGCTATTTAATTGGCCCAGTGGGGTAATACATCAAAACAAGTTGTCTGTCCCCCCATCCCCAGCCTCTCCACTTGAGTATAAACAAACTTGCTCAACAAGGACAATAACTGGATAGAAAACCGTCAAGCTGCTGTTTCCCAGAGAGATAATCAGAAAGACAAAAAAGTCCCAGAGCATGTGTCTGTCTTTTATTGAGCACTCAATATCATTGGTGCTGCCATCAGTTATCAAAGGGAAGTGAAAGGCCCTCTACATTTTGGTCCAAGTGACCATACCTCGCTGCAATGCGATCAATATAAGCTGATCTAAAGATAGCTTCTCAAGATATTTAGAAGCTCAACAACACGCTCTGCTACTGTATTTGCAGACAGGCTAATATTGCTAAAAACATTTCTCCTGTCAGGACATACGACCTCAGACACTTTGATTATACAGTCTTCAATAAATTCACCATCATTTCACTTACCATATAACTTACCAAAACCACTGCCTTACTCTTTTTTCACTTTCTGAAAAAGCTGCTGCTGCAACACTAATCCTTTCTTTAACTACAAAAGCTGCTTGCTGCCGTCTCTCTCTCTCTCTCTCCTCCTCGGTATTTTTCATACTGCTCTGCATGCTGTGTTGTACAGTGCTGTTTAATATTGTACTCTTTTAAAATGGCAACTCTTTTCTTGCAAATCAAACATGTCTCACTCTGTTTGTACAAAAAATAATCAACCGTCCACTTCTTGAAATTGCCTGTTTTCGTGGTCAATTTTTCTCTTAGACTGAGACATTTCTTTAATCATTTACGTTTGTTGGGATCCCTGTACGATATATTTTCTAGTGGCTGCTACGACGAGTAGTTCATATAGTCTCAGTGCCACTCATACTTTTTGTACTGATGCTGACTCAACGGAGAAATCTTTTGAAAGTTTAGATTATCTTTTGTCAATTGTTATGGCAGAAAATGTTGGACTTTCAATGTCACAAAACTGACAGTTCAGTTGCTCCTCTCGAACACGTCAATTTCTATGAATTCTTATCTCTGCTGTAAACTAGGACTGTGTCAATTTACGGTAGCTAATGCGACAGTTCTTAAAGTGGTAGCAACTTATTACAACAGAACTAACCATAAACAATGCCCAACATTGCCTACACACGTTTTGTTTACTAAAGTTTAACGCATGCAGCTCCATGTGGGCCTGATTAAATTACTTTTGTGTAACTGTTTATTGGGCCGGTTTGCAGCGCTGCTTTGACTGACGAATGTCTGGTAACGGCGGGGGCAATATGCTTTATGTTTCCAATTTTAATCTAGTTTAAAAGTGAGTTTCCTGCCTGAACCACCGCTTTGCTGAATTGGCCAGACTGGCATCCCCATAAATTCCCAGGATCTGTTGTTCTAAAAAAAATGATGCCAAATAGTGATAATACCAAGTTTCATGACAAAAGCAACATGATAGGTAAGGTTTTTTCTTGTAGAGCTCCTAAATTATGAAATGCTCTGCCTTCATTTGTCAGGGAAGCTGGGACCATTACAGTTTTCAAGTCAAGACTAAAAACATACTTTTATAAAATGGCTTTCTTATCTATGTGGGTTTTGCTGCTTTTGTATTAAGTGCATACTGTTATTTAAATCTGTTATTTAAATGGTCTGATTGTGGTAGTTGTATGTGTGACTTGCTATAGAAATAAATACATTGAATAAGTGGTTCTTCAGATACTCTATATGTAAAAGTGTGAATAGTAACATACCTATGTACTTATGTAAGCTTGTACGACTGCATCCACAGTATAGTCTTAGTATAGTATAGGATTGTATAGTATAGTCAGGAATTCTGGTTCACAAAGCACCTTAAACAAGGGAACAAAATGGTAAATTATATATTTGCAGCCACTGCTTCTCTGTATCCTGTCGGCTTTTTATTACAGTGACATAACCACTAATAAGAAGGCTGTAGGGCTCATGTAACACCTTTAAGCTTTTTGTGTTGTGATAAGACACAATTGACATCCAACCAAAGGGCTGAACAAAACCTTTAAATTCCAATGCACAATGTCAGTAGAGGTTCATCTTAAACCTTGAAGGCATAAAGAGATACAAACTCTAACTTGAAAACAACCACACAGTGTTATGGGCTCCTAAATAGAATATCTCCTGCTCTGTCAGCTCTGTTCAGTCCAGACCAGCACTAAATCTGGAGGGCATAACTGCTGACGAGCTGGCTCTACCCATCTCCTACTGATAAATTGAGTTTCTACTGAAACTGGAGCTGCTGACAAAGGCAGTTTGTTTCATTTGAACTAGCTCTGGAACACACAATTTCTAGCACATAGTACATTGAACTAGAACAAATAAATGCTACTGCAGCTGTAGCCCAGGAGCTGAGGCAATCAGCTGAGGAAGAAACACTTTAACAAAAAAAAAAAAATCCAGGGATATCTGCTGTTGTGCCAAAGCAGGCAGCAGAGCACTCTACAAAAATGATGAATTATATTTGATGTACTATAAATAGGAAATAGGAAAGCAGAATACATTTTAAATAAAGTTACATGCAAAACAAAAAAAGAGTCAAAGAGAGAAAGAGAAAAAGATCAATAACAATTGCTATGAGTGCTGGTTCTACACCAGCACGATACTTGTTGGCCATCATGCCTTTTGTTTTGAGTGTTTTGTTTTGTTCAATTGTTTGTTTTAAAATAAACCGGCACAGCAGTGCATTCACTCATCAAAATGTGTCCTATACACCCTGGTCCGGTGTCACCACAGAACCTATTCGTGACAGGCTACTAACACAGAAAGACTCTACTTATAGTACCATATAGGTAAGGAACTAAAAACTGTAATTCCTTTTGGTACATTTACAATTTATGTTTGTTGAATGTTACCAGCATATTTCGCTTTTTGTGTTCAACTTCAATTTGTGGTCCTTAGAGATTTTGATTCTCTGGATACAGATTTTTATTGTGCTTTGACCATAGACAGATATGTTATAAATACATATGGAATAAATTCACTTAAAAGAAGCTTTATATACCCACTGTAAATGTGGCATCGGTTAAGTATTCAAATATCTGCTCAAATATTTAAATCACAGGTGAACTAGTTCCAAAGAGTTGAAATAGCTTTTGGGGCCTTTAAATTGTTTTTTAAATGGGTATTGCTTGATGTTTGCCAACTTTGTCATGACATCTTCACAAGATAGCATTTCTTAAACTAATTTCTTCTCTCTTTCAAATAAATAAATACATCAATAATCACAGACAAGCCCTGTTTAAGGAATATGGTATGTGTGCCAAATCATCCCAGTAGAATTGTCATCTGGAAAAAAATAAATAAATACGTAGCATTACAGTCAGTGACAACACAGTGAAATATAAAGGGTTAATACTCATTTAGGTAAGGAAGGTGGCTAATTCCAGTTGAGATAAAAGAAGATGGAGGAACTGCATGTCAAATTCATAATGTGGGATTATGAAGACGAGGACAGCTCAGTTCAACAGAGGTAAAATATTTGGGCCATATTTTCAAAGTGTTTCCTCCATTTCTTAATTAAGTCAATTTTTTTTAAAACTTAAACATCTATTCTCTTCAGCATTCTCAAGGTGTTTGATTTCATAACATTAAAATTATTTATTCTCATTTCAGAAAATAGGAGTTAATTTAAGATTGGATGAAATACCTTGAAAATGTGGCCCTATAGTCTTTATTAAATATAATTGATAAATATGATCTTTTGCATAACATTCAATGTTTTAGCTTATTATCTATAATAATGCATAATTAGGTTGTTTCTAATAAGGTGGTCTTTAATTATTTGACTAATTCCCAGGTTGGGGCATTAGTTTATATGTGCTCACACATCAGACAACTGTTTTTATCAGCTCTCACTTACTGTTTGTGAGCTAATTGGATAAACTGTGAATACTATATGCAGTCTATTAAGCAAACAGATGGTTCTGGCAGCTATCGTACCCATGGCTTCACGGTCAGCCTCTACACTTATCTTTTAGTTACTTATGGACAGAGGTACTTCGAAAGGCGAGAACAAAGGCCGAAGAATGTAGTGTAAAATGCATTTAATGTATTAGTATTGTCATCCATCGCATGAGTTTTCTAACTGGAATCATTTTACACTATTGTTGTTTTCCGTTACTAGCACAGTTCAGTGGGCTCTTTAGCGTGGGGGAATGTGGAAGCGCTGTGTTAAGCTTCTCCTGGGAAGCTCTTTCGTTGAGAGCAGCCTTAAATAAAGTGCCTCAGGTGCCTAAAATAGGACTCATGCCTCCTAGTGTGTTATTGCTCCGCTAACAGTAAATGCATTCTGGCTTACGCCACAATCCTCAATAACATGATAATGATATGAAACAGATTTTATAACAGACAGTGATGTAAAAATGTGTTTATAATGAGTTTATTATACAGTACATCTTTGATCGATAATATAACATCAAAGGTATTTTGGAATCAAACTTTTCTGTGTATATTTTTTGCCTAAAATAATATAAATTATCAGAGGAACGTATGTGTTTTAAGCTGGTATAGGGTCTTCGTTGAAACATCTTGAAACCTTTTAATTATTCAACAAGTTTCAAAGACATTGCCACTTAATCTTTGTTTCTGATCAACTGTATTTAAACTCTGTGGACAGAGAATTAAAAGTGGAATACTATAATAAAAGCAAGTGAGTTGGATGCCAGTCATGTGTTACAAACCCATCTTATCTGCTCAATTCTCCAACAGGGACCTAGGGGAATCATGTTAGCTTGTTTATAGCCGAACAGATTTGTAATAATCTAGTCACGTCCTCTATGTCTTTCTGACTCGCTATAAGTAGGCTAAACACCAAAGAGTTTGACAGTAATCTAAAACTATGTTAAATCATGGGGTTCTAATCTATGATGGAGTGATACAGCACAAGTCAAACAGCCTGTCTACTATCTAATACACATGAAGACAGGCTAAGAATAGGGAACGTCCTTAACATTATATTTGAGTCTGTGAGCCACTCTAGCTAGAGCAAGCATGAACACAAACACACATGTCTTTGTGAAATCATGAATTCAAAATCTTCACCACCTGAATGGCTCCTCAGAAAACAGTATAAATACAGAACAGACAGTAAAGAATTTGCTCAGATAAGTGTATCAATGGAGGCAGATTAAATTTCATCTGAAGCTTGAGATCAATCAAAACAGGAAGACCATCCAAACAGCAATTTCCAAGAACATCACAAAAACACATAAGCAAGTTGAATCCAGCCTGACTGAATGTTATAGATTGCCTAAATATATCTTTTCAGAAGCACAGTAATGAAAACCCAGTGGAGCAGAGTCTCAGACATCAGAAACAAGAGCTAAGTGATTTAAATGGTCAGGATTTAAATATAATACCTGTACTGCAACTTGAAAAACTAGACAGGTTAGTGGACATGATCCCAGCTCTTTCTGTGCTTACATTTGACCTGGTCAGTCCAATTAATATTCTGATAATTACTGCTGAATACATGTGATAGGTAATGTAGTCTTTGTATGCATACCCTGTTATTAAGGACTAGAGAAGGGAAGACTAGGGCTTGGGCTCTGAAATTGACTTTGAAACATAACGATGCTGAAAAATACTCAATTGAAATTATCAAACCGTACCTTTGAAACACACGACACATTTATTTTGTTCTAAAATGATATTAAACTGTACAATTACAAGTACTTAACAAATCCAAGTTGTAATTCAGCAACCACTGACCGTTCCAATTGTGCCAAAGCAAAATGTAAAACCTCCAAACAAAATAGCTATTATGTCTGATAAATGATGAAAACATGTTTGTGACATGGGACATTTTAAACTGAAGTATTTTATTTACAGGATGCAGCTGCAACATTTTTTATAGGCAAACATCTGTCACACAATTGCCTGTATTGTCTTTATTAAATGTTGAAGGACAGCCAATGTCCAGCTGAGTGGCCAAACGTTTTGCATTACCTAGAATTTTAAGATTGAAACATAATCTAAAAAGAATATATACTTTAACTTAATTTAGATCTTCTTGCAAAACATAATAGCAGTACAGTATTTTATTTTAGATTTTGTCAGTTTTTCGTTAAGTAAATGGAAAACTACAAGCGGTATATAATTCAATTAATTAACATAACATTACTCGACAGGTTTCAATTGACTTTATAAAGCAAAATTTGTTGATTCCATAGGGTGTTGCAAAACTTTTGTCCATAGCTGTAAAACTATGCAGGTCATGCTGGGATGTGAATAGACACTCTGCAAGCTGAGGATGATTTGTTAAAAATGGAAGTACAAATTCAAATATTAAAGATACTAAATCTGTTGCTGTTAATCAGTGGTGGAATAAACTATCAACAATACATGCCATGTACTGTGGTAAAAGCATAGCAAATGTAGCAAAGCAAAGGAAATGCTTGATAGAGCACAGGCATTCATTGTAAATAAAATAGAACAAGCACGGTAATTACTGTGTAAATATATGGGATATGTTAACTTTTGCAAGGGTCACAAATTAATATTTTGAAAATTAAACACCAGAAATGAACATGTGTCAATCAGCATGCAATGCATCCTAAATGGCTGAGATGCCACGTCAGTATTTTTCAAATGGTGTTAGTAAGATAGCAGCCAAGTCCTACATAATAGAAGCAGATGGGTGGCTTTCCAGTTGCTTATTATAAACACATGTGGGATGGAGGAAGCTGAATCACTGTTATTGTTATCACGAAATTCCTAACCTTTCAGAATTTTTTATTTTGCATTTATACACTGTGAATGCATAACACAAATCTCTACATAAGCTGAATACATTCTACTTTATGTGGATAGAGAGTAAAGTTTTCCTGGCCAAGGGTAGCAATTTGTAATCTGGGCTTCACCTTTGATTCACCAATGCCAGCTATACTCTGATCAAAGCTTCTTATTAATGGGTGTTCATCTTGACTATATCATACATCATTTATAGTCTTTCATAGGTGACCAGACTAACATGGTGTAGTTCTTACAGTGTTTTTCTCACTGCCTTTTCTTAATTCACAGTAAATCCTTTGGACTGAGTTTGCAGGCTATATTATCAGCTGCAGTGACCGTGGATTGAGTGCTGCCACAGTCTGCTTCTTTGAATCTTATTTGCTGGTTTTTGGCATTTCACAGAAGGAACAGAACCAGAGAAGGAGTCACAAAGCTCCTACTGCTTCAGCTCCCTTGCAGCTCTCTATTCTACAGCTGAAAGGTTAACAAGGTCACGCTTAACGCAAGCCTACAGTTGTTTCAATGTCACAGTACATGGATCACACACAATATCAGTACAGACAGTAGGCCCACTTGTGTTAAAGCATACAGACAATCAAAACAGGCAGCAACAAAAAAACAAACTGCAAACTAGTCAAAATAAGGTCATGCCTTTTAATATACTCCTACAAAAGACATCCATTACTATAACACACAGAACATATTTAATACTTATATCATAATATTTAGACAATTGTTACTTCCAAAACACACATTAAAAAAGCATGTCAAAATGTTTGTCTAACAGACAAATTTATTTAGCTTATTCTTAAACACACCACAATACCGTATAAATCCAAACTCAAACATATCAAACAGAAAAACAACCATGAGATGCTTCACAATCCAGTTCTCTCTTGGCCCCTGTGGTTCTTATTGTTCTGTAGTCGTAGGTGGCTGATTTGGCAGCAGCCAATACTTTGTAAACAGGTCCACTGCATTTGATTTTGCTGGACAGCAAGCATACACAGTTGGCTTTGTCACTTTCATATCTAAAGGCTTAGTTTAGTACCTCACCAAAAGCTATGGCACCTACTTTATAACAAGAAAAAAAAAACTTTAAATCCATCATCATTTTTTTTTTTTTTTTTTAAAGCCATGTGGTATTGCAACTTTATTCCTTACGCTGCACATATGTGTCGGATCACTAATACCACTGTCAGTAACATTTCATTGTCAACTATCTTCTGTTTTAAATTTACACACTATTGCTGTATATAAACACATGTTATCAATCGGAATTTCTAAAGCAATGTTGATGCTGAAATTGTAATAGAAACACTTTTCACTATTTGTGTGACTTAGACTTTCTTGCAGAATAATTTGCAATGTGTGAGTCTGGGAACATGTCTTCTACAGATTTGTAAAAGGTAATGCATATGTTAGGTTGGCAGGGGAATCCATGGCTCACTGTGCATCAGTGACCCCTGTGGCTGATAGCGCATCTGTGGTTCTGCAGTGGAGCCTCCAGATCTGTGTTGTCCTCCGACACTATAGGTCTGGTGGCCTCGCTGTGGAACCACAGTGCGAAAAATGTCAGATTGGCAGGAGCACATTTCCGAATACGCATGCTCCAGCCTCTGCTCCCCGAGTCGGCAGGGGGAGGTTGCGAGCGGTGAGCCGAGGGTACAGATAATAATTGGACATAGCAAATTGGGGAGAAAAACCAGGGTAAAAAAATTGGAGACGATTCAATTAAAATAAATAAATAAATAAATAAAAATTTAAAAAATCAGTCCTGCATAGTTTACAGAAAGTATGACTTTTTTCAACGCACTGGACAATGGCAAAGGGAGATCTTAGGATCAGTTGTATTTTGAAAATGTTCCCTCTGTTTAATTGTTTGTTTAATTAAATAACTAAAATGAAACGTCAAGCATCTAGAGGGGCTCTGAACTGAGGAAAAGAAAGAAGTAAATGATTCTTGTTCTTCACAATCTCTCACCACGGAGACAAACAAGAACATGTGCAAAAACAAACTTGATCCCTATTACTGGAATTGCTTCTTACATGGGCAGCTGATTCTGAAACTTAGTTCTTTACCACATAAGAAAAGGTCAACTTGCCTTGTTAATGTGCATTATATAACTAGACACTTGGCCTAATGTTTACAGCCAGTTTGTGCAATAGTTAGGGAAGGATAAGTAAATAATGAGGCACAACAGGGTGTGGGATATACTCTAATATGCTCACAATATTGTGCTTATAAAATTAGTCAACTAACTAAATAAGCCAACTGCTTTTGACCTAAAAAACAGTCCCTTAAAAATTAAAAATAAAAACAAAAATGAATTAATAAAAACATTATTATTATTATTATATTATTATTATTATTATTATTATTATTATTATTATTATTATTATTATTATTATTATTATTATTATTAATAATACTACTACTACTACTACTACTACTAATAATAATAATAATAATAATAATAATAATAATAATAATAATAATACAAATAAATGTTGAACTGATTAAAAACAAGAAACACTATTTATAGATGTTAAATTGAATGCTGCCATTGAAATTGCAGCTTTGAAGATTTACAGGTCCACAGTAGGTGGAGCTGCAGCAAGCAATTTCGAGCACCATGGTGTTTGATTCATTGTTGTCCTTGTCATTGTCTAAGGAAGTGCAGCAGGACAATCACGTAGACCTTCTTTGCCACGTCTGGCTGTATTTAGTTGCACATCAAAAAAAACTTTTCTCACAAGACCTGCGGCAGTGTCAGGTGACAGTGTTGGGGAAGATTATTATTATTATTATTATTATTATTATTATTATTATTATTATTATTATTATGATGATGATTATGATTTTATTTATTTATTTATCTATTTATTTATTTATTTTTTATTATTATTTTTTATTATTTTTATTTTTATTTTTTTTTATCAACCTTTGTGATCTTGGAGTAGTCCTATTTAAATGCCTAAAAGGCTTTGTCACTTCCAGTCGTCATTTTTGATGACTGGAGAAAAATTTTTAAATTAGCATCCTCATAAAAGAGGATGCTAATTAAATAGGCATTTAACTAAATTTAACAAAAAACCAGAAAAAGGACTGTAAAATATATAAGAACTGTAAAAGGGGAGGTGGTACAGAGCACTCCCCCTAGAGTCCACTGGTCAACAAAGGCGTCCGTGTTGCCAGCAGACTCCGCGCGGGCGTGCTTCAACTTAACCCGGGAACGGACGAGGGTCCTGAACATGGCCCCGCAGTCAAAGAGACCTTCCCCGCTCATCTTACGCTTCCTGGTCTTGTAAATTGCTAGTTTAGAAAGAGCCAGGAGCAGGTTCACGAGAAGGTCTCTCTTCTTGCTGGAGCCACGAACAGGGTGTCTGAATATGAGGAAGGTAGGGGAAGGTAGGTAGACTGACCGTAGAAAGGGCAGGCGACGTCCGAGTCGGTAAAGTGACGCAGGATCTCTCTTGATGCGAGCGCTCCATGCAGCACCCTCCACCCCAGGTCCCCAGCTCCACTGGAGACCAGTGGTGAGTACAGGGCCTCCCACTGGGGACCGACGCCCTCCGGTGGTCGGAGGGGCTCCCACCAAGCGGTGTCTCGGCAGGAGACGAGGGCGGGGAAGTGGAGGGTGTGGAGTGTCATTGCATACGAGGTCCTCCTCGATGACGATGATCCGGGAGTAGTAACAGGAGGTATCCATGCCAGATTTGCGGTACCATTTCACAATGGCAACAAAGGACAGTGGCATAAAGAGGACACCCGATGCCCAGACAGTGGACTTCTGTGTATTTTTTCCCCTTTTCTTGTTCTATGCCCAGAAGCTGTGCTTCATTAAAGTACTCCTTTTTTCACCACTTGTAGAGTTTGGTTTATCAAAAGATCAAAATTGATATACCTTGTCAGTTATCTGTATTGCAAATTTAAATATGGCTACTGTTTTTTTTTTCATAATTATATATTAAATGTGGTGAATCATGTTTATAAATATAAATTTAACTATGGCTATGTTTATTTATTTTTTAATTCTGGTAGCCTATGGATATCTATAAGTGATTTGCCCCTTTTTGAAAAAAAATATGCTGTAATATTCATACCCTTATGTGACCTATGTTGACCAATTAGGATATAAAGTATTTAAAAGACCCATTTTATAACATGCAGTATTATTACAATTGGTATTTCTGAAATGTAAAAGTACACTATGAATTATTTGTAATGTTGTAAACAACACATTTTAATGTAGGGTTAGTATTTAATGGTGCTTAATGGAAAACAAGAAGAACACAAGAAAGTTTACAAACGAGAGGAGGCCATTCGGCCCATCTTGCCCGTTTGGTTGTTAGTAGCTTATTGATCCCAGAATCTTATCAAGCAGCTTCTTGAAAGATGTCAGCTTCAACAACATTATCGAGGAGTTGGTTCCAGGTCCTCACAATTCTCTGTGTAAAAAAAATGTGCCTTCTATTTTCTGTTCTGAATGCCCCTTTATATAATTTGTGACCCCTGGTCCTTGTTTCTTTTTCAGGTCGAAAAAGTCCCTTGGCTCGACATTGTCAATACCTTTTAAAATTTTCAGTGCTTGGATCAGATCACTGCGTAGTCTTCTTTGTTCAAGACTGAATAGATTCAGTTATTTTGTATTGTCTGCATATGACATACCTTTAAAACCAGGAATAATTCTGGTAGCTCTTCTTTGCACTCATTCTAGAGCAGCAATATCCTTTTTGTAGCAAAGTGACCAGAACTGAACACAATATTCTCGTGCATTGTAAAGTTTTAGCATTTCCCTTGTTTAAATTCAACACTTTTCACTATACATCCAAGCATTTTGTTAGCCACATTGCCTAGATGAAGATATTTCTGAGTCAACATAAATTAATAGATCTTTTTCATAGATTCCTTCTTCAGTATTTCCCATATGGTACTTATAATGGACATTTTTATTGCCTGGTTATGTGGTGCCTTTGTATGGAAGGATCTGCATTTTAAATTTCCATCTGTTATCAGTTTGGGATCTTCATAAAATGAAAATTGGAGTTACCGGCTTGTTTAATGTAGGCAGGAGTATCCTCGTAGACTGCATTTTAACTGGCCACAATCGTGATTTAATTTAGCATTGTTCCTTCACTCATAAAATCAGTGCACGTCTATGAGTCTTTTTTTTTTCTTTTTCAGAAACTAAATCAGAATAGTGTTTACACAAGTTTTGAAATCATAATTACATTTCATAAATCTACTGATTTCTGAAAACTATTAAAAGTTTTTGTGAATATACTGTGGCTAATTGCACCATCAGATTGGTACAGACTACATTATGTGAAGAGACCTCACACAGGTATACTGTACAATGGGACACCTCAGTCATTGTGCAATGCTGAGTGGGGATGGAGGGGGGCGATGCTGGAACACCAGAATCACTGTTATGCCCTTTTACAGTGTCGTGGGCTAGTCAACGAAACACCAAGGATGGAAGCTGACAACCTGAAAACCCCAGAGGACTGATCTGCTCAGCTCAGTCCAGACGGTTGTCATGCTGATGTGCTAGGGAGGCCACACTGTGGTTGATCCCTGGAGCCAGCATTACATTTCAGCCATCATCATCAGGCAAAATGATATCTACATCATCAGATGGAAGGAAACACAGATGGATCACATTAGTTTACAGTAAAAGAAGTTATGTCTTAGTTGGTGCTTATCTTGGCAAATGCTGAGACCAAGATCAGCATAACTACTCATGCAATAGAAATCATAATAATTACATATAAAATGCTGTTAAAGTGGTGGGACCATGCTGCTCTCCAAACTTTGGTGCCCCTGCTTGCTGAGTATTTGTATGTACAGCTCTTTGTATTTCTGATTTGATTGATCTGATTCTGAGTTGATTGATGTAGTTTATGCTTCTTATGTAACTAAAACAGCAGGCCAGTAATCAGTTTCAGCTGTTTTAACTGTTGTTGTTCAACAAGAGTGTGCTGCTTTTACATGTTAATTAATGCTCTGCACACTAAAAAGTAATTTACAACTTCAAAATCATATAAACAAAGTTTTCAGAAAATGTAACATATCATGCAAATACTTGCAATTGTTTTACAAACATTATATGCAATTGGTCAAAAAATATAATTTGCATAGGTTAATGATTTAATATAAAAAAAAACAGGTTAGCTGCAGGAGGTTTGAACTATTGCAAAAAAAAAAAAAATGTCTATTTTATGAAACTTATAATTTATCAAACACTTATTTTTACGCAGTTATATACCCCAGAAATGTATGTAAAACTGCAGTTGCCTAATATTTGACTGTCCATTATCACAGACATCTGTTTAGAATTACCACAGTAACCGCTACTATAAGCTTGCTACTTACTAACAGCAAGTTTAGTTATCGTAATATTTTCTGTCCTATTAACAGTTTTTTTTTTAAAAAATCAGAATGTGTATACGACTCTGAAAAATATCAAATTCACAAAGTAGGATGAAAATTTGCTGCAAGGGTTGTATTGCAAAAACATACAAGAATAATAAAAACAGAAAAGATTACTCAAGATTTTAAGTCTTGTCTACCTCGACAGCTGCATCAGCCTCTGTCAAATCAAATACTGGTAGGTAATATACAGTCGCAGACAGAAGTTAATTGGACAGTTTAAAAAAATGACAAAGAAAGTGATTTATATAATTTCTAATAGTACTATTGAAAGATATAAATTATCAACATTATAAAGCTTTACAAAAGTATTTGGGCAATCCACATATTTCATATGAAACCCATTCATTGCTAATTATTGACAAGTATCATGATTGAAAAACAACACTTGATGATAATTATAGAATAAATAAATACATAATCATCAAGTGCGGAAAAAGCAATAAAAATGGTTAAAATTAAAGAGTACAGCAATGATATCAAAATGTCAGTGATACAACTAAACGAAAAAAAAGAAAATACCAGAAAAATATCAAAAGCACTCTGTGGTCTATTGTGTGGAAGACCAAGAAAGATTTCTGCAAACTATGGTAGAAGAATTGTTCGAGCAGCCCCACAAAATCTTTGGATTACTACAAAAGATTTGACACAAGAATTGAGAGAAGATGGTCAAGAAATTCACAAGGGAGCAATTCAATGATACCTTAACAAGATGAATGTCCATGGGCGAAAAACCAAGATGCAAACTTTTGTTAAAAACAATGCACAAAAGAAAGTGATTGGAGTTTTCCATTAAATACTGAAGCCTGATGATTTCTTCAAATGTTATGGTCAGACGAATCCAAATTATAACTTTTTTCACCAAGAAAGCAACAATATGTTTAGAGGAAGAGAGGGAAGTTAATAATGGCCAGTGATAAACATGGTGGAGGTTGTGTGATGGTATGGGCTCATTTTTCTTCCTCAGGCACTGGCGACCTTTGTATTGTAGAAGGATCAATGAATCTGCAAAATATAAAGAAATTCTGCACTCTCTCTTGTTACCCAGTGCTAGAAAGCTTATTGGATAGAAGTTTGTATTCCAGCAGGATAATGACACTAAGCATTCTGCAAAGTCTACAAAGGAATTTCTGAAAAAAAGGAAGATTACAGTTATGTATTGGTCATTTCAGTCCCCAGACTTGAAGCCCATCGAGATGTTGTGGATTGACTTGAAGGCTGCTGTTGCAAAAAGGAAACCAAATCCGGTTGCAGAGCTCAAAGCTGTATGTGTTGAAGAATGGGCAGAAATATATCCGGAAAGATGCCAGAAACTGGTTTCAAAAAACAAAAAAAGACTGCAAGCTGTAAAGAAAGTAAAGGGTAGACACATAAAATACTAATGCAAGGGTGTCCAAATACTTTTGTCAAAGTATGAAATTAGTTTTTGCATGTTATTTTTCATTTTATGCATGTTATGTTATTGTCACAAAGACGGCTGAAGTGGGGGACGTCAGACCAGAAACAGGAACCATTAAATGCTTGCTTGTGCTCAGCATTTAATGAAAGAACAGAACAGTAAATAAAAAGCCGTAACAAACAAAAACACAGGACAGGGCACTCGTCGCCAAAACAAAAAGGCAAACAAAACGGACTATACAGACAAAACACAGTGAGCTTCTATTTTTTTAACTACTATTTATTATTATTATTACCTCCGTATCCAATCCAGTTCTCCACTCACTGAACACACAACCCTGAGTGTTCTGCTTTTATGCAGCTGTACTGAGACTCGATTGCTAATCAATCATTCAATTGAAGTCGCGGTACAACTGCACGTGAATTAATAAAGTGCAATTCCCAGTGCTCACATATTATTACTTTTTACTTGCACGTGAAATGTTGTGCAATCCTCGTGCCTAAATAAAAATATACATTTTAAACACTTGTGTTACACAGACCCGTTTATATCCCGTGTAACTGATCCTATATGTGGTTGTAATTGTGCTTTGTAATAACAACAAAAATTACCGCGGGCGGGTAAATTTGCCACAGTTTATAAATATATAATATATATAATATAATATATATATATATATATATATTAACTAATATATATGCTGTTTAATGGGACTAAGGGCGTTAACTTTAGATTCAAGGTTTACAAGAAAAGCAGAATACCTTCTGTTTTTATATATAAATCTATTTGGATTTACTAATCTAGTAGTGCTACCAATTTCCTAATCATTTACCAGGTAATAATCTTACAGACAGGTAATAATAGACCATAATCAATACACTGATGTCTATGTATTGTTATTTCAAAAGCAAGAAGTAAAAATGTGTAGACTCTTCAAAATAGCCTTCAACTACAGCTGAAATCATGTATGTGCATATTATAATATATGTACATAGTAATATGACACATGCATAGTGAAAGCTTTATTACTAAAAATAAGAAACAAAAAAACGTACAAATAAACTGAAAACATCTGCTAATAATGCAATAATTTATACATGAGGCAGGAGCCTCCAAGTAGTGCACCAGGGTGATTAATCTATCTGTGCATGTTTAAAAAGAAAGAAATAAATAGAATTGGCAATCAATTATTGATTAATTCATTGTGTCATCTCTTCTTAAAATATATAACTCAGAGTGCTTTTCTAATTTAGTCAGAATTGTGTTTGTTCTTCTGCATCCTATCAGATCTAATTTAATATACAGCAAGTAGAAAAAGGTTTCAGCTAATGTATTCCCCAGTTCACTGATACGCTGATATACACAGTAGCAGAAATGTTTGAATGTTTGACATATTTTACATTGGAAGTATACAGACCTTCTTTAAAACAGCATTCCTCTTAAGAAGCTCTGCAGCACAAGGCAAAAAAAGAAATGTTCCAAGAGGATTATGTTTTCACTTACCGCACCATGTTTAACGTGTGAAAATGTAAAAGCTCAACCATGAATTGTGATTAGTCACAGTTGCAGGTCAGTGGGTTGCTCAGTTTGTTTTTAGTGTGCACTGGCAGTGTGTGACCTTTGACCCCTAGTCATTTTGTGATGAGGTACAAAGAGACTGCTCTGACCTGCCCTGACATGTTCACTTAAGGCACAACTCAAGGCTAAGCAAGGCATCTGAAGTTAATTTAATGAGGTTGGGATTGGTTGGGTCTGACTGGCCAGTGCATTCCAGCTTTGATACGTACAGACATGTCTCTTGTAAACACTTTCTGCTTTTGAAAACCTCTTGTGTGAAAGACAACCCAAAACAAAGGGTGTTTTCAACAGGCTTGGTGTGTGCATCCTATATCCTACAAAGAGACCACAGTGGCGCTGGAGGTAAACTGTGATTAATGATGAGACAGGTGCTGTTCTTACATGAAAGTTCCAAACACAAAACAGCTTGTGATGATTGCTACTTAGTGTCAGTTCAGTTTTATGTAGATTGAGAGGCCTAATAACAACTTTGGCATTATCTGGGGGACAAAGTATTGGGCACATTATTTACACATGACACTGCCTCCAGCACATAGTGGTGTTTTAACTATTCTGGTCTTTCTGTTTACATTGTGCTACTTTAGCCTTGACAGTGAACAGTAATTGCAGGCTCGCTGTTACTATTTGAATTGTTTCTTGGATTGTGAAAGATTTAACCAAGCAGACTGAAATATAAAATCCCAGTTCCGGTTTGGCTGCATCTGAAATTGAGCTGCACCTGGTTCATTGGTTTTTGGTGGAAATCCAGTCTGTGTTTTGACCGAATTTGATTAAAGACCCTTTGTGTAACATGATGTGAATCAGGTTCTGACTAACATTACATCACTTGTTTCTGACCTATGATACATCAAGCACATCACAAACTTGGCTGAAAAGAACACACTTTCTGCAGAATTTGATGGAATGCATAAGGGTTAGTATGGCAAAAGTGGGTAGAGGATTTGTCAGCTTATCATGTCAGTCGTATCTCAATTTTACACATCCTCATTAGAACAGATTGCAGGTAACAGAAAGCAAAAACAGCTGAACTTGGAGATGACAGTTAGTACAATAAATATTGTCTCCTGGTTCATACTGTATAATAAAGACAAAGCCCAAATCTAGACACTTCAAGAACTGCCTATTGATTATCTATTTATTGAAAATCTGAAGAATTTCTTTTTTTTAATTTTTTTTAAAATGTACATACATTTGTATTCTCTCTAATTTACCACTAAAACATAGCCAACAGTCACTTTGACAAGCAGCTAGAGACACCTGTCATATGTCTGATTTCTAGTAGAAGACACAACTTCAGTATGCATTATTTCTGACACAAATGAAGAGTGATGAGATAGTATATTCAGCTGTTTTCCTTCGAGGCTCATCAAGTTTTAATAGTAAAACAAGAAAAACAATTGTTTATTGAAAAGGGAGTTGTTTATACAGTACTGTATGAGTGCAAACTGTTTCCCAGGCTAGCCACCTGAGTCATGTTGGTTAATCCTGTTCTGCAGGTTCAGCTCTGACTCAAGTGTGCCTGCAGGATCTGTACAGGCACACCAGGAGACTAATTAAGCAATAGTACCCACGTGGAAGTTGACCATGACTGGAGTTATGCGTACCAAGCCGAAGGTAGATTTACCTTGAACTTGTAATGATTCGTTAAGTACCCTTCCATTGAGAAAAGTGTTAGGAAAAAAGTCCCCAATATATTCATAAAGAATCACATACATTATTCAATAAAAAAAAATAAAAATAAATACTTTATTAAACATATACTTTCGCACTTGTCCGAGCTGCTTATAATTGATCTGGAAAGTGTCAGATAGCTGAGTGGTGCAATATTACTAAATTGTCCGTCTCGGTTTGTTGTTGAAAGATGCTAAGCTGCAGTCGAGCTCGCAGGCTGTGATTGGCTGACTCAGCAGTCACTGGTACAGGACTGGTTGCTTTTGTTGGTGCAAAGTATTGATTGGCTGGTTTTGATGGATATTAAATTTATCCAATAGCTGTGACCTGAGCATTGAATGCAGCAAGTCAAAATGAAACATGCTGGAAAAGAAAAATGCAGAACAGTGAATTGTTAAAGGGACAGGAACTCAAGTTATGCACTTCCCATTTGCTTGTCAAGTGCCATACTGATGTTTTACCTAGCTGCTTCATACTGTAGTATTCACCCACAGGCCCTGTGCTATCCCACAAGACATCTGTAAAGCCTGACATTTCTTCATTTTGAACTCTTTTACACTTGGTTTTGTGTTTATACTCTACATTACTAAGCAATCCAATGTCTTTAATTTAGAATTGATTATAGTAAAGCAATTTTTTTCTGGTATCCCAAAACGTGCGGTAGATCACTTGTTCAGAACACCGCCGCTAGAATTCTTACTAAAACCAGGAAATGTGAACATATTACCCCTGTTTTGGCCTCTTTCCACTGGCTCCCTGTGCAGTATAGAATTGATTTCAAGATTTTGCTGTTAACTTACAAGACCCAGAATGGATTTGCGCTTAGTTATTTGCAGGAGTTACTGACAATGTATCTTCCAAACCACACTCTGAGATCACAGGATGCAGGGCTGCTGGTTATTCCTGGGGTCAACAAAAGCAATACGGGAGGTAGGGCTTTTTCTTTTTAAGCTCCTAAATTATGAAATGCTCTGCCTTTGTTTGTCAGGGAAGCTGGGACTGTCAAAGTCTTTAAGTCAAGACTAAAAACACACTTTTATAAAATGGCTTTCTTATCTTAGTGGGTTTTTAATTTAACTAAAATTTCTGCTCTTGCATTATTATGTGTATTCTGTTATTTAAAACTGTTATTTAAAGTCTCTGATTGTGCTAGTTGTATGTGTGACATGCTATACAAATGCATTGTGTTTTGTTCTTTTTTCCTGCTATGTACTGTACAGTGTTTTGTGATACTTGTGTATAAAAAGCGCTATATAAATACATAAATAAAATAAATATGATTTAAGATTATGTCTTTCCATATACTTTACTCTAATAAATAAGTAATTGTAGCACAATATAAATCTCACATATTGTCTCAGACAATCGGGTTCTGAGTAGAGCGGTCAATAGCAGGTCTATAAAATCTTAAAACTCGCTTTACAAGATGGCATACATTTTAAGCACCTGTCATTACCTGTAGATAACTGACCTTGCCTGCTATTAACTGTCTAACAGGTAAGAAGCAGCATCAAACTGTTACCTTGGTCAAAAAGTCAGTTCTAGGAATAATTCCTAAAACAGTTCTGTTTCTGAAGGACTTATTGTAAAGAATGCCTTAAGGTAGCACATCATTTTGCAAAAGAAAAGTTATCAGTAATCCTGTGGAGCATAACGGTCTGTTACCAGTGCCAGTAAAGATCTCCACCTGTCAATGGTAGAAATAAATGTCAACTGCAACTCTAATTCATCCATTTACTGAGTTTACACTTACAAGCTGGGTCAATAACAGCTGCCACAGCTCGCAGTAAAGTTTCTTATCAAATGCTAAGGCCATTTACATTTAACTTGGTGCAGTACCCTTGCTACAACAGCACATTATTATTATTAGTTTATTTAGCAGAGGCCTTTATCCAAGGCGACTTACAGAGACTAGGGTGTGTGAACTATGCATCAGCCGCAGAGTCACTTACAACAACGTCCCACCCGAAAGACAGAGTGCAAGGAGGTTAAGTGACTTGGCCAAGGTCACACAGCCAGGATTTGAACCAGGGACCACAAGGTTACAAGCCCTTTTCTTTAACCACTGGACCACACAGCATCCACGTATGTCTCTTAACCAAAAGGAATTCACAGTTATGTCATAATGACACCGCCACCAAGGTAATGTGTGGTCTTTTTTTATTTACTGGTAGTGTAAACTGCCATTTTATATTTGTCCCTTATGCTTTACTCAAGTCCTCAACCATACTGCTACCACAGTGTGCATTAGAAAACTCAAAAGTAGTAGAAACAACTACCTTTTTTGTTTGTTGAAAGAGCACAAAGCTGTTATCTCTGTGAATGTCACCACCCTTGTTACATCACTAGCTGCAACTGGTTGCAGCGCTAGTTATAACAGGTGGTCTTCAATCTTGATGGAAACCTTGTTAGATGAAATGACTGTAGTCTCTCAGACCGATCTGGACTTTATAATTCAATTTTTTTGTGATGAAAACATAATACATACAAAATAATCAGTCACCACTCTCAGTACATCCAACTGTTTGACATGGTTCACAGACTGTAAAGGAGAGACCTGAGATTGAACCATTTTACCAATATTAGAATACTTTGCTAGTGGACCCCTGGTGACAATGCTCACTCATATATTTACAATAATCATTTACAACACAAACCTTAATGGTATTTTTTCACTCACATGAGATATGAGGTTAGCTGTCTTACCCATCATTTTAATGCTGCCATGGATAACCAACCTGGAACAATATAAATCTGATAATCGCTCTCATTTGTCTCACTCTTCCAGATGCTCCAGATCTCCCAGGAGGGAATCCAGCATCCACAAAAGGCACAAATCACCCTCTCATACCCTTGTCCCTTCCTCCCATCCTCATTCTATTTTATGTCAAGACAACACTGTTATTAACTGGGCTCAAATTGACCACAACCTATTTAGTCGAGTCTGTTCAGTTTTTACGGGCCAACTCTTGTGCTGCCTGTGGTTCAGTTAACCATCCTGCCACCTTATGCCCATTAGCAACCTCTTCTAGACAATCTACGGCAAGTATATTCAGCCACCAAGACCCATCGCCCCAGCAAACAAAGCCTGCTTCATCTCCTTCTGTTTTTTCTCTCCAACCACCTTGCATGATGCCAATGGACAAAAAAAAAAAAAACTTTTCCGTCGGTAATCAATTCTGCAATAATTTCAATTTTGGAGTGTGCTCAAACAGTTGTTGCAGCTGGTTCACGTCTTATCTTTCAGATAGGTCTCAATTTGTTATAATTGGGAATGAAAAATCTGGATTGTCTGAATTAGTTTGTGGTGTGCAACGGGGCTCTATTTTAGAACCTTGTATATGCTCCCTCTGGGTGATATTATAAGCAAACATGGAGTAAATTTCCATTTTTATGCAGGTGATACCCAGTTGTATTTGTTTCTAAAACCTGGTGATGCCTCTTTTGGGACCAACATAGTTTCTTGTCTTACTGACATTTAGGGCTGGATGTCTCGAAATTTCTTAATTTTGAATGCAGAAAAAAACAGAGGTTTTGACAGTGGGTTCATCAAACCAGCTGGATAAGCCTAAATCATTTGGCCTGGATTTAAGCACACTACCTTCTGAACCTGTACTAGAAATGAGAAATTTAGGTGTGATCTTCGACCCTACACTTTTATTTGAGAAACATATAAAAAAAGATTACAAAAGTGTCTTTTTGTCATTTAAGAAATATTGCAAAACTTAGAACTATAATCAATACATCCAATGCTCAAAGACTAGTATATGCATTTGTATCCTCCAGAATTGATTACTGTAATGCATTATTTTCTGGCATCCTGAAATGTTTATTGTCTCATTTGCAACCGAATCACAATGCTGCTGCTAGAATCTTGACTAAACCCAGAAAAAGGGAACATATCACCCCTGTGTTGGCTTCTTTGCATTGGCTTCCTGTAAATTTTAGAGTTGATTTGAAAATACTGTTATTAACTTATACAGTAAGTCCATTAATACCTTGGCACCCATCTATTTAGGAGAACTGCTTACCCCATATATCCCTGATCGTAACCTTAGATCCCTGAACGTGGGATTGCTGGTAATCCCTAAAATAAAGTATGTTAAATGGGGAGGAATGGCTTTTTGTTATTGAGCCGTGGCAGTGTCCCGCCCCTTTGTTTATTATTGTTATGATTTGTTTTAATGCGATGGCGAAAGCCGTCCGGTATTATTAATATTTCTTGTATTATTACGTATTGTTTGGCCGGACGAGCGAGACGCCGTCTGCCAAGTTATTTTTTTTTATTTTTGGAAACCTTGTGGGGATGTGTGACTGACTGATTGGCTACTGATTGTTTAGCTAGCTGACAGTCATGCATCCTTATTTAAACCTGTGCAGAATGTGACCAAGGGGTAAATCAATAATTAATAGCTAGTTTAATCCATTGGTCAAAAATTATAAAAGGCTATAGCTGTGTGCACTCAGGGGTGGAGACAGGAGACAGGAGATAACAATTGCTAAAGGTGCTGATTCTATAATCAGCACGATACTTGTTACTTGGAATTATTTGTTTATTTGGCCAACGCGCCCTTTGTTTTGTGTGTCTTTTGTTTGTTCAGATCTTTTGTTTGATTATTTAATAAATATACTGACTGACATAGCATAACCGTAACCGTATTCAGTTCCACCAAACAAACTCTTCCTTATGTCCATATTCTGCTATCACTACATACTTGGCAGTACAACCTCCATCTCTTTCTTGTATAACCAAGCACTAGTCACTCATCAATGGTTTTCTGCCCACCTGTTAAACCAAGTGTAAAGAGCTCACCAGTGTCTCAATACTCAATGCGCATTCCCTCAGAATCGGAGTAGATACAACTGCTGCAAAAGAAAATATTAACCAACACCTGATCAAAAAGCTTGGAAGATGGACATCGTCTGCAGTACAGTTTCAGACCTTAAAAATGCTCAAATCCAGATTTTTATTTTATAAAGCTTTTTTATCAGGATCCACTTTTGGGAGGGTCGATGCTCCGTCACCCGGCCTTGGTTGCCCTTCGACTAACTATGGCTATTGAGTGCGGCTCCATCCGGACCACAAGGCGAGATCCTGGGATAAACAGTGTAACCATGTCTTCAGAGTAGATGCACACAGTACATACAAGTAGCCCTCTTTAAAAATAAATCTCCCATTCACAAGTCCTTCAGTTATGGTGCTTTGCTACCTAATGCGGTTCCGTGACTAATTTTATATTCAAATGATGACTACAATCATTTAATCTTGGCATGCACCTGAGTGTATTAAAATGGTGCCACAAGAAATGAACTACGGTATGCTAAGAATGACAAGACAGCGGAGTGTGATTCACGAACGTTAAAAAAATGTATCTTGGCTCCCAAGTGGCGCATCCAGTGAAGGTGCTCTGCGTAGTGCAGGATGCGCCCTATAGCCTGGATGTCGCTGGTTCAAGTCTGGGCTATTCCACAGCCGACCGTGGATGGGAGTTCCCAGGAGGCGGCGTTCAATTGGCTGAGCGTCGCTGGGGGAGAGGGGTCTAGGTTGGCCAGGGTGTCCTCAGCTCACCGCGCACCAGCACCAGCGACCCCTGTAGTCTGGCCGGGCGCCTTGTCTGTTAGCTTCCCGGAAGCTGCGTTGTCCTCCTACGCTGTAGCTCTTGGGCAGCTGCATGGTGAATCCGCAGTGTATAAAGAAGCAGTCGGCTGACAGCACACGCTTCGGAGGAAAGTGTGCATTCGTCTTCGCTGCTTCCGAGTCAGCACAGGGGTGGTAGTGGTGAGCCAAGCATAAATAAACAATAATTGGCCATTTCAAATTGGGAGAAAATAAAAAAATAATTGGCAATGACTAAATAAAAAAAAAAAAAAAAAAAAAAATGCCAAAGAAAAAAAAAAAAAATCTCCCCAAATATGTCCGTGTTAATCGAGTTAACTGCAATTAATTGACAGTTCTAATTTTTACCTTATAATTGTGAATGAATGTTTTTAAGTTACAGATTTAAAAAATAATAATAATAAAAAAAAATCATATGATGCAAATAAATATATTTTGTCAGTGTTTTGTGTTGAGGCAAAGGGAAAATCTAAAATCACTGTCTCACACTTTTTAAAAAACATTTTTAAACAACCAGCTTTTGATTGACTACAGTGAAGATTTGTTAGTACAGGATGTCCATTTTAAAGACTGTTAATACCATATGGTTTTTACTATGTTTACTTTCTTAAGTGTCTACATTTATGGTTTAATTACACCAATAATTTACATTACAAGTAAGCTGGTTCCAGATGTAAAAACAGAAAGATAATTTAAAAACTTTGTCGGGATATGGGGCACCTTGTAACATGATGCTTAGCCATGATCATTATAAGTAATGATATACACCATTCAGCAATGAACAACTATGCTTTTATGTGTACTTTTCCTAAGGTGATGAAACTAAACAGATACAATCCCTGCATAATGTTTGTAGTCAGCTGCTTTTATTGCATCTCTACAGAAACCATTCTATTTGCTGTATTTACAGCTGTACTGTTCAAATAATCTACAATACACTTGAATCACAGCATAGTTTTACCAATAAAGGAGTGCTAACCAAGGTCTTAAAATCAATTTCCTTACCTGTTATTATTCCCCACTGGGGATGCTTACCTTTGCTGGGAGATACAGTGGAGGCAGATGTATCTGGGTAACTTACATAATACATTATAAGAACCTTCTGGGGAAGAAAAGCAACATTTCAAATGCATATTAGCCTTCATATAGGTTTTTCAAAATTAGAGTTTAAACACAGTGCATGACCCTACAAAAAAACCTATTACAAATAATTGATTAAAAGCCGCAGAACAAATATAACTGGATGGTAGAGAGTCTGTCAAATGTCCTGGCGTACCATGATCGTTTTATAACAAGATCAGTACATTTCCGATGGGGTTCTGTGGCAGTGTGCACCACCCATGTGTGTATTATGTGTTATGTGTTGTGTCTGGTGTATTAATATTGGTGTATGTGTATTTGTACACAGGATATAATGTTGGTTGATGTAGCACAAGTGTATTTGTATTTAGACACAAGGATGGCACAATCACTTCATGTACAGAGTAAAAGGGGTATTTGTATGGAAGCACAGGAAGTGCAAAAAGTAGTTCACGTGCAGATGTACTGAGATTCCAATTGAATTGACTAGCAATCCGATCTCGGTACAGCTGCATAAAAGGGTGAATGTTTCACTCACTCAGGGTTGGGTTTACAGTGAGGAGGTACGAGAGAGAGAGAGAGAGAGAGAGAGAGAGAGAATAAGTAAAACAACAATTGTTGACCATTGATACTTGTTGTGTGTTTAGTGTTCATCCCGTTTGTTAGTGTGTGTTCGTTTTGTTTGTCTGTTTTGGCTACTTTGCCATTTTAATTTTACAAAGTGTTTTTGTTTTGTTCAACCTTTTGATTTCCAATAAACCCGTGCAACATCGCAATTCAATCCATTTCCACTCTGTTTTGGTTTCATTTCCTGGTCTGACGTCACCCCTGCAGCCAGTCTGTTCACAGGTTCTTACACTGTTTTATTCTATTAATACCACTGCTTTTCATATAGCTATTATACACTGTACTTTTCCATTTTCGTTGGCTAAACAAACGTCCACACGGGCACAGACTCAGTTCATGCCATTGTCTTGCTAATGTTTAGTGGATTATCCAGGTATTATAAATAAACAGCTAATTCCAGCAATCATTACCATAAACTGTTTAACTGCTGACCAATCCTCTGCCAAAGAAGGTGTGTCCATGATGCTGAGTGCGCAACCACTACAAGCTCTAGCGTCAGTGCTTCATCAGTGTTCCGTGTTCGATGGGGGCTTGGGTGTCACTTAAAATTAACAGAGCAACAACATTTACCAATTAAATTGTATGATTCTCCATTATCCACTGTTGAAAGAAAGGGTTTCACTATTACTATATAATGTAATTGTGAGGCGAGAGTGTATTAAATGGAATGTCCAGACAGTAATTTATGTGTACAGAAATAAAATAATTTATTTTTATTATCTATACACAACAAAATAATTAAATAACAAAAGAAAACAAAATGGTGTGAGGGAAGGAGTGCAGGGGTGATATCCAAAACAGACCGTGATAACTCATCTTTAATCGTCTTCGTGGTGAACCATACATAAACAAAAAAAGACAAAAGAATTGTTAGTGTTTTTTTAAAAATCCCGCTGCACCAAACCAGTCTCTCCCTCCACACGTTACTCCTCCTACTTTACTTTCGGACCAACCCCGAACACAGTAGTACGTTCCCTTTAGTATGTAATGTCCCGCCTCTGTAGTCAGTGGAACACCAATCCCCAACCGACACGTGTCCTTCTCCTTCACTTGACTCCAGTGGCTGGAATTTACATACTCGTACTTCCGCCCCTCGCCAAGGTGCCGCCCCTCAAAAGATGACTTTTGCCATGGTCACGAGATCTTGGTAAGGGAAGTCCCGAGTTGGTTTGATGCCATCTACTGTCGGGAGGCTGAATCACAGACCGAAATCCCTTTGACTCATCACAGTAATTTAAAAAAAAAATCTAACCGGCTACAGCAAGATCTTGCCAGATTTTAGTGGGTTTTTTTTGTTTATTTTTTACAGCAAAAGTGCTCTGTAATGAGACTGAGAATAGCATTTTATTATAATGGCCATTTTCAGTACTCCACTGTTGCTGGATTGTGTACTGCGCAGAGTAGAAGGATTACTTTATCAAATAACCAGGACATAGATTAATTTTGTGGGGAAAAAAAGGTAATTACATAGATAAAATACAAGTGGTAAAAATAGAATAGATGACATGCTATTATATATAATTTAATGAATTTTGATTGTTTGCTGCTGTCTGTTTTGCTTTAAAACCTCCTCCGACTCCAAGTCCATTCCCGGAACAGTGGTGTAATACCTAACAAAGAAAGATGAATTTAGTAAGCACAGCTTATAATTAAATCTGCTCCTCTATCCATTGTGATTCTCCAATTAGATGGTTGTTTTGCATGTTAAAACTGTTGGCTAGTCATGTTAAAACTGTTGGCTAAGCAAGGCAGCAGCATTAATAATTAACAGTATGATGTATTATATAGCAGTTTAATGAACAGGTGTGACACAGGCCCTTGCCTTTCAGTCTGAAAGGATCCACCTTTCATATGAGGTGAGACTTCCGACAGAACCCCCTGACCCTCATCCATCTTACAGTGTAAGGGTTACAGTATCATCTACTTTACACTTTACATCAGAAAATTACATGCCGATACATGTAATGTAATTGTATAACTTAAAGCATGTGATATCTTAAATTTCTGTGATTTTTACAGGACTTTACACATATGGTGGGGAAATGGCAATTCAGTTTGCTTTATTTCCATATCTTTTCCATACTTTGAACATTGCTTTCATAGAAATAGATGCTGCTTTTTTTTATCACTCCTGTTATTTTACAGGAGTCAATGGAGTGGTTAAATCTTCTGCCTTTACACTGGACCTGAATAGTTTATTCTCACTAACAATCTTTCAAGATAACTAAACTGATTAATTGAAATGGATCAGAAAGTCAAAGATTGCAAGCCTGTTGTAGTCTCTGGGGTTTTCATGAAAACATTTGGTCATTTGCTTGGCATTTAGCAGAAAATAAATTTAACTTATTGCCAGGAGGCGAGTGGTCTGGGTGAATAATGCAATGTCCAGACAATTGCTTCATATCAAAACGTCCAAATTTATTTCTCAAAAACAAATAATAAATCTGCCCCTCTACTAGCAATGGTACTGGGGGATATACGGCAGGATTGCAGTCCCAATACAATAACAACAGTTAGTAATCCCCCAGGTATTGCATGGCAAAGTGCTCTCCAGTGTGGTGCTCGCTGTGATGTGCTGTGCTGTGCAATGCGGTGCGGTTGGTGCTCAGCTCCCTGGCTCCTACTCCTCTGCAAAACACAAACAAAAACAAAACAAAACAAACAGCACTCCAGCTTGTTAATCATGTTTCAGCGTAAGGGGCTGTACTGTAGCTGCATCCCCTTTGTACTGCCAGACTCCTCCCTGTGATTAGTCCTGTGTCACGGTCTCTCCAATCGTTGCATGCCCTGCAGCTGACCACTGTGGATTTGTTTAGAAAACTCGCAGCTATGCGCTTTCTCCAAAATGGCCGACTTCTGGTTCCCACCTACCATCGAGTCATCCCGTCTATGGGAAAGCATAGCACCAACCTTACACAGCACCCTTTCCCTTTCTCAGCATTCCTTCTCTCTCTGTCACACTTATATAACAAGAAAACAAAAATATTACAAGACAGGCTTTTAAAGAAGTGTGGCAGATGTAATGTTTTCTTGTTCTCCAAAAAATAAAAAAGAAATACACATACAGTTTAAAAAATGTTCATTTTTTTCAAAAGCACAAACATATGTGCATCTTCACAAACAACACTCCCCTCTTGGAAGGGCCAACTTTGGACACCCCTGGTGTAAAGCTTATCAGAGTTTTTTATTTATTTATTTATTTATTTTTCCCCCAGGCATTCCGGTTGACTGACAAAGAGATTGCTCAAGTAGGGATATGTGTGTAGCAAGCATTAGATTCAGAGAACTCAGGGAAGGTATAATAGCTTCCAGCTTGTAGCATATTTTGTTACATCACATACACTCACATTATTTTGAAGAATGTAAGAATATGTAGTAAAAGATAATGATACACAATCATATGAAGGCTTTGTCTGGCAACCCATCTCATATTAGGTGCATCAGGGTAACATGTCATTTGTATTCCTGTCACACACACACCCTCTCCCCCACTCAAGATGACTGATAGCTTGACAAGTGCATTAGCTTATCCCAGGGTTATGTGTATGAAACTCTGTTTGCCCTGTTCAGGAAATATTGCTAAGTGCCTTGGTGGAATGTAAATATTGGCTTTTACCAGAGGAATAAGGTGGACTTAATAAATTGAGGAGTTTCATGTTATTATCCTTATTAAAGTAACAAATCCATGCAAACAACAAGTGATCTAGCCACGGTCTTCTCACCTTTCTCTCAGTATAACTTGATGAGGGGTGACTTGCAGAAGACTCAACAAAGACTGATCACCCTGTTTCTTGCTGACAGCCTATCTTAGTGAAGGCAGGCATAGGCTATATAGATACAGAGGTATACAGCATTAATACTATACTGACTGCCCCCAAAAACAAAACTAACATTTCCTACCATTGCACCCCAGAAAAGTTGCAGTAGCTGCCTTATAAAGGGAAAGGGACGAGTTCTGAAGACATGCTTGTCAGACCACAACTAACCAGTAACCTCACAAATATCATCTATAGCTGTGGCAATACAGAAAACAGCCATGTGAACAAGCGGTGAGAAAATTCTGAAAATAGGCTGTGATGGATGCCTCCCAAAGTTGAGGATTTCCTAGATGAAAACTGACAATCACCCACGACTGTTAATTTAAGTGAAAATGTATGAACTTTGTAATAAGTTCACTATACAGTATAGAGTGTCTATAGCAAGTGTACACCCCTTTTCAAACTTTTACCCTTTTGTTGCCTTATAGCCTGGAATTAAAATGCATTAATAGCTTTTTTTTCCATTTATCTACACATCCTCCCCACAGCATCCAAGTGAAAAAATTATTCTAGAAATTTGTAGAAAATTAATTAAAAATAAAAACTGAAATAGCTTGGCTGGATAAATGTCCACCCCCCTTGTAATGTCAATCTTAAACTAGCTTATGTGTGACCAATCACCTTCAAAATCACACATCAAGTTAAGTGGCTTCCACCTGTGTTAAATTGTAGTGATTCACATGATTTCAGGATAAATTCAGCAGTTCCTGTAGGTTCCCTCTGCTGGGTAGTGCATTTCAAAGCAAAGACAACCATAAGCACCAAAGGGCTTTCAAAAGAACTGCGGGACCAAGTTGTTGAAAGGCACAGATCAGGGGATGGGTATAAAAAAAAAATATCAAAGGCCTTGAATATCCCTTGGAGCATGGTCAAGATGATTATTAAGAAGTGGAAGGTGTATGACACCACCAAGACCCTGCCTAGATCAGGCCGTCACTCCAAACTGGATGGCCGAGCAAGAAGGAGACCAAAGAGGCTACCAAGAGGCCAATGGCAACTTTGCAAGAGCTACAGGCTTTTATGGCCAAGACTGGTCAAAGTGTGCATGTGACAACAATATCCCAAGCACTCCACAAATCTGACCTGTATGGTAGGGTGGCAAGAAGGAAGCAATTACTCAAGACAGCCCGCCTTGAATCCCGTTTGAAGTATGCAAAAAGTTTTGTGGTCTAACAAAACTAAAATGGAACTTTTTGGTCTAAAAGCAAAGCGTTATGTTTGGCGCAAACCCAACACAGCGCATCACGTAAAGAACACCATCTCAAGTGTGAAGCATGTTGGTGGCAGCATCATGGGGATCTTTCACATTGGCAGGGACTGGATAGAAGGGAAAATCAACGGAGCAAAGTACAAAGAAGTCCTTGAGGAAAACCTGCTGCCCTCTGCAAGAAAGCTGAAATTGGGATGGAAGTTCACCTTTCAGCATGACAACAACTCAAAGCACAGCTAAAGCTACACTGGAGTGGCTAAGGAACAAAAAGGTAAATGTCCTTGAGTGGCCCAGTCAGAGCCCCGACCTAAATCCAATAAAAAATTAATGGCATGACTTGAAGATTGCTTGAACAGTTTTGTAAAGTAGAATGATGAAATATTGCCAAATTTAGGTGTGCAAAGTTGGTAGAGACCTATCCCAACAGACTCACAGCTGTAATTGCTGCTAAAGGTGCTTCCACCAAGAATTAATTCGGGGGGGGGGGGGGGGGGGGGGGGGGGTGAAGACTTATACAATTATGATCTTTCAGTTTTGATATTTTAATATATCATTTTGTTCTTGATAAAAACGTTTTTCCTCTTAACAGTGTGGAGTATGATGTGTAGACAAGTGGAAAAAAAAAATGCATTAAACTCTGACACACAGAAAAGGGTGTGTAGACTTTCTATAGGCACCATATATGTTACACTAATATGTTACACTTATAAGTGTAACATATATACTATATACTGAGAGATTTTTTGATGTAATCTCTTGGCGTGAAGTTTAAATCTGTTGAATTTTTCTTCCAGCTTGTTGTCTGCATCCCCCTGACAAATGCTGAAACTGTTGTATGCATCTTTCTGAAGTGTTGACATGGGTTAGTCTTAAAAGGATACAATTAAGTTTAGCAAACATGTTATATCAACGTTTATTTTTTAATTTTGACATTCTGAAAATATTCTGCCTGCCAAACATTAAATGACAATGTAACATAGAAGTGTGTCAAACAGTGAGAAAGCCTTGTTAAAATGTTGTGAAATGTTACAAAAGAGCAGCTACTCCAAAATCCCCCAGAGTGCTTATCTGCAGGACTACAACTCAATTATAGAGTATATACTTAAAAACAAATGCACATAATATTGTAAAGTTAGGGTAACCGCTAATAATAAATAGTTATATCAGCAAATGCAAACCATGGAAGCAGAAAAGGGAGTTCATGTTTATGCCGTCAAGCAGTAGATGGGGTGCAAAGATGGAGAGGGACTTAATATATTTAGGGCCAAATGACTGTAAGAGGTCTTGCGTTTGGAAAGACATCCTTAACCTAATGGCAGCTGCACACCATCAGATAACAGAACTAATAAAATGAAAGGAAAAAGAAAATGACAAAATACTACACCTTTACCTATTAGTTACAATTTTTAATAGAAATAGACTTCCCCTGGCTTTCTTGCACAACAATAAATAAACCACTAAATTTATAGTAGTTTCGGGTAATATGAGCTAATTAATCATGTGAGTTTGACAGACACTAACATGACAATGTGAATGATGATTCTCCTCAGCTCAATAATTTCAAGCTACCTACTTTATCCACTCTTGATCACTCAGCATCTTTGGTCTCTGTGCTCCTTAGTGCTTCACTGATAGATTAAGCCAGACGAAAAAAGTAGATACAAAAGTCGCCCACGACTACCCCTACAAAGCCACTTCATTTTTTGTCCTGTCTGTAACTGCTTTTGAATCCTAAGCCTGGCAACTTGGAAAATCTACAAGTATTCCCACCCTCCCTGAGGCTTCAGATGGAGGCCAAATGCAGTCGAATTAGCCTCTAGTGCAATTCATTATTCTCAAAACTACAGCTGTCTGCACTCAATGCAAGACTTTCAGCGCTTTCATAGAATAAACAACAACAAAAAAACCTTTCTAACAAAGAAAGTTCACTTTTACAAATCAAAACAGAAATTCATTATAATTGCAGGGTGCATAAGTAGGCCAGTGTTTATAAGTAGGCCAACAACTGAAAGGAATAACTGTGCCTCCAACAGGCTGTGTCTGCAACAAAAATACATCCTATTAAAAGAAGCCAAGGGAGGAAAACAACATCAGATAGCTACAGATGATAAATGAACTGAATAACCGGTCTGACTGCCTGAAAAATAATATGTCCCACTCTATTATTGTATGTTCTGCCGATGGCTAAAGATAGGATACAGTTTGCAATGTATATGGCTTGGAGTTATTTTGCAATAAATTAGCTGTCACACACATGCACATGATCTTAATGTGCATTCATGAGAACTTTGTTTTCTCACTCATATGGTGTTTTGAGTAGTTCAGTTTTATTTGCGCTTTTTGAATTTTCGGAAAGCGTTGAAAGAGATACAGCTCAATCTTTGCAATGTGACTGCAGTTTGTATGTTGTTTTGGGGAGGTGGTGGGAGTGGTAGGAGATGCAACTGAAGAAGTGGTGATACACTGTCACACCATGTTATGGTAGTATGGAAGACTATGAAAATATACCAGTAATTAACTTTCGATTCAAACAGGTGTATAAGATTATTTCCCTATACTTGAGCTTGTGGTGCAATGTGCATTTCAATGTCAAAAATCACAATAAAATCACAATGATTTGGCATCAGTATTTCTTCATGAAATGATCTCCGCTTGTTTTTTTAAAAGCTATTTCAGTTGTTGTAGGTATCACTGCAACATCTTATATTTCCAAGAAGCCTTTTACTTCAAGTTAATTCATATTGTTCTACATAATACCCCATTGCGATTTTCATCACAGTTCCAATGGGTTCTTGGAAAACACCAGCACACATGCATAATTAGGTTCAATCATCATGTCAGTAGTGGGAGGATTCTAATTTGTAGGCAAAGCATTCTGAGTATGAGGGGACCGGATTAAAAATAGCTGTTGGTTTATAGCTCCTAGTGCAAGTAGATTCTCTGATCCCTGGAAGGTTTTCAGCCACATAAATACAAGGTATCATTTAATCACTAAATATGATGTTAATGCTTATGATGAGTATTATAATTAGGGGTCTACCTAATTAGCAATTGTGTGGATTTCGTGGAAATCAGGAAATAGAGGAGTCACCGTGAAATTCACCTCTTTAGGGGCCAATGCATACAGACTAGTATGAAGAGAAAAAAATCTAGATTTCAGCATTGGTGGTAAAATGCCAAAAATGGACGACAAAGCAAAAAAAGCAAAGTATTGTAACGTTTCAGCAGGAGGTGAAAACGAGAGACACTTGTTTCTTTCAAAGGCCTTATTCAGCACACCTTTCACACACAGAGACCACAGCTCTATCAGCTACTCAGGTTGCAAGACAGTGACCATCAACAACACAAAATGGTGGTGCAGTGCTTTCTTATACTTTCAGCTCTGCTCCTTATGCAGCTCAGGGTACCAGAGCTGACACACATACCAATATGGGAATTACAGTATACAAACACATTGCATGGATCGCTACATTGCCCCCACCTTCTCTTTTTCTCTTCAAAAAGTCTGCAGGGTACAATGCAACACATGGCTGCAATCGGCCCCCTCCCCCCCTAAGACACAACCCCCCTCCAGATTCTTGTGGGTGGGTTGGCTGGCACTGTCCCGCAGACAAGATACCCATGTGAGACATCCCAAGCACTCAGGTCATCCCAGCTGTGCTCCTGCCATGTAGCTGGCAGTGGTGCGGGGTATTCCATCGGTGGCAGCATCTCACTCTCCACTACTCAGGTGGGCAGCACCTCCCTCTCCGACACTGGAGACTTCAGCGGCTCCCTTGCTTGCCTCTGGATATGGCTGCCCCTCCTCCGCTTTCCCTTCAGGGCAGGCAGTACCTCCTCTTCCTCCTGGAAGGGGCAGCATATCATCTTGTGCCCGAACTCTCCACTGGCAAGGCACCAGCCTTGGTCCTCAAGGCCAACGAGGAGGTCCTCCAGTCTGCCACCCCACCGGATTTGGAATGGGTCGAGTTTGTAGCAGATCCCCTGGTCCATCTCCCGTCTCCTAACTGCTCCTGCTTGACACTCGTGGGTTCGACCTCAATCCTGTTTCTAACGCCAATGTAGTGTTTCAGCAGGAGGTAGAAAACGAGAGACACTTGTTTCTTTCAAAGGCCTTATTCAGCACACCTTTCTCTCATACACAGAGACCACAGCACTACTTAACAAGACAGTGACCAACGACAGCATAAAATGGTGGCGCAGCACTTTCTTATACCTTCAGCTCTGCCCCTTATGCAGATCAGGATATCAGAGCTGACACACATCCCATAAGGTCCTCAGCCACACACTAGGACCAATGGGCACAGAACGCAAAACTAAACTGAAATACTTGCACAAAAAGATTATATTTTTATTGGATGAGGAATGGGGAGAAAACATAAATCATTTTATGGGAGCTCACGTGACCCTCAGGCTTGATGGTCACTGTTTGCTAGAGCTCCAGATCCCTAACCCCGGTTTCAGCTGCTTTTTATATTTTGCTTTACTTTTCACCTTCTTTTTTGATGTTCTTACTTCACCAAAGATGCCTGGATCTCAAAAAAATGCGGCTTCGCCTGGTTCATCGTCTGAAGGGAAGTGTATTAAATCGTCCTCTCAGAAACTTCCTGAGGCCCATGTTGCGGATGCCATTTCTGAAGCGCTACTTAAGCAGCAAAGCTTGATCAAGATTCTAATTACTAATATCACGGGTCAAGCTGTCGAGAAATTAAACAATAGGCTTCAAGATACAAAGGATGTGCTGCAGTCTCTGAAAGTAGATGTCGACTCTCACATGACATTAACCCATGGTTTAATTTCTAAAGTGGATTCTTTACAAGCCAAAACAAGAGCGAACAATCGTAACCACCAACCAATGCATCTCTCAGCTGGGTAAGGTGGCACAATTACATCAGAGTGGTTGGGCTGAAAGAAGGTGTGGAAGGGAGCGGCCTGTTAGGCTTTCAGAAAATGCTCCCCCGTGGATATCTTCCATTGCGGGCAATACTGTAGAGATAGAGAGAGCTCATCGAATCTACAAAGGGAGGCCAATTGATACGGAAAAAATTCAGACCATGATTTTTAAAGTTCTCTGCTACAATGATCAATAAGCCATTCTTCGGGGTGCACAATTTACTATGCAAATAGGGAACTCTGCTTTTTTGCCGACTACAGCACTATTACCTCCCAGTGTCATAAAGCCTTCACCGAGGTTCGAAAGACATTACGATCCAAGAGTATTTCGTCATTTCTGATTTACCCAGCAATGCTGCAAGTATTTTACAAAGGACAGTACCTTTCATTTTCGACAACCCAAGTTGTCAAAAGCTATACACTATATATATATATATTTTACAAATGTTCACTCTTTTTTTTTTTTTAAGGGAAAAATGGTGGCCTTGAATTGTCATTATTTTATAATACATATATCTGGTGCATGTTTAGAAATAGGAAGGGATGTTTCACTAGTAAAAAATATTATTGATAAGATTTGGAAGGTGATTATTTACTGTTTTATGGCTGGGATGAGGGGAGGAGGGTTGTGGTGTAGAGATATACACCGCTATGTGTTTGCCACGAATCCTATGTGTGTGGGTGAATGACAGGGAGGGAGGAGCGGCAAAGGAGGCTCCACTCTGTCCTGGGGGGTAGGAGTGGAAGGGGGGATTTGGATACTACCATTTGATTTGTGTTTTCAATATGTGTATTTAGATTTCAAAAAGCATGTACAACCTCTACAGCTTGTTTTATTTTCATTTTATTGCTATTTATATATGAATACTTTAGACTCGTACAACCTTTACCAAAGCACATATTCTCACAAATACTCAAAACTCAATGCCATTCAGATACACAGGGTTTTTTGTTTTGTTTCTTGTCTTTTTGGTTTACACTTCTGAATTAAATTCTTGATTATGGCTAATGTATTGGTCGTTTCCTGGAATCTGAGAGGATTAAACATTCCAAATAAAAGTGTTAAATGTTTGGATAAATTACACAGAAAAAAAGTTGACATTGCCTTACTATAAGAGACACACGAAATTCTGATGTACACAGAATGCAAAACAAATACTATATACTAGCCGCAGCCTCATGTTCTACAATGAAATCGAAAGGTGTGCTTGTTTTAGTGAGAAGTAATCTTTAGTTAACAATACGAAAAACTGGGAAAGACGGAACCGGTAGATTGGTATATATTTGTACTACATTGCAGGGTAAAAAGACAGCTTTTATTTCAATATATGCACCGAGTACGTTTGACGCTGATTTCTTCCCTTATATAACCGGAGAATTGCTCGCACTGTCTGATTATTCTTTAGTAGTCAGTGCTGATATGAATGCAGTGTTTGATACTTTGTCAAAATCCCAAAGCTAGAGATTATACTTGCTTCTCAGCTAAACATAAAACTCACTCCAGAATTTATTATATTTTAGTTTCTTCTGAATTAGTTTCCAATGCCAATGCAGCAAGCATACTTCCTGCAGTTATTCATTTCAAGATTTGCCATAGATCTTATTTGACCCCCTGTGGAAGCTTTCTTATGGGTTTTATTCCGAATCCACACTGTGGGTTTTGCTCTCTTGGTGTTCCTAGTACCTTATTAAATGTTTTATGGGAATGCCCAGATGATTTTGTGTTCTGGGGTAGGGGGCTCCCACTTTATCTAATCTGATCAGCAGGGTCTTACCTTTAGAACCACTACATTTGCTATTTAAGGATGAGTCTGATGTTCATATATCTGAACAGCAATGTAAAATTTGGCTGGCTGGTCACCAGTTACCTTTGTAACAATGGCTGTTTAATTTTAAAGAGATTATTCTGTTGGAACTTTCTACAGCCCGAATAAATAAAGCCAAATCATCCACACTGGTAACATGGGAGGAAGCAGCAGCTGAAGTATCCTTTCTGTTGGACTCTGCAACAGTTTGAATGAGCTCTATGTGCTTTGCTTGTACAATACACTGTATTTTTTCACTTTTTATTTTTTGTTGGGAAGTTGACAGGTTGCCAGGGGAGGTGGAAGGGGATATATAACATACTGTATGTTATTCGGTTCTGTATGTTAATCCTGAAGAACAAATAAAAATTTGATTAAAAAAAATTAATCAGTTTATGAATATTCAAAACAAAATGGTGAACTGAAAGACAAGCAAGTCTTTTACGCACGCTTTAATAAAAGAGAGTGCAGAATGACTGTGTTAATGAGTTTGTCAGAGCTCTGTGCTTTGCTGGACAGCCACTGTTTATTGCAGGTATGTATTGCTGACTTTGTGCAACACTACTGCCTGTCCATCAGCTAAAACACTGCCTAACGCCGGCAATCTTAATCGTGAATATTTGATAGAAAATGGTGATGCTTTAGCTGATAAACTTATATGGAAAGCATTGACGTAAATGTCCAGTATAGTTTTTGACGCATCTCCCGATGGCTTGCACCACCCAGTTCTGTCAATTTTCTTTTCTTTTTATGCTTTCAAGGCGAATAAACCTGGCTTGTTTTGTGCTGATGTCATGTTCATACCTTCTGTAGATACTATTTCCGTCAGCACAGTGATTGCTCAAACATTCGCAAAGTACCAGCTAACTGGGGAAAATGTGGCTTCAAATTGCAGATTCTGCTCATCATACATGCCAGGGACATTATTAATCAAACCAGAACTGCTATGCATCATATTCCACATATAAAGTGTGTAAACTGAGATTTTTTCCACACACTATTTACCGATGTTTCAATTAAAAACAATGTTTTACCAATTTTATTTTAATATATGTAAAATAAACTCCCAGATTTTTTGTTTTAAATATAAAAACCAAAAACACAGAACACTAAACATGTCTAAGACTTTTGCATGGCAGTGTACATTTATGCTTATACAGCAAGCGCCTTCCTTCTTTTTTTTTTGAATGTTTACTATTTACTTCCCTGTGGGAGTAATATTGAATTTTATTCACTGTGAATACTAACAACTGTTTGTGTGACTATATATGGCTGGTGAAGTTAACATGTACAGTGTGTTAAACAGCCTCATATTGCACTAAACGTTTAACATAAATGTTTCTTTTCTGAAAAAAAAAAAAAAAATTGCAGGTAAAATTCTAATGCATAGAGTAAAATGTCTTTTTTGGGGAATAAAAAACAGTAAAAACAAAAATGTACGGACATTGCTTATGCTGTAAGTAAGAAATGAATATATTTAAAGTTGGATATAGGGCACTACATAGGAATTGGACTGGAAAATTCTACAGTATTTTTTTAAGCATTTTAGTTGTGTACCTTATTCAGTAATGAGGCTTCAATAATAGACTGCAATGGGAAAAGAAATGTGCATTATTTTCAGTATGTCACCCAATGGCATTTTTTTATACAAGGATTTCGATTACCGATATCTGCTGTGCTTCAGACACGAGCTGTATGTACTGTTGTGTGAGCTAAATCCCTGTTATGGGGCCACACAGTCCAATGCTTGCAAAATCAGAAATGATTGCCACCAGCAAGATAAGCCTGTAGAAACTCAGAATGTAATGGTGCTGGGTCACTGTGCTGCCAAGTGGCACAGAATCTTCATGGCAAGTATAAAACACTGGAACGTTTCTAAATGGAAATCTGCAAAACACCTAATATAAGTGATGAGGTACATTTTTCAAGCAACTCACTTTTTTTTTTCATTAACATTTTGGTAATGTGGAAACAATATGTGTAATTTATTTTAATTTACAGTAGTATTTGCTGCAAAAGCAGATTTAATTGTAACTTTTTTTCATTTTCTGCCTCCTGAACTGACTCTGAAATGCAGCAATAAAATCCAAACATTCATAAAGGGTAATGAAGTTATAACAATCCTACTGCATTTGAATCAACTGATTATTTATTTGGTTATGTGCTTAATTTCCTAGCTGTTGAGATTTCACATACACAATTAAAAATAAAAAGACTGTTAATGATAATTCAAAACTTGATGGAAGTAAAAACAGTTTTGATAGGCAAAAACATTTTTTACATTTATTTTTTACGTGAACCTGCCCAGCATTTCTTATGGGATTTCACTCCCAGATTAGATAGTGTGGCAGGACAGGGGCTCTGCATGTGTAAATATGTGTATTTTGTGACAGGGACAGGGTTTAAAGCCTCCCTGCCAATCTACATTCTTTAATTTATGTGAATTGTTTAATTATTACTTGGTAATTGTTTAATTGTTTTGGCAGTTGGCCTCATTATTGTTAAATTAGAGCCAGCTGCCTGTACCAGTTTCTCTGGGGCATATAAACTATTCAGGTTCATTCAGGGTTGCTGTGTGAAGAGCCCAATTGTGTGAAAAGGGACTGTGTGAACATCTTTGTTGTAATATTGTGTGTTTTGATATTGTAGCCAGGTAAACGGCTTAGCTGTCCTGCACGTTAGTCAGGGAACCTGCATAAATGTTTAGTAAGCTTGGAAGAGCTAGGTGTTTGTTTTTGGTTATTTTTGTTGTTTTATAATAAGTGCACAAAGAGCTTGTACATTTAGTTTATTTTTAGAACAGGGTTTCCCCTTCTGCCTGTGTTATTTTGTATTTGTTTATTGTGTGTTTTGTATTGTTTTTGCAGGGTGGATTGGAAGCCCATCCACCTTGATTTAAAACCTGGTGCAGAAGGTGGCCATCTCAGGAAGTAGTTAAGTGATTAATTTGTTGCTAATCTGGGATGGTCATCTGTATAAAAAGAATGCTGCTCTCCATCTTCGGTGTGGGACGTTTGAGAGGCGGAACGAGAGCGAAGAGCTTATTTTTTTAAAAGACCAAGGAACAGTGAAGGCACTTGCCCAGCCTGACCTTGGGTTTTGTTATTGTTTGTGTGTGAGATTTGTTTGTTTAAACCTTTCATTTTCCTGCTCTGTGAGCAGTGTTTATTTTTGTTTAACTGTTTTATGTATTTGTTATTTAATAAATAGTGCTGCGCATCTGTATACTGCACCTACCTCTGTTTTTCTTCCGCCTTCTGGAACGTCACCGCAATGACATTTCTTGCCATGGCGCTAAAAAAAAAAAATCAAGTTTCAATTTCTGGGTCTTTTTTTTTTTTTTTTTTTTTTTTTTTTTTTTTTTTTTCATAGAGGCACAAACCCAAAATGAGGCCATTCTGGTCATAACTGGTTTTTCCAGAATCCCAACCATGTGGGCAGTAACAATAATAATTAAAAAAAAAAAAAAAAAAAAAAAAAAAATCCTTTAAGAGTATTGTGACATTCAGGATGAGGTAGAGGTGATTTTTTTTCTTTTTTTTTTTTGTGCCTATCTTCTCATTTAAATGGTGAAATCTCAAAGGAGCTTCTTTGACAGGATCGGAAGCAGTATGATTGCAGATGAGAAGGATATCTTCTTTCGTTATGTCTCTTGTTAATATTCAATGACAGCTTAAACTAAATAGAGAAGATTGAACAGACTGTAAAAAGAAGTAAAGTAGATGCTATCTCTTCAATTATGTTACAAAATACATATCTTATACTGCTTTTGATAAGTATGTGTGTAATATGTTATTTTCATTTATAAATAATACACCTGTTAACAATATTCAAAAATCGGTTTCTTGCACAGTAGGACATTTGTGTTCAGGTGCATATTTGCATTGTTACTGATGTCAGCTTAATTGGGGGGGGGGGGGGTAAGACTACCAGATCCCTGCTCAGACGCAGAACATAAGAAAAAATACTGATAATTTAATGTTCAAATAATGGAGCAAAAGGCAACAACAAATCAGGACAACAATGTCAGGTTTAAACAAGTTATTTTCCATGCAGCAATAAGTTAACACAAGCCATTAATATAAAAGCATAAAACAAAATCCACACAAGAGAATCAAGTGTTTTTTTGGAACCAACAATAAGTATAAACTAACTGCAATTATCTTATTCATTGCCCAGCTGTGTAGTGCTGACACACTGCCACTGCAAAAGCAGAGGCAAACATCCCCTTTCCCTTGTTTTGTTAAGGCTAATTATCCCCCCCAGGAAGTGCACCAAACACAGACTGAGCACAATAATGGGAGTCAGTAACAATTCATAGACACAAGTTATTACTAAAATTAAATATATACTAAAACAGGACATGGCAAAATTACTAAAAGAGCAACAAAGCAAAGAGAACATTAATATTGTTAATGCATCTTTAACAGCGCCACAGCAATCAAGCCACAGATCTCCCCTCCAGAATTATGTTCCGTGCATGGCCAGAATCAACGTACAGTCTCAGATTTTGCTTAGGTAGCTACGTACAAGTCCCACAGGTCTACACTTCTCCTCCAACAGCCACGCATAAACACTATGATAAAAAGAGAATGAGTGAAATCATACCAACTATTACAATAAAAAAAATCCAGCGCTCAAAATATACATATAGTCAAAATACACACACCAATCCATATAAACGTGCAAAAATATCACAAATCAATTTTACAATAAATACATTGAAAAAAGTTACACTGCCACAAAACTACAATTCCCTTTTTATTATCCTGTTAGAGTCTGTGATAAACAAGATGTATTTTATCTCTCTATACCAGAAGTCGAAGATACTTATCTAACATGGCTGAATTCTCGCCGTCAGCACACTCTACCCAGAACCAGCTATATCTCTGTTAATCTCTTGGAATCTCTGTCCCAATCATATTTAATCCAGTTCAGTGCAAGCACTATGTTGTTTCCACTCTCAGCTGACTACACAGATCACTAGCTGCTGTTCTTGTTATTGCTGGAATCTACGCAAATGTCTGCTAATTAGTCATCCCTGTGACATTTGCATGGAGTTGAATTGTCTAGCGATGGCCAGTGCATAAATATTTACATATTTCACTTTGAATATAGGTAATAATAAATAAGCATTCATTATTGTTCTAATAATTCCACCAATAGAGCTTATATTATGACATAAAGTGAATGGGCACAGACTACTAACTCTATTAGTGTGATTGATGCATTGACAGCTTGTGTTTTTAATATTTGAAAACACTCTACATTGAACGCTATTAAATACATGGTAGTGACTTTCATTGTACCTGTAATAAACAAAACATCTCATTTTACTATCTTATATTATGTTCAATACCTTTCACCACTGTTTGCGCTTTGATAAAACTTGCTCAGATGAGTTTAGTTTGAAACATAAAGGCAAGACACTGGGCCATCTTCAAAAACGCTTAAGTGAACATGTTAATGATGCCACACCCCAAATGTCTGGCTGACACCTTGCGAATGTTTGAGCACAGCATGGTATAAAAATCAATTCAAAGGATAACTCAGCTCCCCAGATGCTAATGACCTCTGCATTCGCATTAGTGCCTTTAATTTATCCAGAAAATGAACTGGGCCTAAGACAATCCAATACACGTTGAGTCTCCTTTGCAAATATGCTTTTTGTTGCAATTGTGTGCACCTTGTTAGCACTGAAATGACAAATATATAAAGTACATACATAAAAGCATCTAGAATTTCTAACTAAAATATAGGTTAATGTGACCTGTACTGTATGCAGACCTCCTAACATTAATTAGAATATACTGTACATGCTTTCAGAAATGCAAAACCTACTTTTTGCACCTTTCCCTATATCAGCAAAGACATTATTAAATCATGCACCTGTCTAAAGACAAATACACTTCCAAAATGACTTTTCAGGCTCTGTTTACCTATCTCTCTGCATATGAATTTAATCACCAAGAAACTGAAATCCCACAGATTGCCTACAGATTCTGTTCTCCCTTTCCTTTATCCCAAAGATTATCATTAAGTGTGATTAAGTGTCAGAGTCTTTTATTTTTTAATAAGATAATTGTGTGGCTTTCATTTTTAAAACAGGAGACTGTAAATACAATATTTTTAAGTGATGTGACTTGTCCAACGTAAATCCAGTTTGTATCCTAGCAACGAGCTGACGATATGGCCAATAAGGTGTAATCTTTATTTAAAATGAACAATATTCTTGCATATGTTTGTTTTAGCCTTGGAAATAGTCAGATGGTTCCTTAAAATTTTTTAACAAAGAGGTAGCAATCCATGTTTAGTGAATGCACCTGGCATAAAGAGGTTTTTCAAATAATAATAATGACAACCAAATAGTCTGTGAGACACAATAAGAGACTGTTATTGAGGCAGCATTCTTTAAGCCTTTGTTTATTCAATGCTGAGTGAAGGACAGACAGGAGATGTGGGTTTATTATTAACCAAAACAAAACTGACTTCTGAAGGCTGACTCACACAGCCCTGGAAAGAGCTCTAGTTTCTGTCTCTGGCAAACACAGTCATTTTCTCACCACTTGTTATATCATTTAGTAAGCCATGTCCAGCCCTCATTATTATCCCATTTTGTTGGTTTCATCACCGGTTTATTACTATGTCAAACATGACTGAATACTCTTAAACGTGATTGACAATATACAAGGTTTAAGTATGGTGGGTATCAGTCCTATTTAAAGCCCATTAAATACTCTCCCTCTTTAAGGCATGTTGACAAAGAAACGTTTTAATGAGTGGTCAATTTCAAGAAGACTTCATGACCTTTGTCCACAATTGGACAACTTTTCAATCAAAATATTCATTCACCTTTAGATTGTTAATAAAGCTAAATACTGTTCTATGTGTGTCTTAAAGAATGGCATTGAGATTGTATTTTTGGCTCAATGGTGCAGTAAATAACAAAGAGTTTAATGTTGTACTGCAGATAGTTGATAAATACAGTATCTTTATTTAGTTACCAAGGGTATCTATTTGCAGCCAGCAAGTATTGCATAATATTCATTGTACATAACATTTGTACTTAAAGGTTATGAATGTGTTTACAATTGTATTGTTCTGATATGCTACTGGTTTTCATGATTATACATAGTTCAATCGATCAAAAACAAAAAGTTTCAACGAGACTTTACTGTTTTCTAGGAGAGTAAAAGCTGGGGAAAAAAGTATTTGTTTCAATGCTATCATTGTTTTGGTGACAAAACTGGCTTTTAAATAAGATTGGTAATTTAAGCTATAGTCCTTTACTTTAAAGTAAAACAAGTTTTCTGTGTGGACACTGAGAACATTGCAAGGGATGAGTTATTTGAAAACTACTCCTGATCTAATAAGAATGAGAAATGTACTAAGGTTCCTTTTTCTGGTCTTAAGAGTTTTGCAAAACTTAATACAATGTCTGAGCAAACAGTATGTTGTATTTTTTTTTTTTTTTTTAAAGACTAAATCCAATATATAAGACCAGGGGTCACAACAAAGAGTCTTGCTACCAAGGGATTATATCCCGTGCCTACATAATAATAATAATAATAATAATAATAATAATAATAATAACAATAATTTGTACATAAAATAATCAATTCCAACTGCAAACAGAGCATTTGCTTAAATTCATGTGTTAAGCCCCTTTCACACTGGCATGCTGTACCTGGCACAAAACCTAACTGGGTCAGGATCTGGTGTCCTGCAGGTCGGCTACGCGATTTCACACTGCTTTTGATAAAGCAGGGTTGACCTGGGTGAACTATGCAAGTAAGTAATATGTGTGTCAATGCCCTAGAAGCAGCTTGTTACAGACACTTCCATCCAAGCTTCTCAGGTCCGACAATACAATTTTCTCTTTCCAGTCCAATGTCGGACCCTGTCCAACATCATCAAAAAGACATAAAGCACAGGTCTCTAGTGTTTTTTTTCTCTGGAAAAAGCAGAGAAAACCATTCAATGGCCGAGGGGGACTGATAGGAGGCGAATGAAGCCGAAAAAAAGGGCCTATCTAATAGACCCATGCACCACAGAGATAACACAGACATAAACAAAGGAGATAGCTACTTCTGCATCTAGCACTCAAAGAATATCACAGACATTTGCAGAGCTTTTTGAGATGTTATAGAAATAAAATAATACTTGGATCGCACTATTGAGGAGTTTGGTGATAAAACGAATGATCAGGAGAGGACTTATCAGTATTATTAGTCTATAAAGAGGTATGTGAAAAATACAGCAAACAAGGGGTGGGGCTTGGCTGGAGAGTGTCCTTTTGCGATTCAATGCCTTTTAAACCTGTTTTACCCTGGAAAAAAAAATTTAAACTGCGCGTGTGAAACCTTATTGGACCTGACGCGCCTGACAAGTGCTGAATAAATGGACTGCAAAGGGTTAAAGCAAATGTTTCTTCATCCCTGCTACAATCTGGCTGATGGTGTGTCTCAAGCAACAAAAATATGTCTAAACTGAAAAAACAAAAACGTTCCTTGCAGAAGTGAAACCTTCACACATGCATTGCTGTTTATTATTGCGTCGGCTCATGAACGGCCTTCATTCATTTTGTCTCGCTCAACCCTGGTCAAAACGTGTTGACCCACATCCTGAAGTGGGTCACTGGAACCCAGATCAAATTGGGTATGACCCAGGTGCATGGATTCACACTATGCGGGATTGCGACCCAGGTAAAAGTGCCAGTGTGACGGGGGCTTTAGATGCTTCTCCCAAATTCCTGGTTTCTCTTTTGTTTCATGTAGCATTCAAAAACACTTGACAAAGTAATCAACATTCAACACTCATCATCTATTGTGTTCAGACCAAGAAAATGTGGGAGGTTAAGTAGCATAGGCATAGTTACAGCATTTGTTATAAAAAGATGAAAAATTATTTTTCTGAATAGCTGATAAATTGGTTACTATAGAAATTACACTTGGAATTTGGATTCCACATTTTTTAAAACCTGAAGTGTTAAAGCCCAAACAAAAGAGATTTCAAAGTACTGTAACCTCCAATGTTATCCTGTCAACAGTTTTCCATGAGTGTTGCAACACGTTTCTGTTTAATTCTTCAACCTACAGGAAAAGTATACCCAAAAAATATATTTTGTAATCCTTTTTTTATTAAAACTACACTGGTCAACTTTTCATTTGTAATTCAATTGTTTAAAAAAAAATGTAAAAAGGTTCCTCATTTTAGCAATTCTGGCTGTCATATGCCGTCAGGATATTTAATTCATATATTTAGGAAAAGTCAAAAACGGACATGAGTCACAAAGGAAGATCACACTAGAACCACCGGATTTTTTAACTACCTAGAACTGTTATGTGGGTCACTTTGACCCAAACATTTTTAAACTGCTTTGTTATTAAAATGAAAGACATACTATCGGATACAACTGAAAAGTTTTATTCATGAACATCAAATCTAACATTTGCATTGTAGAAACACCATATTTAAATAGAAAATTAAACATAAGGCTTTATTTGTACACTTTACAGGTGTAAATGGGTATATGTACATACAAAACTGTAAAACCGAAAATCCTTGTTTCTAATACTGCATAAAAATATAACACTACTTCCGATATTACGGCTGTATTGTACTCTACGGAGCATAAGCATCTGCCTCCTAGCTCTGTGCCTGCATCCAGGAGCTGTCTTGTAAACACAGACGAAGTTCTATTGAACACTATTATGTAAACTGGTACATACAAAGCTGTAAAACCGAAATATTTTTTTTTTCTAATACAAACACACGGACACACACACACATATACAGTGCCTGTAGAAAGTTTACACCCCCTTGAACTTTTTTCATTTTGTTAAGTCAGTGCCTCAGCTTCATGCATTTAAAAGAATATTTTTTTTCTACTTACCTACACACCATACTCTACACGGTTAGGGGGAAAAAAGTTTTTATTGAGAAAAAATTATATGTTAAAAATACAAAAGTGAAAGATCATAATTGGATAAGTCTCCACCCCAGTGATTTAATTTAATAAAACTGTTCAAGCTTTGTCAAGTTCCTTGGGGAGCATTGATGGACAGCAATCTTCAAGTCATACCGCACATTTTTGATTGGATTTAGGTCGGGGCTCTGACTGGGCCACTCAAGAACATTTACCTTTTTGTTCTTTAGCCACTCCAGTGTAGCTTTGGCTGCGTGCTTTGGGTCGTTGTCATGTTGAAAGGTGAACTTCCATCCCAGTTTCAGAGGGCAGCAGGTTTTCCTCAAGAACTTCTCTGTACTTTGCTCCATTCATTTTCCCTTCTATCCTGAGAAATGCCCCAGTCACTGCTGATGAGTAAGATCCCCTTAACATGATGCTGTCATCCAGTTTGGAGGGACGACCTGATCTAGGCAGGGTCTTGGTGGTGCCATACACCTTCCACTTCTTAATAATCATCTTGACCGTGTTCCAAGGGTTATTCAAGGTTATTCTTTGATATTTTTTTATACCCAACTCCTGATCTGTGCCTTCAAACAACTTTGTCCCAGAGTTCTTTTGAAAGCGCCTTAGTGCTCATGGTTGAGTCTTTGCTTTGAAATGCACTACTCAGCAGAGGGAACCTACAAAAACTGCTGAATTTATCCTGAAATCAAGTGAATCACTACAATTTAACACAAGTGGAGGCCACTTAACTTGGTGTGTGATTTTGAAGGCGATTAATTACACCTGATAGATAGATATAACATACGTTTCATAAGTTGTTATCCTACCTGTTATTTCAGTTTGCAATATTTCCTTCTGATATATTCCCAATTGCATTTCTGGAACAAAACAAATAATTGCTGTCTCCCAGGTACATTGAGAAATAAAGTAACGAGACCTTCACTGAGTTGGCATCTTGGTACAATTGTACAAATCCGCAATCGCAGCAATCTCATAGTCAGTCTACAAACAAAGAAAGGCTTAAAATAAAATTTAAAAACATGTTTGCTAGAAAAAGAGGGGACATGTCTTGTTTGCTGCATTTACTAAAAAAAAAAATCTGATGTTATATTAAATATATTTTAATATAGTATAAAAAAAAAAAAAAAAAAAAAAAACATGTATTGTAATGCATGGGTCAAATTGACCCACGTGACAGTTCTAGGTAAAATTGTTTATAACTTTATAATTTTTGCGATTCTGGCTATCAAACAGCGTCATTATATTTAATTCATATATTTAGGAAAAGTAAAAAACGGACCTACACATATGATTTACAAGAGAAGAGTAATTAACATTTTAAATCTAAAAATGGGTCAAATTGAACCGCGTGGCAGTTCTAGTGTTATAAAATTACCATGCTTGGACAATTACGTGCCTCTTAAAAGCTTAATTCGTAAGAAATATTTTTTACAACACCGGGGCTTCCCAAGAGGAACTCATTGCATTGCACGTCGAATCCAATCCTTCCACTTCCAAGCATGCCCCCTCAATGCAGTCCGGACATCGACGTGCTCCTAACCCAATCCCAAAAGTTCGACTCAGATGTCCATGATCCCTTCCCTAACCTCTCAGTGGAACCAATGCCATTTCCAATGTAGACATCTTTCAAGCCATACAATCACTCCATATAACCATAGCCAGCTTAGATCATCCCCTTTCCTCTTTGGAGAATTGCCATAATTCATTTTCTCAGCCTCTGCTCAGTTTTCCTGCAGCTGCTTTCCTCTGGGTACAGTGCCTCTAACACTGTTCTCCAATCATTTAACCTTTCCACAGCAGTCTCTAGTTCCGAGGCTCCTTTACCTCGTAAATCTTGTCCTTTTGCTCCTATCTTCTCTGAACATAAGAACATAAGAAAGTTTACAAATGAGAGGAGGCCATTCGGCCCATCTTGCTCATTTGGTTGTTAGTAGCTTATTGATCCCAAAATCTCATCAAGCAGCTTCTTGAAGGATCCCAGGGTGTCAGCTTCAACAACATTACTGGGGAGTTGATTCCAGACCCTCACAATTCTCTGTGTAAAAAAGTGCCTCCTATTTTCTGTTCTGAATGCCACTTTGTCTAATCTCCATTTGTGACCCCTGGTCCTTGTTTCTTTTTTCAGGCTGAAAAAGTCCCTTGGGTCGACACTGTCAATACCTTTTAGAATTTTGAATGCTTGAATTAGGTTGCCGCATAGTCTTCTTTGTTCAAGACTGAATGGATTCAATTCTTTTAGCCTGTCTGCATATGACATGCTTTTTAAACCCGGGATAATTCTTGTTGCTCTTCTTTGAACTCTTTCTAGAGCAGCAATATCCTTTTTGTAGCGAGGTGACCAGAACTGAACCCAATATTCAAGATGAGGTCTTACTAATGCATTGTACAGTTTTAACATTACTTCCCTTGATTTAACTTCAACACTTTTCACAATGTATCCGAGCATCTTGTTGGCCTTTTTTATAGCTTCTCCACATTGTCTAGATGAAGACATTTCTGAGTCAACAAAAACACCTAGGTTTTTTTCATAAAGACCCTCAACAAACTAACGACAGGCGGGGAAGAAGGATAACGTTTGCCATAGGGAAACAAATATGTAAGAATTTTAACGAGAATGTCTGACTTTCCAACCCTGTCTATTCCATCTTATCTGCAGCTTCTGCAGAGATGGACATAGCACAAGTGTTTGCCCTTGGTGCTGTGCTAGTACAAGTTAAAAATTTGAATCAAATAAAAGATTACTAAGCATGATACCGTCGACTCCCATTAATCCAGTAGCCCTGGGTGCTTCACTAATTCACCACCCAGAGTGTTTGTAGACTACCTCATATCAGGTCTTAACAGCGGATTCCCCACAAGTGTGGAACCCCCCCCATGTCTTTTTCTTCCAGTAATTTAAAATCTGCTGTAAAAGACCCCAAAGTGGTAGATATGCTGCTCCGATCCCCCCCTTCCGCAATTCGCAAATGTTCTGGCAGGAATAGGCTCATCATTGACCTATCAGCTCGGCACTCTAGTTCCATACCTAGCATTAACGATTTAATTCCCCCTGACCAATTTCCCTTATATTATGCCAGAATTGATGATGATATTTGCTTAATAAAAATAGCAGGCTAAGGTGCATGGTTCTCCAAGGTGATATAGCAAATGCTTTTAAAGTTATGCCTATTCATCCTGGCCAGTGGCACCTTTTCAGGGTTCAATGGAGAAAACAATTTTATTTTGCAGTATGCCAGGATGCAGAAGTAGTCCCCGTATATTTAATTGTCTGAAGCCTTATGCTGGATTCACTTAAATGAACAGACTCCCATTTGTGCTCCATTTACTAGACAACTTTCTATTAATAGACTTCAAAGACCAGCACCCCACTCGCTCCTTAAGAGCTTTGAAATCTCTATTTTTAGAACTTGGAGTTCCCCTGTCAGAAGAGAAAACTTTAGGACCAACTACTAGCCTAGAATTTCTTGGGATCAAATTGAATTCTGGAAAAATTGAAGCTTGACTCCCTCAAGACAAATTGCAGTGGATTATAGGTTTTCTTTTAAAAATTTCAGCTCTTGGAAGTCTTGCACCAAATGCAAACTTCTCTCTTTACTTGGTCATCTTAATTTTGCCATAGGATTTTTCCCCAAGGACTATCATTTATTGGGTTTCTTATGAGATTAGCACATTCAGTATCCAAGTTACATCACCATGTCAATCTGAATGCTCAATGCCGAGCATACTTCTCTTTATTGTTCAGCCTACTTTCAAGCTGGAACAGTATCTCATTCTTTTATGATGACATCATCTTATTCTCACTGCTCTCAATTTATACACTGATGCTGCTCCCTCACAGGATTTCAGTGGTATTCTAGGAACCGAATGGTTCTATGGGAACTGGCCCCTAGAGAGCCTGCATCTTCCCAGAAAAGACCAATCCTCAGCTCGAACTGAACCCTATTGTGATTGCTGCCATAATCTGGGGCCATCAGTGGTCAAGAAAAGTGATTGCATTTTATTGTGACAATTTATCTATGGTGGCAATCATTAACAGAGGCAGATCCTCTTCCCATGTAATTATGAAATTCATATGGAAACTCACCTGGGTTTCCGTGATGGGTAATTTTAAAATTAAAGTCATTCACGTTCCAGGCTCAAAAAACACAATAGCTGATTCGTTATCTTGTTTTAAATTCCAGGAATTCCACGCACTGTTTCTGGAAGGGAATGGTCTACCAACACCATGCTCAACTTTCAAAGAGCTCACCATCTCCTAGACAACTGGCATTTCCAGATTCCATCCTTTCTGAGTCAGCTCTCAAACACAGGCAACCTATAACTCAGCCTGGCATCTGTTTTGCAGATTCTGTACTCTATCCAAATCTCAGGCAACCTCTCCATCCAAACGCTCTATCATCGAATTCATTACTTTTTGTTAAATTAAGTGGAATCTGTCTCTTTCCATCATACGAAGCTACCTAGCAGGATTACATCTCTAACCTCCTTTCCATGTATTTAAATGCTGCTATGCTACATCCAATGATCCGCATGTGAATTACCTGGTTAAAATGAGAACAGAAGCAAAATGCCACATCATTATTGTGCTTTCTCCTGATAGACTGATTTCAATTGAAAGCACATACAACACACCAGCAGCTATGAAGAAAAACATATGGTCCAGTGGGACTGCCATTGAAGGATCCTGCCTTCTGTAAATTTCAGTGTTTAGTAAAGAAGGGAGATGACTGCACTGCCACACTGTCTACTTTGGGAACTCTTTGCATCATCTATAATTCATGTCTCAAGGGACTGTAATGTGTCATTTGTGCACTGAGCCAATTTACTTCTAATAACTGTTTCAAGCAAGCTAAAACCATTCAGAATATAGACTGCCAGGACTTTGCTGATTTCCATTACTTATATTCTAATGGGAACCAACAGCCCCTGCATAGCAGCTTGGGAAATGCCACATACATAAATGCATACACATGTAAAGCCTATTGTATATATTTGCATTGTTTATTGCTTAACACATTGACCAGTAACAACTGTTATGTTTCCATCACCCTCTTCTCATGTGCTTCTCATTTACAGCATATCACCTTTGTTTCTTGTTAAGCTAAAACCCTTTGCTGCACAAGATGTAAACTAAGAAATATGTACATAGATCATAAAGGAAAAATGATGCAGGTTTGAAAGAAATCTTAAGGCCTGATCACACGGGCGATGGCAATAAGGGGACAACAGGTGTTTTTTTTTTTTTTTTTTTTTTGTCACCTGAATATTGTATTGCACATTATTATTATTATTGAAATTTTGTACACAATTGGCTTATATTATTGTTTGTTCACCCCTTGCCTTATAGGAGGGAGAAGCAGCACTCTGTTTGGAGTGGCGGTTTTTCTTTGTTTTGTTTTATTTTTTTTTCCATGGGTTGTGATTTTCATCAGCATGTAAAGGGTTACCTGGTAAATTCTATCAGGTCATTATGTTTACCCCCTATAAAAACTGTAGCTCCAGGATACATGAGAGAGGAGAGACCATGGGAAGGAGTCTGGGAGACCGGTGAATTGGTGTGGAGATCTAGGAAGTATTGGGCGGCTGTTGAGATTTACAGACAGGGGGGAATGAGATTTACAGACGATTGAAATTTACAGACAACTTGGGCTGGAGAGTTTGGTGAAATACAACAGGAAGTAATTAACAAAAGCAAGGACTAGAGCAGATCTCATGACAGGGGAAGTACTCGTTTTCTTTTTTAAAGTCGATAATAATAATTACTTGAAGAGTTATTGTGGGATTAGAAATGCATAAGTAGTGTCTGCATTTGTTGTGAACAGCTATTGTATTAGGAATTGCAATCAAAAAAATATCCAACTTAAATGGTCTGTTTTTATGAAGGGATTGCTGCTAGCAATTGGTATCATTTTCTTTCTATCATAACGAGGGAAATTGTTTTGTATACAGACACTAGAATGTTGTTTTGTGGAAGCAAGAGAAATAGCAACATAGTAATTGCATTTTTTGGCAATTTGTTTAAATCCACAGGTACCTGGACCGAGGGTTTTGTGGGGCAATAAAGACTTCGAGACATTTTCATTGGAAAGGGAGAGCCTGCCATGCGGTTCTAACGGGTGCCTGCGAGTCTTGGGTGTTCGCAAACGAAGAGGAATGGGCTGTTCAGCCCTGCATATCCGCGGGCTTGGCTGGGTGTAGGCCACTGCCTTGCTGGATTCCATAGAAGGGTGTGAGTGACCATTGTTTGTACCTATTATGTTTGTACCTATTCAAGGACCTTTTTTTGTACCTATTATGCATACCAATTGCTATTAACTCGCTGCTAAATAGTCCATTTGTTTATGTATTATGCATACCAATATTTATTAACTATATTTATTAACTTTCTGCTACACAGTCATTTTGTTGCATATACACATATTAATACCTATTAACATGCTTCTAATTAATTGTCTTGTCGCATATATTATGCGTATCGATAATTATTAACTTGCTGCTCAAGAGTCATTTTGTTTATATATATTATGTCAAGTAATGAGTATTAACCTGCTGCGAATGTTGTTAAATCACCTGTATTGGAGACGTTAAGTGTACATGTTAGAGGTGCTGTTAATAGGTGTGCGTGGGGAGTATACATTGGTGTTAATTAAGTGACTAGCTAGGCCACTTAAGAGTGCTTGGTGCGCATGTAGAGATGTGTATATAAAAAATCTGTATTGATAGTTGCTACAAGTTTGTTTTATGTGCATGTTTTTTTGTAATAAAGTAATTGAGATTTTACTTACCTGGTCTATGGTTCTTGGTTGTTCCTCTGGGGGTCAGGATGAGCAGCACGGAATCCAAAGTACCTATGGGGAAGGGGGAGAAGTAATGAGTGCTGGTCATTCTGAGTAATATAGTCTTTTATCAGTAGCAGTATGTGATATTGCCTTTACCAAGATGCAGAAACTGCAGGATAATGCTTCTCTGCACTGCAGGGTACAATTATGGCAGAGGGGCTGAATTAACTTACTGTACTGTTTATGTGAAATTAACCAGTATCCAAAACTGGTTATTAATTAAGACAACTAGACAATTTTCATGATCCTGTGATTTTTTTTTTTCTTCTAGTAAATTGTTCTATTTTTTAATGTACAGGGTATTTGTACATGTTGGGTTCAGTCTTTTGTGAACATTAATTAGTTACCTGAAGCCCAACATGAAAATGGTGTTTTTTCAAAGTAGCCATATGGTATTAGCACCATCATTAAAACTGAACCCTAGTGTTCATTTTATCAGGTCTGAAATATAAGACATAAGGTGCTGCTCGACACCTGTGCTAGATTGAAAAATCATTCATGTTTATATGTTAATAAGGTCACTACTGGTGACATCTGACACTGATCCAGACGCTGTATGCCATGCATCATATAGCCCTAAGAGGACGATAACACAAGCCCATTTTATTCACAACATGTGATCTAAAATGTACACGTTCTGATTTTACAAATGTTTTTGCCTTACATACTACTGTACCTATGCATATTTTAATACTGATAGAAAATATGATTTCTACATGGTTTTAAAAGGTTTGTCTAAAACCCAGTACTGCTTTCATTTTTGATGATTTTGTATTGTTTGTATTTCAAGCTTACACAGCCATAGTCACTATGATTATTCTATAATTCAGTTTGCTCTAAACCCTGTGTAAATACTATTGTCTAAACAAGAATCATGCAGATCACAATAAAATGAAATTAACTATTATATCTATTTAATTTAATGTTTACACAACTACTTTATTTCTGTTGTGGCAGAGCAGAGACTCTGCATGTGTGGGTGTGTTTGTTTGTTTAATTGTGAATTGCTTTATTAGTTAATTGGAAAGTGTGAAATGTGGCCAGGTGGTGATTGAATAATTGATTCTCAATTACTCTATAAAAGAAACAATGAAATGTTTGTTTGTGTGCTGAGAGCATCAGGGTGTTTGTTCCTGCTTTGTTTTGTTATAAAATAAGTGCACCAAGGTGCCTAAACTGCAGTAACTGCCTCTGGGTGTGCTATTCTTACCACTGACCGGCCTTGACCACATGCCGTGTATGCATGCTCCCTTCAACAGTGTTTGTCATCCAACACTATCCCAAACTGGAAGCTACCTCTAGTACAATTTAATGCATGCATGTTTTCTCAGTAGAGATGTGTGCCTGTGTGCCCTTCCTGACCATGTGACTTCCAATATTTACTGAGCTCCTGCTCAGACTACTACTATGCAGTTATCAAACAATTAAACAACAGAAAGAATAACGTACCTTACCTGATCTTCAGATCCCCAAGTCCATCCTCCTGCTTTTCATTGCAAACAGGTGTCCTCAGAGCTGGTCAAAAGCAGAGGACATCTAGTAACCTCTCAGACATGGATTCGTTTTTATCAACTAAAGTCGTTAAATTATAAATAAAATGCAATGTTGTGGCCAGAGAAGGCTCTTTTGCATGAGTTGTAAACAATGAATAAGGTTTAGATAACTAATTTTGCTGTACCTTCTTTTCCAAAGGCTAGAAGAACCATTTCATACTTTGAGTGACTTGTACTTTCATATATAAATGCACAGTTAAAAGCATTGTTTTGTATTTTCGCCCATCCCCAATTTGGTTATGCACAATCATTTTGTTTTACCGAACGGTAGAATCTCAGGACAGATTACTGTTATTATTAATTAGACATTTAGCAGACACTTTTATCCAAAGAGGCTTACAGAGACAAAGGATGGAAATATGCATCAACAACTGCTGCAGAATCACATGCAATCGAACCGGTTTTACGTCTCATCCAAAGAACAGAGCACAAGGAGGTTAAGTGACTTGCTCAGTGTTACACACAGTAAGTCAGTGACTGAGCTGGGATTTGATCCGGGGACCTAGTATCAAGCCCTTTTCTTTAACCACTGGACCACCAACACTCAGATTGGTGTCATGAATCTTTAAGGAATGGCAATCATCCTACAAATAGAGTGGTTGGGAGACTGAAAGGAAAGGTACATAATGCAATGGATTGTGACATACTGTATGAAGGGCATTAGTTCCTCTGAACATTAAACCACTGAATGCAAGTATGGAGCAGGCTGCTCCATTTCATAACTAAGCACTGAATGTCTGCTTTCTTTGGAGCAGCCCTTTCTTTGTGTTGAGCACAATCATAGCTGTACATTGGGATAGATTTTCAAACATTTTCACTTCAAATTGTTATTAACGTGATTTTGACAATCCCAAACAAAAGTTAACTAAAAGGTAACTTAATTGTTTTGTGTGTGTGTGTGTATATATATATATATATATATATATATATATATATATATATATATATATATATATATATATATATATATTTAAAGCTTAGATATATTAAGTCATGATTGGGTCAAGTAAAAAGCTTAGATAATTAAGTCAATTGGGTCAAGTACCAGAGCTAAAAAAAAAAACAACAAAAAAACCCACACACACATATACTGTACATTTTGCCAGACTGGAATATAAACCCAAGAAAGTACATACCCTGCAATGAAATCTGACCACAAATGCTTGGTTTATTCTTGAAAACATTGACTATGTTTCTGAATAACAATGTTGTCTGGATGGAAATAACTTGCCCAGGCTGCTTTGGTTAACCAAATGAAACAGAGTACTAAGTTGGTAGTGCTTTTGGAAATTAAATTTAGAAAAAATGGAAAAAAACTTTTTTTTTTAGAGAAACATGTAGTTGCAGTAGTTGTGGTATACCATGGCAACCAAAGTATAGTTTGCTTTCCTTTTATAGGCATCTCTGACATCACTTAAAGTGAGCACACTTTCTTGACATTGATTTGCAGTGTTTGATTTGAGTGGCGCATCCAGTAAAGGCGCAGCGCATGTTCAGGATGGGCCTTATAGCCTGGACGTCGCAGGTTTGAGTCCAGGCTATTCCTCTGCCCACCTTGGACAGAAGCTCCCAGGGGGCGGAGCACAATTGGCTGAGCACCAATCGGGGGGTAAGGCTTAGGTTGGCCAATGACCCCTGTAGCCTGGCCGGGCCCCTGTAGGTTTGCCTGTAAGCTACCAAGAGCTGTATTGTCCTCCGACGCTGTAGCTCTGGGCTGGCTGCACGGTGGGTCTGCAGAGTGAAAAGAAGTGGTCGGCTGATGGCATATGCTTCGGAGGACAGCGTGTGTTCGTCTTCGCCACCCGAGTCAGCGCAGGGGTGGTAGCGGTGGGCTGAACCTAATACAATTGGGCATTTCAAATTGGGAGAAAAACTGGGTAAAAATGAATTGCTGAATACTAAATAAAAATTTAAAATGAAAAAAAAAACATTATTCAGTAAGAAGCTGCAAGGTCAGAAGTTCGCACCCCAACTATTAACTTGGGGGGGGGGGGGGGGGGGGGGGTGAAGAATTATACAATTATGATCTTTCAGTTTTGATATTTAAATATATCATTTTTTCCTTGATAAAAACGTTTTTCCTCTTAACAGTGTGGAGTATGATGTGTAGATAAGTGGAAAAAAAAATCCTCATTTAAATGCATGAAACTCTAAAGCACTGACATAACAAAATGTGAAAAAAGTTCTAAGGGGGTGTAGACTTTCTATAGGCACTGTGTCCATATATATATCTCTCTCTCTCTCTCTCTCTCTCTCTCTCTCTCTCTCTCTCTCTCTCTCTCTCTCTCTATATATATATATATATATATATATATATATATATATATATATATATATATATTATAATGTTTGTGTCCATTTCTAAAATCTAAGCGCAATATGTATAATAAATGTATTGGCATGATATTGTTAAAACTGGTTTTAAGGTTGGAGCATTTTCACAGTTCTGGATATTCCGGGAAAATCCTAATGAATGTGCTCAGGTGTGCTTCAGATAAGCTCTTTGATGAATTAGTAATGATGCATTCATATTTGAAACAGCATCTGTTTTTTTTTATGGCAATCGTGGTACTTTCAATGTTTAAAGCAGTAGAAGGGGCAGACTGCAGTGCAGATCTGAATGATATGG